>NW_027182391.1:3000000-3300000 GCF_040938575.1 Ambystoma mexicanum
AGAAAGAAGGTATTTGGTTTTGGAAAGGGAAGCCATGGCAAGTGTGTGGGGAGGAGAGAGATACAAGCACTACGTGAGGGGGAGACCATTTATCACATTCACTGATCATAAGTTGTGGGCGTCAATAGATTACAAAAGAGAGCTTGACGGAATATCCAAGAGGATTGTGAGGTGGATAACTGGAATACAAGGCCTGTAGGCAACAACTAAGGTGAAATGGTGAGGTGTTTGTGAATTATGGAATGCTCAATGAGGAAACATGGAGACAGTTGTGAGGCTGACGAGAATTATAAAAAAGTGGTGGAATGTGTGTGTCATGGTTGGCCCAAAGAAGAGGCGAGTAAACAGCTGAAAGGGTATAGGAGAGTTAAGAGTGAACTGGGAATGGTGAATGGTCAGGGCAGGCAGAGTGATGCTGCTGGAGGTCATGAGAGAATTGGTTGTTGGTATTGCTCATGAATGACATTTGGTTTGAGTAAGATCAAAGGATTTATGAGAGCGGATCTTTGGTGGAGGGGTATGGATGTGGATATTGAAAGGAAGTTAAAGGAGTGTTAGAGTTGTAGGGTCAGCGACAAGGTACTGTAGATAAGGAAACCTCCTAGGAAAGACGTGGCGGTGCCACAGGCAGTGTAGGATGTGATAGATGTGGATATATTCGGTCCTCTCACTACAAGAGAAACACAACGACGTTACATGGTGGTGCTTGTTGACGTGTCAGTGTTTTGGAGAGGATGATTTCTGAGAAAGTTGATGGTGCATAATGGGCCACAACTCGTATCAAGGGAGTTTGAAGAGTTCTTAGAGGAGAATGGTATATGACGTGTGGCAACAGCACTGTACTATCCCAAAGGAAACGTGGCAGTAGAGCAATTCAATCGCAGACTAATGGACGTTGTCAGAATTGCCACCGCAACGGGAGGTGATTGAAGAAACGTGGGTACTGTTAATAGCTGAGGACATGGACAGACCAGGATCTCAATCCCTCCATGTTCATCCAGTTGCTGATTTTGGTGCCGTCATACAGCATTCCAAACCAATTTCCTTGCCTTGGTCAAAGAAGTATATCTAATTCCCCAACGGAATAAACCAATCAAGCCTGCTACTACCCGATGAAACATAGCGCAATGTTTTCTCCTTCTTACACTAGGTCATGCAATAAAGCCTGCCTCTACTCGATGAAACATAGCCTCAATGTGTTCTCCTTCTCACACCAGATCACGCGATCAAGCCTGCTACTACCCGTGGAAACATAGCCTCAATGTGTTCTCCGTTGCACACACCATGCTCGTCTTTCATTACAAATTGATTATTGCAACAAAGCCTCTTCAATCCCCCAAAGAAACCAGACATGTGCTGCTCGAGCCCTGCTCCGGTTGCCGATGTGAACGCAGCTCAGTCATCCTCTCAGGTTGCCGATGTGAACGCAGCTCAGCCATGCTCTCAGGTTGCCGATGTGAACGTAGCTCAGTCATCCTCTCAAGTTGCCGATGTGAACGCAGCTCAGCCATGCTCTCAGGATGACCGTATGAACACAGCTCAGTCATCCTCTCAGGTTGCCCGTCTGAACACAGCTCAGTCATCCTCTCAGGTTGCCGATGTGAATGCAGCTCAGTCATCCTCTCAGTTTGCCGATGTGAACACAGCTCAGTCATCCTCTCAGTTTGCCGAAGTGAACACAGCTCAGCCGTGCTCTCAGGTTGCCGATGTGAACACAGCTCAGTCATCCTCTCAGGTTGCCGATGTGAACACAGCTCAGTCATCCACTCAGGTTGCCCGTGTGAACACAGCTCAGTCATCCTCTCAGGTTGCCTATGTGAACACAGCTCAGTCATCCTCCCAGGTTGCCCTTGTGAACACAGCTCAGTCATCCTCTCAGGTTGCTGATGTGAACGCAGCTCAGTCATGCTCTCAGGTTGCCCGTGTGAACACAGCTCAGTCATCCTCTCAGGTTGCCGATGTGAACACAGCTCAGTCATCCTCTCAGGTTGCCCATGTGAACACAGCTCAGTCATCCTCTCAGGTTGTCGATGTGAACGCAGCTTAGTCATCCTCTCAGGTTGCCGATGTGAACACAGCTCAGTCATCCTCTCAGGTTGCCGATGTGAACACAGCTCAGTCATCCTCTCAGGTTGCCCATGTGAACACAGCTCAGTCATCCTCTCAGGTTGCCGATGTGAACACAGCTCAGTCATCCTCTCAGGTTGCCCGTGTGTACACAGATCAGTCATCCTCTCAGGTTGCCGATGTGAACACAGCTCAGTCATCCTCTCAGGTTGCCGATGTGAACACAGCTTAGTCATCCTCTCAAGCAGTTGCATTTGCTAGCAGCTAAAACACTTTAAACCAACTGATGTAGCACACAAGCTTTGTATCAAACCAATTCAAAATATGACACCAAAAGACCTAGAGCTTATTAACTTAGTAGGCCACTGTGTTAGCGAGATCACAAACTTCTCGACATCCCCAAAAATAGATGGAGTGGCCAAGCTTTTTCTTTTAGGGCCCCCAATATTTGGCACAATTTGCTGGATTATCTTTGCCATATTGACAAAAAATCTGAAATTAAGGAAGACATAACTATTAAGCATTTGAACGGTATCCCTCTAAATGGTTATGATCACTGCACTGTGAGTCCTAGTGCCAAGATACTCTTCTAAGGTGAATGTAGGGCATTACACATGATGATAATCTAACTTATCGTAGTAGAGAAGGAGGGCTGTTCTGCCCAGGCACGCTTAGGTCTCTCTTAATATTAGTGCAAACGCCCCACCTTTACACCGATATATATAAGGAAGTGCACCCACACTGTGGAAGAAATTCCACTGAGTGAAAGACATTTCCTGCAACTGGACACGCATTGCTACACAGTTAATGTCACTGGTGAGTATTGTTTAGGTATTATTGTTAACCCACTCAATGCTGCCCAGTTTCTTCGCCTTGGGATAAGTACACAGCCATGCCTTGCAAGAATTTGATGACCTGCAGAGGCTGTAAAGACTGCCCTCTGTCATGTCTCACTAACACCGGCTGCCTGAAATAGTAGTGGGGTGGGAGGGGTGAGATGGTAGTGGGGTGGGAGGGGTAGGAGGAGTGAGATGGAAGTGGAGTGGGAGTGGTGAGCTGGTAGTGGGGTGGGAGGTGTGAGATGGAAGTGGGGTGGGAGGTGTGAGATGTTAGTGGGGTGGGAGGGGTGAGATGGAAGTGGGGTGGGAGGTGTGAGATGGTAGTGGGGTGGGAGGGGTGAGATGGTAGTAGGGTGGAGGTGTGAGATGGAAGTGGGGTGGGAGGTGTGAGATGGTAGTGGGGTGGGAGGGGTGAGATCATAGTTCTCAACTCACATGCTTTTGGCGGGTTTCACCCGCCTTGTAAAGAGCTGACTCACCCTCCAAGCCCCCTAAATGCTCATTCATTCCAATGGGCTCTCACCCGCCAAAAACAAAATCTGGTGTTTTCACCCGCCATTGCGACACAAATGGTTGAGAGCTATGTGAGATGGTAGTGGGGTGGGAGGTGTGAGATGGTATTGGAGTGGGAGGTGTGAGATGGTAGTGGGATGGGAGGTGTGAGATGGTAGTGGGGTGGGGGGTGGGAGGTGTGAGATGGTAGTGGGGTGGGAGGTGTGAGATGGAAGTGGGGTGGGAGGTGTGAGATGGAAGTGGGGTGGGAGGGGTGAGATGGAAGTGGGGTGGGAGGGGTGAGATGGAAGTGGGGTGGGAGGTTTGAGGTGGTATTGGATGGGAGGGGTGAGATGGTAGTGGGGTGGGAGGTATGAGATGGTAGTGGGGTGGGAGGGGTGAGATGGTAGTGGGGTGGGAGGGGTGAGATGGTAGTGGGGTGGGAGGGGTGAGATGCCATTGGGGTGGGAGGGGTGAAATGGTAGTGGGGTGGGAGGGGTGAGATGGTAGTGGGGTGGGAGGTATGAGATGGTAGTGGGGTGGGAGGGGTGAGATGGTAGTGGGGTGGGAGGGGTGAGATGGTAGTGGGGTGGGAGGGGTGAGATGCCATTGGGGTGGGAGGGGTGAAATGGTAGTGGGGTGTGAGGGGTGAGATGGAAGTGGGGTGGGAGGTGTGAGATGGAAGTGGGGTGGGAGGTGTGAGATGGAAGTGGGGTGGGAGTGGGGTTGGAGGGGTGAGATGGTAGTGGGGTGGCAGTGGGGTGGGAGGTGTGAGATGGTAATGGGGTCGGAGGTGTGAGATGGAAGTGGGATGGGAGGGGTGAGATGGAAGTGGGTTGGGATGTGTGAGATGGTGTCAAGGGTATCGAGAATCGACTCTTGATCCTGTAGGATCTCGGCCTCCCTTCCTTCCCTTTCCTCCTCACCTCGTATTCCCCGGCGTAGGTTCAGGGTCTGGTTCTCCTTAGGCTTGGCTTTCCCTTTTTTTTGTAGATGAGAGCGGCCGAAGGAGGCCGCCACCGCGACACCCCAAGGGTGAGCGGTGGTGACCCTCCGCGGCCGCGGAGTTGAGGGGAAAAAAGCCAGAGGCTGAAAAAACCCCAGAGATCTGTAGATGAATCGTCTGTAGTAGGAAGCACTTGACACTTGCAGGAGCTGAGTATCTGCTGGAGAAGAGGCACACACCCTTCCAGAACTGGGCAGCAGGCCTCCAAGGAGGAATAGCAGAGGCAGGTAAGAAATCGGAAGTCCAAAGTATCAGCAACAAGGTAAGAGGGCTAGGCAAGGCAAATCCGAAGTGTATTCCTGGGTCCGGTACACAGAAGGAGCCAATAAACAAGAAAAGGCGAGTGGAGGAAGGTAAGTAAGAAAGGCGGAAGGATTGAAAAGACGGAAAGGCAAGAATAGTAAACAAAGGCGGGCGGAAGGGGAGGTAAGGAAAACGGGAACGAAGTAATAGAGGGAAGTAAGTTAGGCGGTAGGACGGGAAGGGAATGGAGAACGGGAGCGAGAAAAGGGGGAGAGGGAGGAATCAAGAATCGGAGCGAGCTCCGGAAAGAGAAACCTGGGAAGGAGAGTACCTAGAGCCGGAGCGGGGTGACCGGAGAGGGTACAAGAAAACAAACAAGGAAGGGGGGGTAAGTATACGGAAAACAAAACGGTAGCAGGGGACACGAGCGCGAAAAGACTAGCAGCAGCCGAAAACAGGAGCGTTGCAACGCACCCGAACACAGGAAGGGGCGGGCTATAACCTGTGTCGGGATACGTTGCTGAAAAGACTAGACCGCTGCACTGGGTAGAGGAAGCGTGATCGGGATATCCGTACGCCGCTTCCACCTATTCCAGAGCTTCCAGGCTCCCCGAGCCGTGACAGTATGCCCCCTCCTATGGTCCACCCCTCCTGGCTTGCCAGGGTGACTACGATGATATTTGCGTAACAAGAGGGGCGAGTCCAGATGTCCTTTAGGTTCCCAGGAGTCTTCTGATCGTGGGTATCCTTTCCAGTGGACCAGATACTCTAGACGACCCTTGTGATAACGTGAATCGCATATCTGAGAGACTTCAAAGATGTCGGTCTTTGGACTTTTTGGCACAGGAGAGGCAGTCTTCCTACGAGACCATTTGTCCTCATGAAAGTCTTTAAGCTGAGAAGAGTGGAAAACGGGATGTATACGATGTAATTGAGAGGGTAATTGTAAGCGGAAGGCCACTGGATTAATTATCTGGGTTATCTTATAAGGCCCTATGTATCTGGGAGACAACTTAGAAGGGCGCACCCACCTTGGCAAATATTTGGTTGATAGTAGAACCTTGGAATCCACGTCCCATTCAGGAACTGATCTCCGATGTTTGTTCGCCTGGTAACGGTGTCTGTTTTGAGCTTCCTGGAGCCCTAGTTTGGCCTTACGATGAGCTTCTTGGAGGCTTTCCGCAATGGATTCTACAGAAGGGACTGTGGATTCAATGCCGGTCAAAGGAAGTAAGGCACGGGGATGGTAACCGTAGGTGCAGAAAAAAGGACTCATACTGAGGGCTGAATGACAAGAGTTGTTGTACGAGAATTCGGCCGTCGGCAACAGTTGAACCCAGTTATCTTGGCGTTGATTGACGAAACACCTTAGGTATTGCTCAAGTGTACCGTTTAGACGTTCAGTCTGGCCGTTTGATTGGGGATGGTACCCGGACGTTAAAGCCCTCTCGATGCCTAGTCTTTCGCAGAGAGAGGACCAAAATCGGGAAGTATATTGGCTGCCACGATCAGAGATGATCTTAGTAGGAATCCCGTGCAGTTTGAAAATGTCTTTTAGGAACACCTCGGCCATACTTGAAGCGGATGGTATGCCTGGTAGGGGGGAAAAATGGGCCATCTTGGTGAATGAGTCAACGACAACCATGATACAGGTACAACCACTGGATTCAGGTAACTCTACGATGAAATCGGTAGAGACAGTGGTCCACGGACCGGTAGGTATAGAATCCGGTTCAAGCAGACCTAAAGGTCTTTGAGTGGAGGCTTTATTGCGTAGGCAGGTAATACATGACTGGACGTATAGCCTGGCTTCTTCCCTTATTCGAGGCCAGAAGAAATGGCGCAGTAGGAGTTCCTGAGTGTTGTAGATGCCACGATGACCTGCCACCTTGGCATCGTGGCACCAGGAAAGAGCTTTTTCCCGGAGAGAAGGGGTTGGTAGATACAATCTCTTGTCCACAATGTATAGGCCGTCTTGGATAACATAGTTCTTCTTCTTCTTTAGACCGGTATCGGCCTCAAACCTTCCGGTAGAGTCTTCCTTGACTTGTTGTAGGAACGCGGATAACGTTCCTATGGTACGGGACTCAGGAAACATTAGCTCAGGCTTGGTCTCCAGTTCCATAAGATAGTCACTACGTCGTGATAGGGCATCGGCTACAACATTCTGGTTGCCCGGAATGTATGTGATGTTAAAGTCAAACTGCGCGAAGAAATGCGCCCATCTTGCTTGTCTGGTGTTGTAGCATTCAAACTGGCGTAACACCTGGAGATTCTTATGGTCCGTTCGGAGAGTGAACGGGTGCATTCCCCCTTGGAGTAGATGACGCCACTCTATGCAGGCCAATTTCATTGCCAGCAGTTCTTTCTCAATCACAGAGTAGTTACGTTGACTGGGATTCAAAGTCTTGGAATAGTATGATACCGGGTGTTCCTTCCCTTGGAATTCCTGAAGTAGGACGGCTCCCACAGCGGCTGAAGAGGCATCAGTTTCCACCACAAAGGGAAGGTTTTGATTGGGTTGACGTAATATAGGAGCCACACAGAAGGATTGTTTTAGCAGCTGAAAGTTTCTTTCTGCTTCGGTAGTCCACCGGAATGGCGAAGAGGTCTTTTTGAGGAGAGAGGTCATCGGGAGCACCAATTGGGAGAAGTTCGGAACGAACTTCCGATAAAAGTTCGAGAGTCCTAAGAATCTCTGAATGTCCTTCACAGAAGCAGGGGATGGCCACTCCAAAATAGAACTGACCTTGCGTGGATCAACGGCTATCCCTGCCGAAGAAAGAATGTATCCCAAATAGGGTATAGTTGATGCTGAGAAAACACATTTCTCCAACTTAACTGAGAGTTGATGGTCCTGGAGTCTGTGAAAAACTTCCCCTACGTGTAGACAGTGTTCTTCTTGGGTGCGAGAGTAAACCAAAATATCATCGAGATAGACGATGACCGAGTTGCCTAGGAGATCCGAGAAGAGCCTATCCATAAAGCGCTGGAAGATAGATGGAGCGTTGACTAACCCAAACGGCATCACCTGGTACTCGTACAACCCAAAAGGTGTCCTAAAAGCCGTCTTCCACTCGTCTCCGGTTTGTACCCTGAGCAGGTGATACGCATTGCGCAGGTCCAGTTTAGTAAAGACAGTGGCAGAATGTACGGCCTGAATGATCTCGGAGATGAGGGGCATGGGATAGCGATCTTTGATGGTGACCTTGTTGAGACCCCTGTAGTCAATACAAGGACGAAGTTCTTTGGTGTCCTTCTTGGGGATGAAAAACAATGATGCACCGGCAGGGGATTTAGAAGGTCTAATGAGTTCGTTGGCTAGGTTCTTGTCCAGGTATTCCTTCAAATGGTGTTTTTCCTGGAGGGTTAGCGGGTACAGGCGACCAAACGGAACCAAGGACCCTGGATGAAGATCAATGGCACAGTCTTCTGGCCTATGCGGAGGAAGATCCAGGGGGATCTTCTCTGTAACCACGTCGGCATACTCAGCGAGATAAGCAGGCAAACAATGGATAGTTTTGGGATCTTCACCACAAAAGGTGTGTACCGTAGAGAATTCTGTTTGAGGTAGACAGTTGGTCTTGCAAAAGGTGGATTGGAAACTCAAAACGTTCTCGGACCAGAGAATGGTAGGATTGTGTCTTCGTAACCACCCAATCCCGAGGATTAATGGGAAGTGAGCAGCCCTGATCAAGTCGAAAGACAAACGTTCAGAATGTTGCATGATGTGTAAGGCAAGGACTTCTGTAGTGTGCGTGATGAGACCCGAGCTCAAAGGCCTTCCGTCCACGCCTTCTACCTTTTGGTCTTCGGCCTTGGCAACACGGGAAATGCCTTGCCTTTCGGCCCAGAGAGTGTCCATGAAGTTGCCTGCGGCTCCGCAGTCCAACAGGGCTTGTGTCTGAATGGTAGTCTTGTTGATGATCAAGGTGACAGCCATAACCATAAGACGGTGGTCTTTGGTGCACTCTGGAGAAGTAACAGAAAGGGTGACAAAGGGACTAGCTTCGCTCCCTCGGTAATGCGTCCCCAGCTTTACCGAGGGTGTTCGTTTCCCGAACGCCTGGGTGGAACGTCGGGGCAATCCCTGAGCAGGTGAAGCGGCGATCCGCAATACATGCACAGGTTCCCTTCTCGTCTTCTTCTACGTTCCTCTGCGGTGAGAGGGGAACGTGTGGTTCCGATCTGCATAGGCTCTTCTCTTGTGAGACGAGTGGAGGTAGGGGGGAAGGAAAGAGAAGGGCCAGGGGGTATTGATGTACTGCTCTTAGTCTTGCGGCGTTCTGCTCGACGTTCTGCCAGTCAGAAATCTATCCGGAGAGTAGCCGAGATCAGGTCAGCAAAGGTAAGAGGACGTTCTATCCTAGCTAGTTCGTCCTTCAACTCCTCACGCAGCCCCCTTCTAAAGATGGCATACTGTGCTTGTTCTTGCCATCCTGCTTCCGCAGCGATTTGCTTGAAGGAGGTGATATATGACATAACATCATTGTTTCCTTGTCTGATGTCTAGCAGATCTTCGGATGCCAAGTAGGTACTCTCGGTACGTAGAAACGTCTGTTTCATCAAAGTCTTGAAGGCCTCGTAATCTAGGAGGACGGGATCAGATCTGTTCACTAGAGGAGTGGCCCAGGCCAAGGCGTTACTGGACATATGGGTAATCATAAACCCCACCTTGGCGTGACCAGAGGAGAAAGTATGTGTACGGAATGAAAAATGCAGATGACATGCATCCAAAAATTCCTGGAGTTTCTTGGGGGTTCCATCAAATTTCCCCGACACAAGAGGTAAGGGAGGCAGGTCGGTGGACGGAAGATCTCGTTCTGCGATCCGTTGCTGTAGTGTAGCATTGGCCCCTTTAAGGTTTTGCACTTCTAGGTTGAGGTTTTGAACTGCGGCTATCAGTTCTTGGATCTGTTGAGGGGAGGCCATGGCGGTATTGTGGCGTTGCAAACTGTCAAGGGTATCGAGAATCTCCTCTTGATCCTGTAGGATCTCGGCCTCCCTTCCTTCCCTTTCCTCCTCACCTCGTATTCCCCGGCGTAGGTTCAGGGTCTGGTTCTCCTTAGGCTTGGCTTTCCCTTTTTTTTGTAGATGAGAGCGGCCGAAGGAGGCCGCCACCGCGACACCCCAAGGGTGAGCGGTGGTGACCCTCCGCGGCCGCGGAGTTGAGGGGAAAAAAGCCAGAGGCTGAAAAAACCCCAGAGATCTGTAGATGAATCGTCTGTAGTAGGAAGCACTTGACACTTGCAGGAGCTGAGTATCTGCTGGAGAAGAGGCACACACCCTTCCAGAACTGGGCAGCAGGCCTCCAAGGAGGAATAGCAGAGGCAGGTAAGAAATCGGAAGTCCAAAGTATCAGCAACAAGGTAAGAGGGCTAGGCAAGGCAAATCCGAAGTGTATTCCTGGGTCCGGTACACAGAAGGAGCCAATAAACAAGAAAAGGCGAGTGGAGGAAGGTAAGTAAGAAAGGCGGAAGGATTGAAAAGACGGAAAGGCAAGAATAGTAAACAAAGGCGGGCGGAAGGGGAGGTAAGGAAAACGGGAACGAAGTAATAGAGGGAAGTAAGTTAGGCGGTAGGACGGGAAGGGAATGGAGAACGGGAGCGAGAAAAGGGGGAGAGGGAGGAATCAAGAATCGGAGCGAGCTCCGGAAAGAGAAACCTGGGAAGGAGAGTACCTAGAGCCGGAGCGGGGTGACCGGAGAGGGTACAAGAAAACAAACAAGGAAGGGGGGGTAAGTATACGGAAAACAAAACGGTAGCAGGGGACACGAGCGCGAAAAGACTAGCAGCAGCCGAAAACAGGAGCGTTGCAACGCACCCGAACACAGGAAGGGGCGGGCTATAACCTGTGTCGGGATACGTTGCTGAAAAGACTAGACCGCTGCACTGGGTAGAGGAAGCGTGATCGGGATATCCGTACGCCGCTTCCACCTATTCCAGAGCTTCCAGGCTCCCCGAGCCGTGACAGATGGTAATAGGGTGGGAGGTGTGAGATGGAAGAGGGGTGGGCGGGGTGAGATGGAAGTTGGGTGGGAGGGGTGAGATGGTAGTGGGGTGGGAGGGGTGAGATGGTAGTGGGGTGGGAGGTGTGAGATGGTAGTGGGGTGGGAGGGGTGAGATGGTAGTGGGGTGGGAGGGGTGAGATGGTAGTGGGGTGGGAGTGGGGTGGGAGGTGTGAGATGGTAATGGGGTCGGAGGTGTGAGATGGAAGTGGGATGGGAGGGGTGAGATGGAAGTGGGGTGGGATGTGTGAGATGGTAATAGGGTGGGAGGTGTGAGATGGAAGTGGGGTGGGAGGGGTGAGATGGAAGTTGGGTGGGAGGAGTGAGATGGTAGTGGGGTGGGAGGGGTGATATGGTAGTGGGGTGGGAGGTGTGAGATGGTAGTGGGGTGGGAGGGGTGAGATGGTAGTGGGGCGGGAGGGGTGAGATGGAAGTGGGTTGGGAGGGGTGAGATGGTAGTGGGGTGGGGTGGGAGGTGTGAGATGGTAGTGGGGTGGGAGGTGTGATATTGTAGTGGGGTGGGAGGGGTGAGATGGTAGTGGGGTGGGAGGTGTGAGATGGTAGTGGGGTGGGAGATGTGAACTGGTAGTGGGGTGGGAGGGGTGAGATGGTAGTGGGGTGGGAGGGGTGAGATGGTATTGGGGTGGGAGGGGTGAGATGGTAGTGGGGTGGGAGGGGTGAGATGGAAGTGGGGTGGGAGGTGTGAGATGGTAGTGGGGTCGGAGGTGTGAGATGGAAGTGGGGTGGGAGGTGTGAGATGGTAATAGGGTGAGAGGTGTGAGATGGTAATAGGGTGGGAGGTGTGAGATGGTAATAGGGTGGGAGGTGTGAGATGGAAGTGGGGTGGGAGGTGTGAGATGGAAGTGGGGTGGGAGGTGTGAGATGGAAGTGGGGTGGGAGGTGTGAGATGGTAGTGGGGTCGGAGGTGTGAGATGGAAGTGTGGTGGGAGGTGTAAGATGGAAGTTGGGTGGGAGGTGTGAGATGGAAGTGGGGTGGGAGGTGTGAGATGGTAGTGGGGTCGGAGGTGTGAGATGGAAGTGTGGTGGGAGGTGTAAGATGGAAGTTGGGTGGGAGGTGTGAGATGGAAGTGGGGTGGGAGATGTGAACTGGTAGTGGGGTGGGAGGTGTGAAACAGCACTGGGACCTTTTATTTACATTGACCCTCATTACAACCCCGGTGGTAACCAATGGCGCTATTAGCACCATGGTTGCCGCCGGTATTGTAATGGGTCCGCCATTGGTGAATGGGGAAATACAGCCCCATTCCGAGGTTGGCGGGGCGGTAATTCCCCATTCACCAATGGCCCTTCCCCATTCCCATTTTGCCCCCATAGGGCTTAATGGGAATGGGGAAGGCGGTAATTAAGGTACCGCAAATTGCGGTACCGTAATTACCACGAAAGTCCCTTTGCGGGTTCCTTCCTTAACGGCTGGTAAAACCAGCTGTTAAGGTCGGGACCCGCAAAGGGACCTTGTAATCAGGCGCCACAATCAGGCGCCAAGGGGTTAACGGCACCACAGCCTTTTACGGCGCCGCTAACCCCTTAGCGCCAGGGTCGTAATGAGGCCCATTGTCCTTACCCCCCAAGAGAAAACCAACAGGTCTGGCCTCGTTTTAATTCATGGAATCCAAGCCCCCCTCGCAGCTGTAGCTTGCGAGGGGTTAGTTAGTAGTGTTATCTGCTCATGAGGCATTTGGTGGGCAGGTGAGAGGCGCCAGGCAGCCTGGCGTCTAGAGTTACCACCTGGGCAGCACATAAACAGTAACACATGTCATTGGCATACTGGCCAACTCGCCTATCTCAGACGGTGATTCTTTAGTAAAAATGAGTTTAGAATATTTGTGAACTCTACGCTTGCAAGATAATGATGTATTCCGTTTGTCTTTACACCCATGCTAGCAATGGGGGGGGGGGAGGCATTCCCGGTGCAATATCCTCCTCCCCATGCCAGATTGTTATGCTCACCCCTGATAGCACCACAGCAGCTTGGGGGGCCGTGGCGCTGCTCGAGGCCTCTGGGAGTGAGTTTATTGGACATGCCCTGAATCTCAGGATTGGGAACCCGGAAGTGTTCTGTGGAGACACTACTCAGTGTCCATTAGGGACTATTTCCCCTGGTTGCTCATCACAGCTTGTGCAGAGTTGGTAGAGTCCGCCATTGACTCCCATGAAACCAGTACATGATCAGGTTGGCTATCAATGGTCGTCCACGGGTAGAGAGTCCGCAAGTTGCCCGCTGTCACCAATCCTGGTTTTCTCTGAATGATCGTTTCCTTGTTTTCTTACAAATTCAAAAGTACCCCATTCAGAACCGGATGCGCTACTAGCCCATGTCACGTGGAACTCTCCGGGATCTGCTCATATTAAAGTATTCCACAGTTAGTTTGCTGTGATTTGCTTGTGAAATGCATGTGAATAAATGATGGCAAAGTTTAAAAGTATCTGCTATGAGGTCCCATGTAACATGTGACTTTTCCAGCCTTTATGGACCTTTTAGCCCACTGCCTTTTGCATGAGACATTAAGGCCCCTACCTACAATGGGAAAAACAGAACTACAAGTCCCAGAGTGCCAACTACTTTTGGGGAAAGAAGGCAAGACTGGCTGTACCGGCGACACATGGCGTGGGATAATTTGGCAGCTAGCTGGTAAACATGTAACCATGCTCCTCCACCTACATATGTTCCTTTACCTGCTGATCAAGGAGCGTAGCCTGTCTGCGTTCAAACTTTATGCCCATTACCCCTCACCCCCGCACCCAAGCCATGGAGCAGCCCGTGCGGACCCTATGGCTAATCATGGAGTGGGCCTGGCCCCTGTCCTGGGATTCAGGAGCCTAGTCACATAATAAACCAAGATGGACAAACACATCCAGGTGTCAGAATGAAAGGGATTAACACTAGCACTGGCAAAGCCAACAGTCTTGGCTTTTCTGTAGGCATGGCATTGGCTAGGCCCTGCCATAATGGCCCTATTACCTGTCCATAATATGGCAATAGTGCAAAATGGTGTGAATACCTGGGCATATGGCAGCAGATGCTGGGAAATGTATATTCTATCTCTATGCATGCGCCAAAACTGCTGATTTGCCAATGCTCACTTTCCAACAGGACTTCAATGCAAGAACACACGCACTGCTTATAAATCAAGTGGCTGAAGGCACACTTGCTTAGGATATTTCTACTGCACCTAGTGAATCTAAATGGCCTATGAATCTACCTTTATTCTGGGGCCCACCCTATGCGTTAGATACTTAAGGGATGTTAGAAATATGTATATCGTGTTTTATATGTGTTTCCTTTTAGTGCATCTAATGAATGCTTATATGACACAGCTGTCTGTCCGACAACTTCAAATGCATACAGATAAA
This sequence comes from Ambystoma mexicanum, assembly GCF_040938575.1. NCBI lineage: Eukaryota > Metazoa > Chordata > Amphibia > Caudata > Ambystomatidae > Ambystoma > Ambystoma mexicanum. Next base: position 3,014,028 of record NW_027182391.1, read on the forward strand.
CAGAAAAGGCAAAAGAGAAGGACTTGCAATAGCCTACCAAGAACACTTACAAATAAAAACAGCTGACCCACTGAACATCCCGAACTGCGAATCCCTCGTCCTTCACCTGACATCGGTGCCACAAACAAACCTCAAATTCATACTCCTCTATAGACCACCGACCTACGACACAACGTTCCTGGACACCGTCATTGAAGCCATCATGAACCTGGCCATCAAACATGATCACCTGATCATCCTCGGGAACTCCAACATATGGTTCAAGGAAGAGAAAGCAAACTCGCAGCAATCACTAAGCAGCTTGAGACAATGAGACTATGACAGATGGTGAAAGGAGTGATACACACGGCAGCACACACTCTTAATGCAAACTTCACCAATAAAACTATGGTCGCAACTGCACCACCAATATAAATACTATGGAATACTATCAAGCAGTAACATGGAATCACAACTAAAATCCTTGAAGCCATCGATCGCAACGCTGGACGCAACTGATTTAGACGAAAAAGCAAACCTAATCCAGAAATGGATCATGGAAACAATTGACAGCATCGCCACGGAAATACACCTAATCCCATCACGAAAGAAAGGAGTGGCGAGATGGTTCCTGCCCCAACTCAATACAATGAAAAAATAAACCAGAAACTAGAACAAAAACAGAGGAAAAACTACAACCAAGCCAAATGAGCAACTTATCAAAAACAAATCTGAGCATACTGTGAGAAACCGGAGGGTGTTCTCCAAAGCAGATCCCAGGAAACCCTTATTCAGGTGGCCATGGAAGATCGGGCCCTTGCCTATCCCAACCCTAAGGGTGAGATACGGTACTATGCAGAGGAAGCAGAAGAAGGGGACGTAATCCCTGAGGCCTCTGTAGGATACTATACATCTGCCTCACCTCCTCCCACTAAATCTCTCCTACCGACACCCAATAACCCCTCCGTACAGAACCAATCCGCTAGGATCTCAAACCCCATTACATTTAGAAACCGTCTTTGCCAAAAAACCTTTTTTTCTGGTTCCCTACCCGAATACTCCCAATCATTCTTCTTCCCGTCCCTCTGATTATTATTTTCTGCACTCCCTTTCCCAACATGAATACTGGTTTACAGACTTTTAATAAAACTGTTTACCTGACATGTCCCGACACAAAGGTCAGGCAAAGTCATGCAATTAACCTGAATCACAAACATGTGACTGCCCTTCCTTTTCCCCACAGGGATAAAAAGTGGAGCAAGAGAGTGCAGTACGAGGAAGGCGAGCACGACGAGATGGCTAATCAGGCACGGCAGTTCAAGACAAGGAGAAAGGCAGCAGGAATCGAGAGGGTGGTGAGGAGAGAAGCAGCCTTGCCCTTTTCATCCCAGGCATAAGACCATGAACAATAGCACAAGTGTCTTGCAGAAGATGTCAACGGTACATGGGGCAACTCTATGATGATAAGCAGGAGCGAAGGAAGCCCCCATGCCTGTGGTACCGGCCTTGACTCCCGAGAAGAGAAAAGCCAAGCGGTTCATCACAGCCGGCGAGTCAAGGGGAAAACCGATAAGAACTAGGCTCTGTTGAGTGAAAACCGCAAAGTGGCTAGTGTGATCCATTTTCAATGAACTGTGAAAGAACCTTAAAAGTGTTAAGGGGAGACCAGCTGCAGGGGTAAACCTGTACTACGTGGGTGCTAACTCAAGGGACTCTGGTCGATCCCCATATGAGCGAAACTACATGTACCAGAGGGCAATAGGAGGGCCAGCGGAATAGGTCAAAGTGGTCATACTGATGGTGAAGCAAAATCCCTGTACATTCGAAAGACTTTGATCTCCAAACTGAGAGAAAGAAAGGAAAGTGAATCCCGTAAACATTGAACATTAGTGAATATGAAATTGGCAAGATTGAACCCGACCGAGCGATACTGATGTGAAGGGGGAGAGTGTAAAGTCCCAAGAAACAGGGTGTTGACGGACGTGAACCCCTGCCGAGGGGTGTCCACTAATAACTTTTTAAAAGACATTTGGCCTCATTACAAGTATGGCGTACTATGAGTTCAAGACAGAAATCATGATCACATCCATAAACAAAGGAAGTAACCAGTACACCCCATGGCCCATTGAACTGGGAACAGCACCCACACCATGCAAAGTTGTCCAAACACTTGGAATCCTAATGGACAATGATCTAACCCTAGCAAATAAACGTGATAATTAAGACATGCTTCTTCCATCTACACACAATCAAAACCCTTCTACCATTTCTCTCCTTCACTCACAAACCACTGGGCATCATCTCCCTCATCATGTCCAGGATAGACTACGCCAACAGTTTATACCTTCGGAATGTCAGACTACTTACTGAGGAAAGTGAAACGTATACAGAGCAACGTATACAAAGCAGCGGCCAGACGTCTCCTCAAAGTCTCACGAAGGGACCACATCACTCCAGTGCTAAGAATGCTACAATGCCTGTCATTCCAAAAACAAATCACCTTCAAAACAATGTGCATAACACACTGAGCAATCCATGGCCAAGGAGCGGAATTCATACAAATGAAAATCACCATCTAGCAGCCGACTAGAACACTCACATCCTGCAACAAAATCTGCCTAGAACCTAAACCATACACAAGGAAAAACGTGGTGGGTCAGCATTCTTCTGCTTAGCTGTAAAACTTTGGAATTCCCTCCTGAGAGAAATACAAACCATGAACGACCATCTAAAATTCAGAAAACTTCTAAAAACCTGGCTCTTCAGCTCCAAGCAGGATGAAAATGTCTGAACAAAAACACCCATACCCTGAAATGAACACACAACTGAGAAGGAGTGGGGAGTAGACTGGACCGGAGTAGAGTGCAGGGATGAAGAGAGGCGTCACAATGGGAGGGGTGGTAGGGTCTCCCTTTCCCCATAGAGTTTTAAAGGGGAAACAGGGGAGAAGATGGGCCCGACTTATTGGACCACTGATAGAGGACCTAAGATGGAAACAGGAGAGAGAGAGAGAGAGAGAGAAGTACCCATCTCGGAACGGATAGACCGCAGGGCACAGGGAACATACCCCCCACCCCCCGGAGGGACCCATGGGGTGATGGTTGCTGCACACCAAGGTGTGCTAAGGGGAAGGGGACATGGGCAGCACCTGGACAGAACACTGGTGGTGGAGGTTGTGCAGACACTGGATAACCCTGCTGGGAACCCACACTTCTGCATACATCGTAGGAGTGGTAATTTCAGCACACTGGAATGCATGCCAGGGGAAGGGATATGGGCCACGGTTAGTCATAACAAAGGGGGCAGGAAAGCGCATGGCCAATAACCAACCCCACTTCAAACTCACCCTTTTGCATACATCTCTCAAATTCTGAACTAAACACAACCATACCACTACAGCACTACAAACTGCAGGCACTTCACTACACCACAGCAACGAAACAACCTGTACTTAGCCTTGCCCAACAGCACATGGCTGCTACCAAACAAAATACACACCTACGCTCAGCGAACAGTGTCAACTGAACATAAGCTGCCAACAGCACATCACAGCTCTCTTGCTCGTTCTCCCGCTCCTTCCTACTAACTTATCCATCTCTCTGCCCTTGCTTTACAGATCCACCAGAGCGCCAAGAAACCACGCAGGTGGCAACATTGTGCGGTATAAGAACCTCTAACATAACATAAGACCAGCAGCACATTTACAGCATCAATGAAGCCATTAACTCTCAGAAGACCGCCTTGAAATAGCACTGGCAGGCATTACCAGCAGCACGTGTCATGTCACTGCATGATATAGCTAGCTCAAGCAGATCCCAGCAGCATGTGGGTTGGATAGCGAGGGACTGGGTGGAAGTGTCCATAGGGATTCGCATGGGCAGGGAATGGGTGGGAAATAACCAAACACTCACCAGCTATGTGCACCTTCCCCACATGCCATCTCCTTCCTAGATGTTCTCCAATGCAATAGTATCAGCTTATAGGTGGTGGATCTCCACCACCAAATAGCCAAAACTAAAACCTGCCTCTTTACCGTTACCGGTGGATTGATGTTTAATATCCAGCTTCTGTAGGGATGTGGGTGTCATGTCTTCCATCTTTCCCATAGTCTTCCTAAACTGACTCACACATGAACAGCGCTGGTCTATAATGCATAGATCACGCATGTAATCCCCAATACACAAGACCTTCTTCCTCGTCATATTCCTCATGAAATCTAGGAACCTTCCAAATCCTTTCTTCCACTCCTCCTAACTGCCTCAAGCCCCTCCTTACTTTGGGGGTGCAATAGGCTCCAGCACCAAACACACCACCATCACAGGACACACAATGCTGTCACAAGGTGCGAAGACCCTATGTACTAGTGATTATCAAATGTAATGTATTATTTACCCCAGTACCACACTCCAGAGGAGAGCCCCTACGTTGGATTGTCCCTTCAACCATCCTTACCAACGAGATGTCTTGTAGCAGCCCTGAAGTTTAGTCTTAAAAATGAATCTTTGGCCAATATCAATGTGTCAGAAATGGTACATTTTGTTAATCCAGTGACACTTGTGAGGGGTCAGAAATGAGAGATGGACACAAAGCTGAGGTTTTCTCAATGTTTGCCATATTTATTAAGGTTATATGGGGATGGGATGAACACCTATCTGTCCATAAAGAGAATGTTCCTACCTAGAAAACTAAAACTAAAGGAAAAATAACTTTGTGTCCAAATGTATCTGACCCTCACACAATAATACACAACATAAATGCAAAAGGTACATTTCTCAGAGTTTGTTCAAGAAACGTATGAATCTCACAAAGCAATCCTGTGACCAGGGTTGGACTCCCTTCTCCAGAATCAATTCAGGAAGACATTTGAAAGACATCTGTTTCAACAGTGTTCTATTCAGTTCAATGGCAAATGTCTTTCATCCAACACATCTTTGCATTATTAAATGAAATGTCACTTTCACAAAACCACTTGTTCACAGAAAAAACTGAGCAATTGTTTCTTTCCCAAAGTACTCTTCCCAAGATGAAAGAATTATTTTAGAAAGGTGTAACCATTATCCTTTCTGTAGAATACTTTTGTCAGCACAGCACAGCAATGGTCTGTTGTTAAACAAATGGTGTTAGGATGATAAAGTGGGTACTTTCTTTCCACAACTCACAAAACACACAAAGATCCCTTGTAAAATAAACGTTTGTCAGTATGATTAAGTGTGCACTTATTTCCACAGCCCTAGAAACCACAACCATGTTTCCTTCGGTATAACAACTGTTCCCTTCCTGGTTTACTTGCCTACCAGGATTAACTTCCACTTCAAAGCAACTATCAATGTTTCCTTCAGCATGTGTCAATGCTTGTTCCAGGTTTCTCCCCCAATACCGCTTATGGGGTGAATCGTACAATGAATGCCAGTTTTTACAGTGTTTTGGCTGGTCGCAATGCAGATTACAGGTATCCCCAAACTGAAATCCCAGGTAAGGAAAATTACGCCCTCTTTTCCCTTCTGTCTCTTCTCTGCAGTCTCTTGGCTGGTGGCAATGCAGGTTACAGGTTTCCCCAAACTGATATCCCAGGTAAGGAGAATTGCGCCTACACTTTGTTCCTTTGTCTCTTTTCGGCAGTGTAAGGAAGGCATGGTATTAAACAGTGAAGACAGGCACACGTGATCAGAGTTCAACAGTATTTATTGAACTTCAGTGGGTTGGTTGAATGCCTATCTAAACCTAAATCTAAGGAAGGGAGCAAGCCATGACCATCAAATAATAATAACGCAGTCCTAGTGTAGTCTCTGTCAAAATAGAAGGGCCTATACTAATAAACCTATTGCCAGTCCTTACTTCTAAATACAAATAGTGTGGGACAACAATGTATGCAAAAAGAAAAGTGTTCAATAAATGATATGTCAAGTCTCCCTCATTCGGCTCGGACGCCTTTGTATCAAGAATCGAAGAATTTCGATTGTGTGAAGGATTTTTGCTTAAACCATAACAGGACCACTTTGATTCACTTCATTCCTCATTGGCGTAGTTTTACTTTCTTTTCTGCCACTTCTTGTCTGGATACCTCACAGAGACCTTCGATTGACGATTGAGCACACTCGCAGTGCCAGTCCACTCTGTTACTGGTATTGTATCTTTCTTCCTTTCAGTCCAAACATCGATCAGCAATTAAGCTTTCCTCACGTATTTCATCACATGCGTACCCAATCTTCGTTCTTGCTCTCTTTATACAATGCTGCAGCTTGCAACCTTGACTTCAACACAGACTGGTGTTGCATCGGTCTCCCCAACTCACTGGCTGTGTTGATCTCTCTGGCGCTGCTTTGTTCTTGGAGCCAATGATGGGACCACAGCGGCAGCTGCTCCTCCCTGACTCGATCAAACATGCAGGAGGGCCCTGGGTATCCCTGACACACAATGCTGCATTCTTCAGTCTGGTTTCTTGGCTTTACGCTCTTTAACCTGAAGGATTTAGAAAAGTCACAGTTTCTTGTTGGAAAGGTCAAGGGTATTGTGAGAAACCAGAAGGTGTCTCATCCACCAGTCCGAAGATCTGTCATCAAGGTGGTCAGGATATGCCCATCTCTGTTGTATACATTTCCTGGGGGTGGTCCAGTGATACTTGTGAGGGGTCAGAAATAAGAGATAGACACAAAGCTGAAGTTTTCACAATGTGAAATATGTCAGAAAACCAGTACACATATTCCCTTGCCTGCCCCTCTGGACCCCTTACCAATAATAGAAATCCCTTTCTCCTGAATTGGGATGGATATCATTGGACGATTGGAAACCTCTAGACTGGGTAACAAATATGTCCTCATAATCTTTGATTATTATGCTAACTGATACCTGGAGGCATTCTCCATGTGGAAATAACACAACCCAACAAATGTTAAAACATCTATTACCATCATTTTCCAGGGTTGGTTTCCCCAAAGAAATTCAAATGGATCAGCGATCCAATTTTATGAGCAACCTCATGTGTGAGGCTAAGGGCTTGCTCCATATTCCCACCTTAAGAACCTCAGTGTACCAACCCCAAATGGACGGATTGGTAGAAAGATTTAACCAGACACTTAAAATGATCCTAAGAAAGTTGGTAGATAAGGTCGGGAAAAACTGGGATCGTATGATTCCCTGGGTCCTATTTGCAGTGAGAAAGACCCCTCCGGCATCTACTGGATTCTCTCCTTTCGAACTACTTTATGGTAGAGAACCAAGAGATGTCCTTGTGATGCTCCGGGAGAGCTGGGAGGAAAGGAGAGAGGCACCTATTGCCCTTTCACAAACAGCTACCCAATTGCAGGAGTCTATGAAACTTGTTCGAAATCTGGTCTATACTCACATGGAAAAAGCACAAGCACAACAAAAGTCCATCTACGACTAGAAAGTAAACTTAAGATCTTTTTCAGTAGGACAAAACATATTAGCCCTCTTACCTACCTCTGAAAATAAACTTGTCTCAAAAAGGCATGGGCCATATGAACTGCTAGAGCAGACAGGGACCTGTGCCTATACAATGGCTCAACCTGACAGGAAACAAAAGACCCACCCCTACCACGTGAATCTCTTAAAAGAGTGGAAAGAAAATATTTCTGCTGCCACTGCCTCGTATACTGTCTTGTTTAGTACCAGAAGAATTAGATAATTTTGAATGAATTCCCCAAAAGCTATCTAGTCAACAACAAGAGGACTTAAACGATTTAGTCACAACATTCCTGCTGTATTCTGTGTGAAAGCAGGCAGAATGCATGGCACATATCATTATATCAGAACCCCAAAGGGAAGAGTGGTACATTTGAATCCATATTGACTCTGGGAAGCCCAGAGACATATAGTGGTTGAGGAAGTGAACAAAATGCTACATGCAAATATTCAACCCGCAATTTCAAACCCTCTTCAAGCCCATGGTCCTCCCCTATTGTGTTGGTCAGAAAACCTGACCATTCCTGGATGTTTTGCATAGACTTCCGACAGGTCAACGCCATCTCCGACTTCGATGCCTATTCTATGACACGCATCGATGAATTGATCGATAAACTCGGAAACGCCACCTTTCTATCAACCCTAGATTTATCCCAGGGGTACGGCCAGGTCCCAGTACATGGACCTGATAAAGAAAAAACAGCTTTCTCGATGCCCCTGGGACTATTCCAGTTCAAAGTCCTCCCTTTTGGCTTACACAGGGCTCCTGACACTTTCCAACAGCTTATGGGCAGAATATTAAAGCCCTACTCCCATTTCTGTGGAGCTTTTATTGACAACATAGTCATTTATAGTAAGACTTGGGAAGACCATGTTTTCCATCTCTTTACTATTATGAGCACCCTCGGAAAAGCCGGCTTAACTGCCAATCCATCCGAATATAAGCTGGCCCAATCAGCCGTGAAATACCTTGGCTTATTTGTAGGGAATGGCAATGTCCAACCTCGATGAGAAAAAGTGAAAGCCATTCTAGAGACCCCCATTCCTAAGACCAAGACAGACCTCAGAGCATTCATAGGGTAATCAGTTATTACCATAGGTCCCGGGAGGATAGCTCAACAGTAGCATGCTCGCCTTGGAAGCAAGACGACACTGAGCGATACAGGTTCCATTCGTGGGTCCACGCTTCAAACCTCTGGTTATTAAACATGTTATAAATAACATATCATATCATATCCCTAACTTCTCGGACAGAACAGCTAGGCTGACAGACAAATTAAAGAACGCTGAACCCCAGAAAATTAATTGGACTGATGAGGACGATGTATTTTACAACAACTTAAAACAAACCCTGTGCATGAACACAATCCTAAAGGTAGTAGATTTCTCGGGGGAGTTTGTGTCACAAACGAATGCTTCCCTAAAAGGGTTAGGCGCAGTTTTGTCACAAATTTGTGATGGATTAGAACACGCTATCCTATTTTCACTAGTCTCAAACTCGTCCCACCTGAAAAATATTATTCTGTGTTGGAATTAGAGGCCTTTGCCATCAAGTAGGCCATCACCCACCCTAGATACTATCTCCTGGGAAGGAAGTTCACACTCGTCACGGATCATTTCCCATTAATATGGATTAGCCAGTGAAAGGACTCGAACCCTTGAGTAAAGCAATACTTCTTAGACCTGCAACCCTACAGTTTCACAGTGGAGCACCGAAAAGGTAAAGACCAGGGGAACAATGATTTCCCTTCTCGGTTACCTTGTGAAACAGAGGCGGCTATATCGCATAGAGGAAGGGCATGTGAGAAACTAGAAGGTATCTCAACCATTAGTCCCTGAGGATCTGTCATCCAGGTGGCCATGACGCAGCCATCGCTTTTGGATCCAGTTCCTGGGGGTGGACCAGTGTGGGAGGATCACCTGGGTGAGGGGTCTTTGGGGAGTGGGACACTGGATAGTGAGCCGCAGTGCAACCTTCCCTGTAACACATTTAGTCCATCCTACCAGGTAGGATATTTAGGAACTCAACCCCCCTCCCCATTTTACAAAACAAACACTTTCTCACGGACAGCCCGCTATGAGAGAAAATGGACTAACACCCAAGCCATATACATGGTGTGGCCCAATACCATGGTAAGGCAAGGTCAGGCAATTACTATCAGACACACCTGACTTCCATTACACTTCCCGACATGGATGAATGTTGGAGCACGAAGACATAAGACCAGGAAGCCAAGCTGAAGAATCCAGTTTTATGTGTCAGAGGTACCTGGGGCCCTCCCACATCGATAATCAAGGCGGGGAGAATCGCCATCTGCCATTGTACTGTCCTTGGCTCCAACAACAAAGCAGCATCAGTGAAATCAACACAGCCGGTGTGTTGGGGAGACCGATACAGGACCGGTCTGTGTTGAAGCCAAGGTTGCAAGCGGCAACATTGTATGGCAAGTGCTGAAATGAACATTGTTTGAAACGTGTGTGATAAACAATGCAAGTAAAGTTGAAAGGCAGATGAGTGATTGAACTTTGAAACCAAGATACAATACCTTTGACAGAGTGGTCCGGAACCGCGTGTGTTCTCAATCAAAGGTCTCTGTAAGGTATCCAGCTGAGAGTTGACAAAAGTGAAAGAGTGGCAAAGGACTGTGAATCGAAGTGGTCTTGATGTTGATAAAGAAAGTTTATGGAAAAGTAGATAAAGTTGGTCTGAGCCCGGCAGAGGGAGATCAATTGAAAGCTTTGGGTTAAAACAAGCTGTGTTAAAATAGATAATTTGGTCAGAGCCCGGCGGAAGGTGACTTATAAGATTTGGTGTAAAAGTGGATCTGAGCCCGGCGGAGGGGGATCTGAGATGAATAGTAAAACACCTAAGAAAGTTGTTTATATGTAAAATACAAGAGGAACAGAACTTTATTGTTTGTTTGTTGCATCAGGCCCTCAGAAAGAAGAGACTTTAAATATCAAAGTGACTTTGGCACAGAAGGCCATGATATTGAAGTTTTGAACGTCTTTTATCCATGTGGGTAAGTTTAATGGAACCCAGGTGTGAGTGGTTACCATTAATTGCATGACCTTGCCTGACCATAGTAGTGGGACATGTCAGGTACAATGCTCCGGTGCGAGTCTGCTTTCTCCCACAGCAGGCTGTCTGTGTGAAAGTGTTTGTGAAGGGAAAGGGGGGTAAAGATCTCAAGTATGAGGGGGTAAAGATGTTGCAGGAAAGGGGATACTGTGTTTCACCATCGGGTGTCCCACTCCCACTCCCTGAAGACCCCTCACCCAGGTGATTCTCTGCACTGGATCACCCCCAGGGTATGGATCCAAAGGTGATGGCCGTGCCCTGGCAACCTGAGCGAGAGATCCCCGGAGACTAGTGGGTGAGACAACTTGTGGTTTCTCACAACAGTCCCTTGGCTGGTGGCAATGTGGGTTACAGGTTTCCCCAAACTGATATCCCAGGTAAGGAGAATTGTGCCCTCTTTTCACCTTTATCTCTTCTCAGCAGTCTCTTGGCTGGTGGCAATGTGGGTTACAGGTTTCCCCAAACTGATATACCAGGTAAGGAGAGTTGTGCCCTGTTTTCACCTTTATCTCTTCTCAGCAGTCTCTTGGATGGTGGCAATGTGGGTTACAGGCTTCCCCAAACTGATATCCCAGGTAAGGAGAATTGTGCCCTCTTTTCCCCTTTAACTCTTCTCGGCAGTCTCTTGGCTGGTGGCAATGTGGGTTACAGGTTTCCCCAAACTGATATCCCAGGTAAGGAGAGTTGTGCCCTCTTTTCACCTTTATCTCTTCTCAGCAGTCTCTTGGCTGGTGGCAATGTGGGTTACAGGTTTCCCCAAACTGATATCCCAGGTAAGGAGAATTGTGCCCTCTTTTCACCTTTATCTCTTCTCAGCAGTCTCTTGGCTGGTGGCAATGTGGGTTACAGGTTTCCCCAAACCGATATCACAGGTAAGGAGAATTGCACCCTCTTTACCCCTCTCTTCTGCTTAGTGGGTATTCAAAATTGTCTTTTATTTGTAACTGTTCTTTGCGAAGGGGGTTACCTTTCTGGGTCTCCGTGCAGTTTCTGGAGGCAACCACCTTAGGTTGAGTAAGAAAAACATACCTCCAGGTAACATCTATGTTCAAGAACATTGCGCTTTCAAAATCAAACTAAAAAGTGTACACCATTACTATTTGGGCTAAAAAAACAATTAACAGTTAATGTCAACTTCAAATAATAACTTTATTTGGAATTCACAATGTTTTCTATAAAAGGTATGCATGGAGTAAAAACAAACAGTTCATATGTACAAAACCATACAACATACTTAAGTGCCGCTTAAAAAAGATAAAACAATCCATTTTCAACTTCTTCACTGAATAATTAACTCTAATACATATCATTAAAATTCCATAATTAACTAATTGTCCACTAACTCCTTATGGTCACATATATCTGAGTGTAATCATTATCACATTGCCAACCAAAGAGACTGTCTAGTAACTGTTCTCCATTGCCTGTAAGATTCGGACTTGCTCAAGGTGACTTTATTGATTTCTACTTGTGGTTAATCTCATAAAGCAGCACAGCTCCCCCCCGTGCTCAGTGCACTCTGACACAGCAATGCTTGAATGGGGTAAATAACAAAACCCTATAAAACAAAGACATCATCCTGCACCTGTGCCAATTGGGGCTGTTGTTGTTGATTTGCTCAAGACTTTGCCGTTCATTTGATATTTCATCATATTTTGCCTTTATATTCGCACGGCAGTGGAGAATGAAGCCGCCTTTACAACAGCCATGTGTGTAATTGTCCATTGAATCACTTGCTCTGGTACTTATATCAGGTGTGTTGACATAGCCTGTTGGTACTGCAGTCCGTTTTCTATAATTCTACTGAGTCATGGTAACTCAGACTGGTTTTCTGACTGAACCTTGTGTGACATTCAAAGCACTGTTAAGGTTTTATGACTGTGCATGTCCTCTCCTTTTGTCTTAGACCGTCTTTCCGGCTGAATGTTTGTGGGCATTCTGTGCACTGATAATGTTTTTCTGCACTATGTTTAGTTTCATGTTTAGTCAGAACCCCTGTCACACAGAGGCTGTTCTGACAGAGCACTTAGAAGCATTTTCTACAGGGTTTTTTCAGAATATTTAGTCAGATTCTCTTCAGTACTGATACTGTTCCGATGTTTGTTTTGTTTGTTTTATTATTTGTAATGCGCCGTCATACCCTCGGGTAACAGTGCGCAGCATTTACAAGAGATTGCGAAACTTGGTTACAACAACAACAGGATATGTAGCATACAATAACAGCAGGAATATATACAAGTAAGCATCAATGGGTACAATAAGCCTGAGTCTGATAAGACTAGGCAGTTGGCTATGAAAGGGGCTGACGTTTTCAACCATGAAATGACCTTAGCTCGGAAGTTCTGATAGTGCGAGTCCATTCTGAGGGGTGGTGGTAGGGAGTTCCACAGTTTTGTTGCTTAGACTGGGAAGCTATTACCCCCTATGGTGGAGCGTTTAACGTTGGGGACAGAAAGACAGTCTTTATATGATATTCTTGTTGGTCTCAGGGAGGTCTGTCTATGGAATCTGTCGATAAGATAGATGGGTGTAGCATTATTAAGTGATTTGTGCGTAAGTGAGGCAGTTTTTAGGAGAATTTTGTCATTGACAGTAAGCCAATATTGCTGTTGACGATATGCTGTGATATGCTCTCTTCTAGAGATGCCCAGTGCCGCTCTAAGAGCCTTGTTCTGGAGGGTTTGAAGTTTGCTGGTAATAGCTTTGGTGGACCCAAGATAGAGAGCGTTGCAGTAGTCCAGGCGGGATAGTATGAGGGCTCTGGCAAGGGTCAAACAGCTGGTGTCAGACAGGAAAGGTTTAGCTGCACGGATCAATTTACAGGTGTAGGCTGTTCAGGAGGCTAGAGATTTCACCTGTTTGAGGAAAGAGAAGGTGGAGTCCAGGTAAAAACCTAAGGTTTTGACCTCTTGTCCCACCTTAATGCAGTTGCCGTCGATCATAAAGGAGCAGTAGGCAGAACCCAGTTTCTTGAGACTAGTGGTAGTACCTAGAATTATGAGTTCAGTTTTATCATCATTCAGGCATAGTCCATGTGTGGCCATCCATGCCTGGATGATGATATACACTCTATTCACCAAGGCCAAATCCTTTCCATAATCTCCAGAAAGCCGAAGGAGGATCTGGGTATCATCCGCGTAATTATTGTAGGTGATACCGAGATGGTCCAAATCATCGAAAAGGGGCTTGGTAAATATGTTGTACAAGGTGGGGAAGACACAGGAACCCTGTGGCACGCCACAGGTGATGGGAATGGGGCCTGCTGCAGCTGTGGGTGAAAAGACTTTCATAGTTCTGCCGTTGAGGAATGATCTAATTCATGTAATGGCCTCAACATAAAAGTGGGCTGATGTATGCAAGTGAGTGCATAGGACAGAGTGATCGACTAGGTCAAATGCTGCAGAGAGGTCTAGGAGGAGGAGTAGGGCAGCTTGGCCATTATCTCTAAGCTTGTCGATCTGGGCTTTAAGGTCAATGAGGGCAGTCTCGGTCCCATGTTGGGGATGGAAGCCTGATTGCCTTGCTTCGAGTAGGTGGTGTTCTTCCAGATACTTCTGTATTTGCACATATGCAACCTTATCCAGTATTTTTAAAAGAAATGGCACAGTCGTTATGGGCCTGTAGTTTGGGGGCATGGCTGGGTCGAGTGTAGGGTTTTTTAGTAATGGCACTACCCAAGATTGTTTTAGGTTGGTGGGGATGGAGCCAGTGGAGAAGGAGGCACTAATTAATTTTGTGATGAAAAGGGAGAGGTCGCGGGCCGCATCTTTAATGAGCTGTGGAGGGCACAGATCGCCCTGATAGTTGGATGGTTTTAGCGACAAGATGATTTTTTCTACTTCAAGTATGGTGACTTTAGAGAAATTGAAGCAAGTAGTTTCCCTTGAGGTGGGCTTCTCAGGTGGTTTGGAGGTGGGAGTATCATTCAAGGAGGCTTTTTTGCAGGAAATTTTATTTTGTAGTGTAGTAATCTTGTTGGCTAAGCCTTTTGAATTTCTGAGCACCAGTTTTTATCTTAAGTACAGGCATCCGGTGGTGCAATAGGTGTTTCTACTTCTTTCAGGATAGAGAATAGTTCCTTCATGTTAGATTTTGCTTGGGCTATGCGGACGTCAAAGGAAGATCATTTAGCAAGGTAGATTTTTCTTTTGTAAAGGGTTGCTAGTTTGGTTAGTTTGAGTTTGTTGGGTGCTGAAGGGTGTTTTTTCCAAGTGGCTTCACAGTTTCTTTTTTGCTGTCTTAAGTTTTTGAGGAATGGTGTGTACCATTTGTTCAGATGCATTTTGGGCTTGCTTGAGGGGAGCGATTAAATCCAGCGATGTGGACATGATTTTATTATATTCATCAACCAGGGTTTCAGGGTCCAGGTTGTCGGGGAGTGTGTTTAGTGTGGGGAGTAAGTTCGGGATGAGTCTTTCCACAGTGATGATCTTCTTATTTCTCGTAAGTGTAGGTGGGGCCCTACTGATGGGTAGAGGTTGGTTAGTGGAGAGCGTGAACGATACCAAGTAATGGTCGGTCCAG
Organism: Ambystoma mexicanum; assembly: GCF_040938575.1. Taxonomy (NCBI): domain Eukaryota; kingdom Metazoa; phylum Chordata; class Amphibia; order Caudata; family Ambystomatidae; genus Ambystoma; species Ambystoma mexicanum. The sequence goes on from NW_027182391.1 coordinate 3,029,035, forward strand.
GCTAATGGTGAGATGTCGGTGATATTAGCTAGACAATTGTAGTCAGCCACCCAGTCGAGTATTCTACCTTTGACATGTGTAGGTTTCATACATCTTTGGGTAAATCGTAGATCGGAAAGGGTACTGGGTGTAGTATTGGCACTCTGGTCTTCTGGGTCATTGTATCCGAAGTTGAAGTCTCCAAGGGTGAGTACTTGGGTAGAGCTTTTGTGGTTACAAGATAATATAGTATTGATATCTTCATCGAAGGTGCCTATTGGGCCTGGGGGACGATATATCAGGTGTATGATGAGGGTTTGGGATTTGGTAAGAGGAACTTTAACAGAGAGTAGTTCACAGGAGAGTAGATTTATAGTGGTTACACTTCTCATGGTGAGGCTGCATTTGTGTATGATAGCAATGCCCCTTCCTCTAGAGTTAGGTCGGTCATGTCTCAAGATAGTGTAATTATCTGGGATTGCAAGCATGAGCATTGGGCCAGCTGCCGGATGTAGCCAGGTCTCTGTAATGGCGAGGAGGTCGAGGTCTTCTTTGAGGATCAAGTCTGCAATTTCTGTTTCGTGAGCTACTAGCGATCTAGCATTGATTAGGGCTCCCTTGATTTAGGGGCTCGTGGTGGTTGTAGTATTTGTCATTTTAGGTATGAGGTTGGGGTTCTGGGATGAATTAAGTTTGAGAGTAGGTGGGCTAGGCCAGGCAGTTGTGGTTCTGAGTCTCTGTGAGGTGGGCATAGAGCGGGTGAGGGGCTCGTAAGCTTGAGCTAATCTGGCTCTAAGTCCTAGATTCCTGTCAGAGGTGGAGCGGGGGAGGCTGGTGGGCAGTAGTGGCTGTATGTCACAAGTAGGTGGAGGGGCGCAGCCAGGTGACTTAGTATTGCTGATAATCGAATAATTATTGATATGTGATTGGGGTGCCTTACTAGTCAGTGCTGCATTCTTTAAGACGAGCAGGAGGCAGGCGCACAGGCTAGTATTCAAGGGCCTTGTTCAGAGGACTTGTGTTTTCTCCAGTGTGTTTCCTCTGATGTACAGTCAGTTGGCTTTTCCAAATAAAACTTTCCAGACATTCTGAGCAATGATGAAGTTGTTCTCAAGGATTTTTCCTTGTATGTTTAGTTGGATCACTTTTATTAGCACCCTGGGCGTGGGAGCCAGTCAATCAGGTGGCTAGGAACGCAGGCTTGAACCGTACAGAGCCCCACTTCCCTTCCACGGTGGCTATGTTGGTAAAGGATTGTCCTTCCTACAATGGGATGCATGAGGTATCCCGTTGTAGGAAGGAAAATCCTTTTTCTTTAGCACCCCGGGTTGCCGCTTTGGTAACCCAGGGTGCTTACGGCCTTATGTACTCATTCCACATGCAACATCTGGGTGTAATGGCCTTGGGCCCACGTTAATGGCCCTTTCTTTGCTCAGGCTTTTAACTGGGGCCGTGGGCCATTGCCGCCCAGTATTGCCCGTGGAATGGGTAAATAACGCCACATTACTAAAACGTTTCTGACATTCAGAGCACTGATGAGGTTTTTACCAGTGTGTTTTCTCTCATGTATAGTCATATTGTGTTTCTGACTGTATGTTTTTGGACATTCTGAGTACTCATAAGGTTTTTCTCCAGTATGTTTTCTCTCATGCTGTCAGATTGTTTTTTGAGTGAATCCTTTCTGACAAACTAACCTTTAAGAAACATGTCTCCTATTTGAGCTCCAGCTCGCTTATATAACCCGGCTCCTCTGGCAAAAACATCTGTATTTGTCGGAGAAGAATAGAGCATTAATTGCAACCGCAACAATAAATACAAGGCTGGACTATTGCAATAGTCTTCTGGTGGGGACAACACAAGCAAACGCACAAAAGCTCCAGGTTATTCAGAATGGGGCTGTTAGGGCTGCATGAAGCACAGAGAGCATATCACCCATGCGCGCTAAGAGTTTGATTGGCTCCCTGTCCTCCAAAGAATTCATTTGAAGGCCTCAAGTTTGACCTATAAATGTTTGGCTGGTGATGCGCCATCCTATCTTAGGTCACGAATTAGGAGAACACCATTCAGGCGCAACTTGCGATCAAACAAGGAGTACATTTTGGTGCAGCCACGGTATCTGCTAAAAAGGTTTGGAGGATCCAGCTTTAATTCATTGGCACCAAGTATCTGGAGTGCACTCCCACAGTCACTCAGACAGCTCCCCTCAGTCGCACAGTTCAGAAAAGGCCTGAAGACCTATCTGTTCGACAAGGCAGGTGACTAAGAACTCCATGGTGAAACACATTATTGTGTTCTGCCCTCAGTGTTAATTGTTGTAATGCTCTGTGAGCGCCCCAAGGCCTACGGGCCTGTTGGCGCAATACGAAATATCAATATACTAGAATAGATATTCTGAGCATTTATAAGGTTTTTCACCAGTGTGTTGTCTCTCATGCATAGTCAGATAGCGTTTCTGACTGAATGTTTTTTAGACATTCTGACCACTCATAAGGATTTACTCCAGTGTGTGTTCTCTCATGCACCTTCAGAGAGCTTTTTTGACTGAATCCTTTCTGACATTCTGAGCATTTATAAGGTTTTTCACCAGTGTGTTTTCTTTTATGTTTAGCTAGATCACTTTTATCACTGAATTCTTTCCGACATTCCGAGCATTTATAAGGTTTTTCTCCAGTATGTTTTCTTTTATGTATAGTTAGATTACTTTTCTTACTGAATTTTTTCTGACATTCTGAGCACTGATGAGGTTTTTCTCCAGTATGTTTTTTCTCATGCTCAGTCAGATGGCTTTTTTGCCTGAATCTTTTCTGACATTCTGAGCATTTATAAGGTTTTTCTCCAGTGTGTATTCTCTCATGCTCAGTCAGATTGCTTTTTTGACTGAATTCTTTGTTGCATTCTGTGCATTTATAAGGTTTTTCACCAGTGTGTTGTCTCTCATGTATAGTCACATTGCGTTTCTGACTGAATGTTTTTGGACATTCTGAGCACTCATAAGGTTTTTCTCCAGTATGATTTCTTTTATGTATAGTTAGATTACTTTTATAACTGAATCTTTTCAGACATTCTGAGCCCTGTAGAGGTTTTACTCCAGTGTGTTTTCCCTCATGTCGAGTTAAATGGACTTTCTGACTGAATCCTTTCTGGCATTCTGAGCATTTATAAGGTTTTTCACCAGTGTGTTTTCTCTCATGTATAGTGAGACTGTGTTTCTGACTGAATGTTTTTGGACATTCTGAGCACTCATAAGGTTTTTCTCCAGTATGTTTTCTTTTATGTATAGTTAGATTACTTTTATTACTGAATCTTTTATGACATTCAGAGCACTGATGAGGTGTTTCTCCAGTATGTTTTCTCTCATGCTCAGTCAGATGGATTTTTTGACTGAATCTTTTCTGACATTCTGAGCATTTATAAAGTTTTTCTCCAGTGTGTGTTCTTTTATGTTTAGTTAGACCACTTTTATTACTGAATTCTTTCTGACATTCTGAGCATTTATAAGGTTTTTCTCCAGTATGTATCCTCTCGTGCTCAGTGAGAGAGCTTTTATGACGGAATCCTTTCTGACATTCTGAGCATTTATAAGGTTTTTCTCCAGTGTGTTTTCTTTTATGTATAGTTAGATGACTTTTATTACTGAATCGTTTCTGACATTCTGAGCACTGATGAGGTTTTTCTCCAGTATGTATCCGCGAGTGCTCAGTCAGAGAGCTTTTATATCTGAATCTTTTCGGACATTCTGAGCACTGATGCGGTTGTTCTCCAGTGGGTTTTCCCTCATGTAGAGTTAAACTGCCTTTCTGACTGGATCTCTTCTGACATTCAGGACACTGATAAGGTTGTTTTCCAGTGTGTGTTGTTTGATCTAGAGTTAGATGTCTTTCATGACTGAATTGTTTATCACATTCAGAACACTGATACAATTGTTCTTGGAGGCGAGAGTCTCCGGATTGGGTTTTGTTGAGCAAACATGCCATAGCAAGAATTCACATAATTTCAAAGTCAGGACATTTGGGAAATGCTCACTATAATCCTCCCATGGGGCCTTTGATTTTACTTACAGCAGCTTCTTTCTATGGGTGTATATGCAGCTACCCCTATGGACACTCGACATTGTACTGTACCATTTTCTTGAACACCCCAGTTCCCAATTCTGACAACTTCTACCACATGCTTTCTCTCATGATGAACCAGACTGATTTTATGACCAAAGGTTTTCTAGCAGGCCCCACACTGATGGGTGAATGTAGAAACGTTTAGTAGGATTAACTTCTTTGCAATGAGGTGAGCACAATACATTCCACCGGCGTCTTCTCCAATATAGCATGAGAACAAACATAAAACTAACGTTTTTCACGTTTGCATTGAGTTGATTAGCGATTGTCCTATACTTATTTTCGTGCAGAAACAAGCTGTCCTCTTTAATGGATTGGTATATTATAGATAGTACTTGCAGAAGCCCTGTGTGCATTGATTCCACTGATAACCCTTACACAGGGTGAGGTTTAATGGAAGGAAACCACTTTCAGTCTCAGAGCTGTGGGACACTTTCAGTTTTCTTCCTTGTAAACCTTTCCAGGGTCTTCATTTTTCAGGTAATTTCCCTGCCTTGCAGCTTTGCATTCTCTCGTCATACGTCCACCTGTGGAATGAAAGCAACAGATGATGAATACACCAGATAAACAGTGCACAGCAATTATATCCATAGTCTATTTCAGTGGGAATTGGTGCAGGGAATAAGAGTAGGAGTTGCTTTTCTGAGAGGAATTGTGGCTCTGTGTGGACAGAGATCTTCAAGGCCAGTAATAATGGACACATCACTTTTCTAGTAGAGCTTCATACATTCCTCTTACTTCTGAGCATTATAAAAAAAACAGGCGTTTTATTATTACCCAATTAAGTGGCATTCAAGACAGGTGTAAAATAATGATTAATGAGGCATGTAGAACCTGGTTGGCTACAGTTGGACAATGTCTGATGTCTGAGATGAGTGCTTAACTTTATTAGGTATCTTACCAGTGGAGGACACAAAGTGAAAGGCATAGCCAAAGATTTCTTTAAGTGGGACATATGAAGGCACGGACAAAGTGGTAACACCTTCACTTTAAATCTGTACCATAATGCCTCGAAAGAACCCAGCCACAAAATGTTAATTAGTATTTAAGTGTCAAGGGCCACACTAACATGTGTGTCTTGACTTTTGAAGGCAAGTCCCTGAACGCTCACACCAGAGAGAATACAACCCACTAAGGAAGAAAGGCCCAAGTCGATCCTGTAAGGATAACACGTTTTTAATCTCACACGCAGATGAGATCAACAGCAAAGATCTCTGCTGCTAAGAAGGTTCTGCAGAAAAGTAGTACAAGCAGAATCTTATAAAGCAAGGCATCGTCATACATGATGCAATACATAGGGTCAAATCCTGTGCGACTGGTTGATGTGCACCCATACAGGATCTGCCTGCCGCATAAGGGAAGGGATGCTGGGATATTGGTTCCAGCCAGTCGGTCCATATTCCAACATGCAGGTGCTGCGTCGATCATCTTCTCACGTTGAAGGTCAGAATAACACATTTCGCTCACTCCCCTCTGCGCATTGTGGCTACAAGGTCTCCATCCTTGTTCTGAGCTATAATGTATACCTCCCAGCACTTTGCAATACAATTCACACAATTGTCACTTCAACAATATGCCCGTGTCCGTCCTATTTGAACATCTCAGGAGTTGCTACTTTGGGGTCGGTGGTCAAAGGGCACTTGGTGCCATGGAATTCAGAGGTCTTGAGTTTTAGTCAGTTATATGGAATGTGATTTGTATTTGCCTGGGGATGGGCCGGGTCATGCTGTGGCCAGTGTGAGATAACATGCACTCCAGACACCGGTCTGTGATCGCAGCCTTTTAGGGCACATTCCTCTCGAACATCTTTGCAACACTGTTAGAACAATGAATAGGTGTTGTGGCGGTAGGGGGTGTGGCCTACCCTCATAAAAGCTCGGGCATGGCTGGAAATTTCCCTTGTCTTGCGATTTTGGTCCCAGTACATGTAATTCTGCGTGTACCGTGCAGGCCTTCCCTTATACCTATGGTTACTAATATCTACGCAACATAGCAATGCTGCTTGTGCCTTATGCTGTACGATGCGGATAGACTATATTTGGTCATATTGGAGTAGAGTCCTGTTAAACTGGGAGGTGTCCCTCTCACCATCCCCCCTAGCCCAGCATTTATTTTATTTTATTGCATATGTTTCTTACGCACCAAAGGCCACGGGCATCTGGGCACGGAGGCACGGAGAGGGATCATGGATAACAAAGCAATGCAGTGAAGGAGTTGCACTGGTCTGAATTATGAAAAAAAGAGTAGCTTTCAGGATTTTTTAAAACGTAAGATCATTTCTTTCACATCACAGATCTGCGGTAAGCTTGTTCATTGTAGTAGCTGCTCTCACGGGGAAGGAGCTTTCCTTCCCATTGACTCTACGAGATTTGGGGCATTGTAGACGCATGGGGCCTCATTCCGAGGCTGGCGCAAAGGGATACCAGGCACCGGTAATGACACTGGTGCTGGTAATCCTTTTGCGCCCTATTCCGAGGTCCCTTTGTGGGTCCCGTTAAGGCCGACTTGTTTTACCAGGTGGCCTTAACGGGAGCCGCAAAGGGACCAGGGGGCCAATAACGGTACTGCAATTTGCAGTACCGTTATTTGCTCCTTCCCGTTCCCATTGAGCCCTATGGGGGCTCAAATGGGAATGGGGAATGGTTCTGGTGAATGGGGACTTACCGGTCCCGCCGACCTCGGAGTGGACCGGTAAGTTTTCCCTTCACCAGACCGGAGTCGGACCGATTTTGGAGGCAGCCATGGCGCTAACAGCGGCATGGCTACCTCCAAACTCGGAATGAGGTCCAGGGTGTCTTTAGATCTAGTATTCCGAGATGATGTTCGGACTTTAATGTGGTTTTAAGATAGCCAGGTGCATCGCCAAACAGGCATTTGTGTGTCAGAACGTTGATTATGAATTCTATTCTTGTTTGCACGGGAAGCCAATAAAGGTCTCACCTATGCTGCGAAATATACTCATATTTTGGTAGATTTTAACTACTCCGGCAGCGTCATTCTGTAGGATCTGTAACTTCTTGATACAGCCTTTACTAGCTCCACCAGGTAAGGCATTACAATAATCCAGTCTTGATAGAACCAATGCCCTGACCAGAGTAGCACCATTTTCAGTCAAGATAAAGGTTTTAACAGGCGTATTAGCCTGAGGTGATAATGAATACTCGTAGTCACACTAGCAACCTGAGCATTTGCCTTGAGTGATGCCTCAGTAATGACCCCGAGTGGTTTTACTTTGTCAACTACTGCAATTTCATGATGGTCAATGTTACATTTTGTATATGCTGTTCCTAATTTTTCTCTTGTTTGTCAGAGCCAAAGATCAGAAGTTCTGTCTTCTGACTGTTTAGACAGTCCATTGTTCATCATCCAAGTATGAACACTTTCGTAGACAGATGCGATCGTACCTGCATCTTTTTCATAGTTTCCGCTTAACCTAAACACGAGCTGAGTATCTTCAGCATAATTCGTAAAGTAAAGACCCATGGACTCAGAAGGTCAATTAGGGATCTACAGAAGACATACGCAAGGGAGGAGACAAGCAGGCTCCCTGCGGAACTGCACACGTGGTCTGTTCTAAGCTAGAGGACGCATTTTGCCAAATAATATTAGATTTCCTATTGCTTAGAAAGGATTGAACCATTTTACAGTGTCAGAAGAGCAGTTTCTATTTTCCTGTATATATATTAAAAGTTTAGCGTGATCAATAAGACCGAACGTTGCCGAAAGATCCAAAAGCATCAGTAGACCGGCTTTACTGCCATCTACTACTTCCAGCATTTCAGATTGCAGGTCAACCATGGTGGTTTCAGGTCCATGTGCAGTCCTAAAACCTGACTGTCGACAATTTAAGATATCAGATGTCTCAATATCTTGTTCGAACTGACTCGCAGCGCTTTTATCAACAATCTTAAGTAAGAATTGTGTATTTGTGATTGGCCTGTAGTTAGAAAGCACTGTAGGATCAAGATTAGATTTTTTCAACAGAGGTGTTACTGTGACGTTTTTCAACAGGTCGGGTACATCATTTTGTAAAAAAGAGGCTTTTATAAAAACGAGTTAGAAATGGCACAAAAATCTCCAGGTGTTGCAGAACAATCCTAGAAGGTAAAATATCCATTTGACAAGAGGTTGGGCACATCTTTTTCCAGGTTTTAATCAAGGAGTCAGTGGTTATGGGTTTAAAAGAGCAAGGACAGTTAGTAAACGTAGTTTGTTGAGTAGTAGAAATCTGGTCATCACAGGTATTATGTATCTGCCTTGCAGAAGAGATAGAGGATTGTGCAGAAAGTATTTGATCTGCAAATACTTTTTGATTGGGTTTTCATCCATACTCGTTCTGCTCTTCTCTTGTTGGGAGGTATATCATTTCTGTTTGTTTTCCTTTGTTCTAATGTTCTTCTCTGTTAGTGGGGCCACTTGATCTATTAGTTTACTGATCGTATTAGTGTATTTTGAAGCAAGCGTCGTTGGTGTATCTAGATCTCATGTAGAGATCATTAAATCCTGAATGAATGTCTGTAACTTCTCAGGTGAGAGTTTATTAAAATTCCTATTCTTAGCTAGTAGTATTTTATTTGATTTATGAGGTTTTTGTATAGGGAGTGTAAGTTCAAAAGTTACCATACGTTGATCTGACCAGATACACGGTTTGTAGCGATATTTTGTGCTCTTAGGGTTTTGACTGCTATCCAGTCAAGCACATTTCCTTGATTATGAGTGGTTTCTCTGCTCAGAATAGTAAAGTCATGCCTGGGCAGTAGTTGTTCTAGCTCTATCACTTCAGAGTCTTTAGGGTTGCCCAGCCATTTATTATTATTTTTTTAAACCTTTTTTTATTGAACAGCTTGGCAGCAGAACACTGGCGAAGAATACACAAGGCAAGCACAAGTTAGGTACAGTTAAAACAGTACAGGCATATAGTCAGTGCATCTAGTATGAACATTTTCCATCAAGAACGCATACAGTGTGAACGCAGTGTAAGAGAGCCCTCAGCTCAGGATAGACAACCTGCATGAGTGGGTGTATTAGTTGGGGAAGTTGTATCCGGTGTCGCATTTAAATCTGACATATAGGAGCGAAACCTGAGCCAAACATCCCTAGGCCTCGAGTGGGCTGGTTGTAGGCAGGACCACGCTTCCTCAGTGTGTGAGGCCCATGTGAGAGCCCTGAGCCATTGCGCATGCGTGGGAGGTGCGGGGCGAAGCCAACAGTGCAGAATGGCTCGTACCGCAAGGAGCATGCAAAGGCCAGCCAGTTTCTTGGAATTTCGGGGTAGCCCTGGAAAGTCATGGAATAGACACTTCATTGGGGAGGGGTCGATAGGTTGATCAAGTATAGCAGATACGGTTGTGAACACCATCTCCCAAAATTGGGAGAGGCAGGGACAGGCCCAGATCATGTGCATATAGTCGGCACCATCCTGCCCACACCTGGGGCATCTTGGGGAGTGATCACTAAGCATACGATGCAACCTGCTCGGGGTATAATGAAACCTATGTAACACCTTTAGTTGAATCAGTTTGAAACGGGAATTGAAATACACCTGGTGTATACGGGCACACATGTGAGCCCAGCGTTCATCCGTCACCTCCATCCCGAGGTCCTCCTCCCACGCCCGCCTTAGCCCAGTGAATTTCGGAGTGGATCTGGATTGTATCATTGTGTATTGCCTAGATATTTTCCCTCTGGTAGGTTTGGGGGAATACAGTTCTTCAATAGCGGGATCGTCCGGTTGCATTGCTGGAAACATGGGGTAGTTTCTTTTAAGGGTTTTACGTAGAGATGAATACTGAAGCCATGCACTCGGGCCACCCCTCAAGGGCAGCGGCAGGTTGGGCCACTCAACAAAGCTACCCTGCCCTCGTATCCCACCTCAGCCCATCTGCGCACAGTCGACGGCGGTACTCGTGGGATCCCGGGGAGAAAGTTCCACAGTGGGAGATTACCATGAAATGGATGAGGAGTATCTAACAATTTCCATGTTTCCGTTAGCGCCAGGGAGGTGCAAGCCACCGGATTCAGTGTATCCCGTGCCAAAGGAATGGGTTTTATCACCAGGGAGCAGATGTCCCGGTCGCTGACTGCCAGTTTTTCGAGTCTAACATGTGGAGGAGGGTCTGCTGTGTTAAACCAGTAGGATGTGTATTGGATTTGAGAAACCAACCAGTATTTAAGAAAATCGGGGGCCCCAAAGCCGCCGTCCACCATCGGGGTAGATAAGGTCCCGAACTTGAGTCTGACCGCACCCGAATGCCACAAAAAAGAGTTGATGCTGCGTGTCAATGCTTGGAAGAAACCCTCGCCCGGCCACAGGGGGACGTTGGTGAATCCCAGCCATTTATTAAAGTCACCTAGTGTAACAGAGTGACTATTAGGGGTATGAAGTTTAGATAGGATGCTGATGTTTCATCCAGGAACAGAGGTAGTTCGTCCGGTGGACGGAAAACCAGGATGAAGTTGATACAGTCATTAGGTGAGCTTTTGATTTTTAATAACATCATTTCACATGCAGAGCATGTTATGGGGGCTTGGAAGAAATGTAAGTCTTGCTTGGCAATTAGTGCCACTCCCCCCCCTCAGCCCTTTTCTCTGTGCTGGGCATAAAGGTTATAGTGTGCGGGTGTAGCGAGATCAATGTGTGGGCCACTTGATTCTCTGAGCCATGTCTCAATGATGCACATTACATCGATGTGCTCATCCTGGATATAATCTGCTACACTAATAGCATGCCTCTCTAGTGAACGAGTGCTTAGCAAGCACATTTCGATATTTTGTTTGTCCTAAGGTGTACTTGACATGTAGTGGCCAAATCTGACATTGTTGTGAAGCAGACACACCAATAATAGTGGAGCAACAGCTCGGACTTGTGCTAGTCAGAATTGCAAGCACAACAAGAAATTCGTTCTGGCGATGATGCCAAGAAAGATCACTTACTTCAAGATCACAGTGATCTTGTAGTAATAATCCTGTTGTCAACTAGCAGCCGAGTGATCGTGTTCTGTGTCCCAGTGTGAACTAGTGCAGACTGGCACCTCCAAGGTGCGCCAGCGCTGACGCACCTGTCGGGATTAGATATAGGTCTCTGGGACTGCAAAACCGCTGGGTTATGTAGATCCTTTCAAGTAACAACGCAAAAAAATGCTGTGCTCTCGGCAGACAAGCGGCATTCTATAGCAATCAAAATGTAGATGGTAACATTCAAACCAGTTTAGTAATCAAGCACTCCTCCTCAAATAAAAACAAGATGACCGTAATTTTGTTCCTAAAAAACAGATGAATGTTCTAAAATCAGAATCAGAATCTAAACTCTAAAATAAGGTTTCCTAAAATCGAAATAAGTCTAAAAACAAGTAAAACTAATCTAAGCAAGTTGAATTACAGGTTGCACTGTTGCAGCCCAGTCACTGCTCATAGTGCTTCGATTGCATCTCACCTTACTCTAAAGCACTTCGGGGTGTGGGACGAGGCTGCCCCCTTCCCAACACTTTGTAACATTGTAACAAATCTTTCCTTTTAGGTAATTGCCATGAAATATGTTAAGATGGATTTCTGAACTCTGACCTAGTAGGCTGAGCTTCAGAAGGCCAGTCTAGTTTCTTGGAACAGGGTAATCTTCTGGACAAGCCAGAACAATCAAGGCAGTATTGGTGGCGGTCAAGACAAGGGGTCTCATTCTGTCCCTGGCGGTAAGGGGTTAACGACACCCGTAAGGATGTCGGTGCCATTAACCCCTTACCGCCACATTCTGAGGTCCCTTAGCGGGTCCCTCTAAGGGACCAGGGAGCTAATAACGGGCCCATTATTAGCTCCCTCCCCATTCCCATTAAGCCCTATTGGGGGCTCAAATGGGAATGGGGATTGGTTTTTTGAATGGGGACTTACCGGGTCCTCCAAGGTTGGAATGACCCGGTAAATCCCCATCCAAGGAACCCGGAGAGATTTTGGAGGCAGCCATGGTGCTAATAGCACCATCGCTACCTCCAAACTCGGAATGAGGCCCTAGGTGTCAGGAGGGTTGAGGGTGATTGAAGGTCCACAAAGAGCACACAAAGCAAACGTCCCTACAAATCACTCTCCGTCAGGTGTATATATCAAAAATACATATACAGTTATTAAAGGCCTTTTAACTCAAACACAAGATGAAACTCTGCAATATTAACAAAACTAACACAACACTATACTAGGAAACATATATACAGTAACTCCTCATCACAAGTTGGGCGGTATTCCAGCTGTATTACTGCCAGGATAACGCCTGCGCTAATAATGTTACCGCAAACCCGTCCGGCGCTATTAGTGCCGGATCAAGAGTTGGCCGGTAATGGGTATTCCACATTTTCCATTGGACCCAATGGGGCATTTTCAGAGCAATTACAGCCAGCGGTATTACCACGTGGTAATTGCGCCAAAAATCAGACATTTTTTGCCGCATTTACCCCCAGCTATAAACTATAAAGCTATAAAGTCAGAAGAAGGGTGAATCTTTAAACCAACTTCAACCATGTGCTTCTCCTGTGGACAGCCTGGACATTTGGCTAGGCAGTGCCCTTTAAATAAAAAGGAGGATCCCATGGAAAATTGGATATATGACCAGAGAGAGTAGGAGGAATTAAACTTCCCTGAAGAGGAGTTTTTAGAAACCACGAGCAATAACATCTGTGGGGTTACTTCATTTAAAACCCACGATTCTGCCAAGAGTAAATGGGTGCCAGTAAAAGCTGTCATTGATTCTGGTAGTAAGCAGACAGCAGTGAGAGGCGACTTAATCTTGACTGGAGAACTGGGGAGGGGACAGCCTGTAAAAATCACCTGTGTTTTTGGAGATGTAGTGATATATCACAAGAGCCCAGTCACCATCTGAGCCCAGGGGGGAAACAACTCAGATAAACTCTGCTGTAATTCCCAGACTCTCAGATGAGAGTATAATTGGTACCCTATCTGAAGGTGGGAAACTAAGTTTGAGGGAGAGAATCCTTTCCTGAGGGAAATCTCAACTCAAAGCAAGGAACAGAGCCCTTGGGCGGGAAGCCAGAACATTAGGGGAAGGGTATGTGATGAATCTGACAACAAGGGAGGAAGGCAAAGTAAAACTGTGAAGTTAGAGTTCAGAAGGCCGGATCCACTTTAAGAGGATCAGAACGAAATGTGTCCAAGGTCACACGGTTGAAGTGCACAAAAGTCTTGAAAAGGTTCAGAAAGAGTTGGACCAAAGAAAGGGACCAGTTAGATGGTCAAGGCGGCAAGCCCAGTCCAGAAGGTTAAGGGATTATTATTACCTTGTAGCAATCTTTAGAAAGGGAGGCCTGGCGGACACGGTACCTTAAAGTGGTGAGAATACTTCAGCGGGGGCAGTTGTTCCTGGCAGCAGATGCAAGTCGGTGCTTCGTCCGGGGGAAGAGAGGATTTCGTCGGGGAGAAAGACAGGAGTCCGTTGCACTGCCAGGGAAGAAACCAGCCGCGGAGTTCTCAGGTAAAAGGAGCGGTCCTTTTATTCGCGGTCCAGTGGTAAGTGGCTATCCGGTTGCCGGGGTGCTTGGCACGGGCAATTCAACCACAAGACGTCCTGGGATGCGAGGAAAAGAAGGTTAACTGGTTGTGCCCACCAGTCAGGGGAAGAAGCCTCTCCAGCCAGGAGATCTTCTCTATTGTCAGGAAGTGGTGAGTCGGTTCCGCAGGGCTCCACCGGTGGTGTCGTCGTGGTAGGTTGGCTCAGCTTCTCCCTCGTCGGATTCTCAGGTCCTGTGGCGACTTCTGAAGTTCCAGTCCCCAAAGCCCTGCTTTTACGCAGCACACCCCCATTCACTCAGCCTAGCTGTCAATCAAACATGCTAAGTGGTGAGCCGCCTGGCTCACCACTTGGGCCAATCACACAAGAGTGTGACTTGAGTTACCAAGGTAACTCAGTCCAGGGTACCTAAGCCCCCTCCCACACCCCCTGTGGTACCCAGACAGAGTGGCACCACTTTTGGAGGCTTCTGTGGAGAAGCCCACCAAAAAGTGGAACAAAGGGCTCGACTTGGGTTGGAGTCACAGAAGAGAACACAAACGCCATTTTAGAATCGAGTCCTGGCAAAAAATACCAACCGACGAATTAATATTAAATAAATAAACGGCGGTATGTTCGAGGCCATGAGAATTAAATAATTAAAGTTGGTAGCCTCGAACAATGGGAAAATCCCATAGGGATATATTCGCGGTCAAATATAAAAAGTAGTATCCACTGCCACCAGCCAAAACTCGATCAGGGAGGACGGAAACGTGCCCCCTCGACTAACAGACCCCGGGGCAATCGAATTGCCCCAACCAGTACGTCCACAATATGATGGTTTGTACTGGTTTCTGTTAATAATTTGGGACTAGTAAAGCCAATGGTGACTTTACATGCCCTGGGAGACAGTAGTCAGTGCTTTGGGGACTGGAACTTCAGAAGTCGCCACAGGACCTAAGAATCTGACAAGGGAGAAGCTGAGCCGACCTGCCACGACGCCACCACCGGTGGAGCCCTGCTGGTCCTTCTCACCACTTTTCCCAACGACAGAGGTGATCTCCCGCCGGAGAGTCTTCTTCCTTTGACTGGTGGGGATAACCAGTTTCACCGTCTTTTCGCCTTCCCGACGTACCTCGTGGCCGCCTTGCCTGTGCCAAGCACCCGGCAACCGGGATACCACGTTTTACCACGACCACGAAACAAAGGTACCACCTTTAACCGGAAAACTCTGCGGCTGGTTTCTTCCCTGGTAGTGCAACGACCTTCATCTTTCCTCCAACTCGAGATCTTCTCTTCCCCTGGACGACGACGCGACTTGCACCAACTGCCAGGAACAACTGCCACCGCTGGAGGATCCTTCCCACTTAAGGTACCGTGTCCCGCCTGGCTTCCCTTGCTACCGACTGTACGGGTTAGATTTAGCCCCCGGCTTTCGAACCTGGGTTAGCCTGGGACACCCTGGCTAAACTTTCCTAAGCCTCTCTAAACTCTTTTTGAACTCTCTGCAAGACTTTCTAAGCCTAGTGTAACTGTGTGACTTTGGGCGCATTTGTGCTCTGCTCTCTCTAAGAGTGGGCCCAGCCTTTGGACTTTGACTCACCAGTGACTTTTGCTCTTCTGCTTTGCTAACAGTGTTCCTAAATCTTAGAGTGGTGTACCTTTCCATATTCTGTCTTTTTCCCTCCCTTTCTCACAAACTTATTGGAGTGCCATCTAGTTAAGCGTTCACCTCTGTATGAAAATAAGTGGTGTTTTACTGAGACTTAACTGATAAGGAAAAAGGAGTGTATATATTACAATAGTAACTATGTTTAGAATATTTTACAACAAGAGTGCTGGAGTGTTTCAAACAGTGTGTTTTTAAATAAATAATTATATACTTTGATACCAAAGCTCTGGTCAGTGTTTGCTTGTATTGGTGTGTCTGAGTGCCTATTGTGTATACTTTGCATACTGCCTAGCTCTTCTTGAGAGAAGTCTGACTGCTCAGCCACAGCTACCAGGTAAATCTGGGTGGTACAGACTGCTACCAAGTGGGTTTACTGCTAACACCTGTAGTCCTAAATCTTTTGCAGTGTTCCCTAAGGGAACTGCACAGGTTTCTGCCTAACTCTGGTGTACAGAGGTGGGATTTGTATTGAGTATACATTTTAGAGTGCTTTAGGATACCTTAGTACAACTATCCACAAAGCTTAGCACTGAAAAAGTAATCTTTCTAACATGTCAACTATGGAAACGTCTAGTCAAGAGTCCCTTTCCACAAAAACTGCTGATTGTTTAAGAGTTCTATGTAAGCATAAGAATCTCCTGACTAAAGGCAAGAAAATGGAATTGATAGAAAGGTTGTTAGCTAACCAAAGTCTGGATGATGGTTCAGAGGAACCTACCATGCCAGAAAATGTAGATAACAGTATAGAAATTGATATTGATCAAAATGTTGATAATCTTGAGGAAGAGTCAGAAGAGGAGGGTGAGGCTGCTGTGACTGTCCCCCCTAGGCCTCTGTCTGCTCTACCTGCTGTACCTACTGGGCCTTTGCCAAGTCCCACACTTAGTCCTCAATATCTTGAATTAGAGAAAATGAAACTTGAACTAGAGTTCAAGAGGCTGAATACTCAGGCTGAACAGAGACATCAGAAACTGAATCAAGAACTAAGGCTGAGGGAAATGGAAATGGAGCTCAAGCATGAGCTAGAAATGAAATTATCTGTCGAAAATGCTTCTCTCCCTGGCTCCTCTAGAAGTTCCAGTCCTAAAAGACCCCGGATGCCTAAAGAATTGGTTGGTATGTATGAGCCTAAGTTGGATGTGTTGGATTGGTTGTCACTGTTTGAATATAATCATGGGCTCCAGAACATCACAGGAAATGACTTACTCACCTGGTTGTTCTCTAGGCTTCCCCCTGTTGCAACTGATGTGGTAATGGAGTTGGGGGAGGAGGATAGGAAAGAGTATGAATGTGTGAAACTAGCTCTGATAGCTTGATTTGGGAAGACCCCTTCCCAGTATCTTAAGAAGTTTAGGACCCTCAAAAAGCATGATGGTACCCCTTGGGCTACCTGGGTGAGTGAAGGGTTAAAAAACTTAGAGGGATGGATTAAGCGTTACAAGGTGAACACTTATGAAGGTATGAAGAATCTTTTTATGTTGTTGTCAATTTATGATGCCTGCTCTCCTGAGCTCAGACAGCACTTGGCTGATTCAAAGGAATTAGATTCCCGAAAACTAGCTAAGGCTGCTGACTTGTAGGTTGCCAACAGGGCCACTCACAAGGATTCTGGGGTAACTCAGAAAAAGGATGAGGAGAAACAGCCTAAAAAGGACTCCAAAGAGAATTCTAATACTGCAAATTCCAAAGAGGGCCCCAAACAAAACCAGAAGGGTAAGCCACCAGGGAAACCACAGCAGAATAGTGTCTCCTCTGGTGCCAAACCAGAGGGAGGTCAGAACAAGCCCCCATTCCAGAAGGCATTTGGTAAATGCTTTGTTTATGGCTCTACTGACCATGTGAAAGGAGATCCCAGATGCAAGGGTAAACCTTCAGGGATCCAACTTGCCTCCTTAGCCTTCGCTCCAGAAGAGGAAGTCCCAATGGCAAGTGGAAACTTTCTACTGCTGGCTGATGAACCCATTGGTGTCTCAGCCAGTGTTTCTTTAGTCTCTCTGGGGTTGTGGGAACAACAGAACTTAGATGTGTATAATTCTATCCCAGATAATACAAAAAAGTATTATAAAGACAGTGTCCAGGTAAATGGTCAGGAGACTCCTGCCATTAGAGACACTGGGGCCAGCATAACTGTGGTGGATGAATCATTTTTCAAGGCAGAGGATGTTGCTAAGGCACCCAAATTCCTCACCAAGTTAGCTGGAGGGCCTGTGCAGATGTGTCCCCAGTTACCAGTTCTCATCCAGTGTAATGACATGGCTGTAAAAATACCTGTCAGTGTACAATGTGAAGTGCCAGGTAGGGTTCTGTTGGGTAATGACCTGAAAGCTCTTGGAGTTGTGTCACATACCCCCAGACCACCTAGTAAAAGGTTACAGGAGCTCACAAAACCTGCAAGAGAGAAAACCCTGCGAGGGTTATCTCAGGAGATGATGACAGAGATCACTCCTTTACCACTGGAGCAACTCACTGCAGCAACTACCAGATCAGGAGCAAAGGGGCAACCCAAGACTCCTAGGAAAAAGTCAGCAGCAAACACTCCAGTGCTTCCAACAGTTACACCTGTAACTCCACCTCCAGCTGAGGCTGAGAGGGAGGTACAACCCTGTATGGTGGAACTAGACTCTGAAGAAGAGCTAGTGGGAGGCCAAGAACTTATTGGAGACCTAGACCCTGAGGACCATCTTGAGCTGCAGTCTTTACTGGCAGAAGGTGGGCCCAGCAGGGAAGCTTTCCATAAGGGACAAAGAGAATGTCCAAGTCTGGAGGGTCTCCGCCACCAGGCAGCTGCTCAGGCTGATGGACAAGAGCCTGGGAAGGATAGGTTGCAGTGGGAAGATGGCCTCTTCTACAGTGAACCCACTGAGTCTGAACCTGGAGACTACAAACGCCTTGTAGTACCTCAAGAAAACAGACAACAGTTCTTGCACTTAGCCCACGAGATTCCTTTGGCTGGTCACTTGAGTTTCAAGAAGACCAAGGAAAGGCTCTCACTCGACTTCTATTGGCCAAAAATGGGGGCAGACTAGATAAGTAGATAAGTTTTGCAAGAGCTGCCATACCTGCCAAACTTCTGGTAAGGTTGGCTTCAAGAATGTGGCACCTTTAGTGCCTCTGCAAGTTGTGGGAGTCCCATTTGAGAGAGTAGGGATTGACATTGTTGGTCCCCTTGATCCCCCAACCTCCTCAGGCAACAGGTTTATCCTTGTTGTAGTAGACCATGCTACTAGATACCCTGAGGCAATTCCTATGAGGACTGTTACAGCTCCGGCTGTGGCTAAGGCCCTCCTTGGTATTTTTACCTGGGTTGGGTTTCCTAAGGAAGTAATATCCGACAGGGGGTCAAACTTTATGTCCCACTACATGAAAGCCATGTGGAAAACCTGTGGAGTTACTTACAAGTTCTCAACCGCCTACCAACACCAAACCAATGGATTGGTAGAAAGGTTTAACAGAACCATGAAGAGCATGATAGGTTCTTTAGAGGAACCTCTGAAAAGAAAGTGGGACCTTCTACTGCCATGCCTTCTCTTTGCTTATAGAGAAGTCCCTCAGGAGGGAGTAGGTTATTCTCCCTTTGAACTTCTCTATGGCCATCCAGTCAGAGGTCCATTGGCCCCGATTAAGGAGAGGTTGGAAGGTGCTCCTCCCCTCAAGCCAGTCAGAGAGACTGACTATGTGATAGGTCTCCGAAGGAGAATGTCACACATGATGGCAGAAGCTAGTGATAACCTGAAAGCTGGACAAGCTTTGGTCAAGCATTGGCATGATCAAAAGGCTAACATGGTTGAGTTCACTCAAGACCAGCTAGTTCTCGTTATGCTCCCAACAAGGCAGAGGGCCTTGCAAGACAAATGGATGGGACCCTCCAAAGTTGTGGGAAAACTTGGAGAGGTCAACTATCTGGTGGATCTGGGCAGACCCAGGGAAGCACCTTGAGTCTTCCACACCAACCGCCTAAAAGCGTACGTCTCCAGACCTGAAGTATGGGCCTTGCTTCTAGCTTCAGCAGCAGAGGAAGAAGAGAGTGAGTCTCTCCCTGATCTCCTCAGAGGTGTACCTTTAGATGGGAACATTGAAGGAGTCAATCTCTCTTCAGATCTGACACCTGAGCAACAAGAGGAGTGCAAATCTATGTTAAATCAGTTTGCCTCCCTGTTCTCACTCTCACCAGGCTTGACCCCTTGGGGACAGCACAAGATACTCACTGGTGACTGTCTGCCAGTCAAAAGCAGAGGATACAGAATGTCAGAAAATGTGAGAACCCATATCAAGGGGGAGGTCAAGAAGATGATTGATCTCAGGGTAATAGAGCCCTCTACTAGTCCATGGTCTAGCCCAGTTGTGTTAGTACCAAAGGCAGGATCCAAAGACTTGAGATTCTGTGTGGACTATAGAGCTCTTAATGCAGTCACAAAGACTGATGCCCACCCCTTACCAAGGACAGATGATCAGGTGGATAAACTTGGTGCAGCCAAGTACCTCAGCACATTTGACTTTACGTCAGGCTATTGGCAAATAGCCTTGACAGACCATGCCAAGGAGAAAACTGCATTTTCCACCACAGTTGGCTTGTACCAGTTTAAGGTCATGCCTTTTGGATTAAAAAAATGCATCTGCTACATTCCAAAGGATGGTGAACCAAGTTCTAGCTGGGATGGAGGACTTCTGCATGGCATACTTGGATGACATTGCAGTCTTCAGCCACTCCTGGGAGGATCATGTGAACCACATGGACATGTTTTGCAGGCTCTTGGACAAGCCAATTTGACTATCAAGGCAGGTAAATGCCAGATAGGTCAAAGTAAGGTGGTCTACCTTGGGCATGAGGTAGGAGGTGGAGAAATATGGCCTTTGCTCAGCAAGATTGAAGCTGTGCAAAATTGGATAACACCTACTACTCAAACCCAAGTGAGAGCCTTCCTAGGCCTCACTGGATATTACAGGAATTTCATTGAGAACTATGGGACCATAGCTTCTCCACTGAATGTAATCTCCTCTCCAAAATTCCCTAAAAAGGTCAAATGGAATGAAGAGTGCAATCAGGCCTTTGAAAAACTGAAGAAAGCTCTTTGCCAAGCTCCAGTATTGAGAGCTCCTGAATACCACCAAACTTTCATTGTACAAACTGATGCTTCCAAAGTAGGTATAGGTGCAGTTCTAAGCCAACTGGATGAGAAGGGTAGGGAGCACCCCATTTGCTTCATCAGCGGTAAGCTGAAGGATCCTGAGACAAGGTGGGCAACAATCGAAAGAGAATGCTTTGCTATTGTGTGGGCACTGAAGAAGTTTAGGCCATACTTGTATGGTTCTACTGTTGCCATTCAGATTGACCACCACCCCTTGAGATGGTTAATGCAAATGAAGGGAGAAAATCCAAAACTATTGAGATGGTGAATCTGCCTGCAAGGGTTTGATTTCACCATTGAGCACAGGTCAGGGTGTCACCATCAACATGCTGACGGACTCTCTAGGATGCATGTCATCGACAAGAGGTATGAGGTTCATCCAGGAGTGGATTAAATCCTCCTGTTCCTTAGTCTGTGGGGGGGGGGGGCGAGTGTTGGGGAGAATTCTCTGTTTAGGCTGAATTTCCTAACCTAGTGAGTCCCCCAGCAGCTTTGCTGGATTTTTGGGGTTTATTTGTTTCTCCTGCCAAGAGTGAGACTCTTTTACCCTCACTCTTGGGCATGATTTGAGTGTGGTTCTTTGAATCTAGATGTGTTTAATGGGCTGTGGGGTCTTTTACTCCATAGGGCTTCATGTGTTTTTGTGATGTGTGTTACACAGCACCCTCAGTGCAGTAACACGGGGTGCCATAGTGACCCCCCAGTATAGACTCCATACCCTGGGACTGACTACTGTCTCCCAGGGCATGTAAAGTCACCATAGACTTTACTAGTCTTAAATTCTGAACAGAACCAGTACAAACCATCATATTGTGGACGTACTGGCTGGGGCAATTCAATTGCCCCGGGGTCTGTTAGTCGAGGGGGCACGTCTGCGTCCCCCCTGATCGAGTTTTGGCTGGTGGCAGTGGATACTACTTTTTTTATTCAACCGCAAATATTTTCCTAAGGGATTTCCCATTGTTATAGGCTACTATCTTTATTTAATTATTTACGGTAGCCTCGAACATACCGCCGGTTCATTTAATTATATTAATTCTCCGGTTGATATTTTTTTGCCAAAACTTGATTCTAAAATAGCGTTTCTGTTCTCTTCTGTGACTCCAACCCAAGTCGAGCCCTTTGTTCCACTTTTTGGCGTGCTTCTCCACAGAAGCCTCCAAAAGTGGTGCCACTCTGTCTGGGTACCACAGGGTGTGTGGGAGGGGGCTTAGGTACCCTGGACTGAGTTAGCTTGGTAACTCAAGTCGCACTCTTGTGTGATTGGCCCAAGTGGTGAGCCGGCCGGCTCACCACTTAGCATGTTTGAGTGACAGCTAGGCTGAGCGAATGGGGGTTTTCTGCATAAAAGCAGGGCTTTAGGGACTGGAACTTCAGAAGTCGCCATAGGACCTAAGAATCCGACGAGGGAGAAGCTGAGCCAACCTGCCACTACGCCACCACCGGTGGAGCCCTGCTGGACCGTCTCACCACTTTTCCCAATGACAGAGGAGATCTCCCGCCGGAGAGTCTTCTTCCTTTGACTGGTGGGGATAACCAGTTTCACCGTCTTTTCACCTTCCCGACATACCTCGTGGCCGCCTTGCCTGTGCCAAGCACCCCGGCAACCGGGATACCACGTTTTACCACGACCGCGAAACAAAGGTACCACCTTTAACTGGAAAACTCTGCGGCTGGTTTCTTCCCTGGTAGTGCAACGACCTTCATCTTTCCTCCAAGTCGAGATCTTCTCTTCCCCTGGACGACGACGCAATTTGCACCCACTGTCAGGAACAACTGCCACTGCTGGAGGATCCTTCCCACTTAAGGTACCGTGTCCCGCCTGGCTTCCCTTGCTACCGACTGTACGGAGTAGATTTAGCCCCCGGCTTTCGAACCTGGGTTAGCCTGGGACACCCTGGCTAAACTTTCCTAAGCCTCTCTAAACTCTTTCTGAACTCTCTGTAAGACTTTCTAAGCCTAGTGTAACTGTGTGATCTTGGGCGCATTTGTGGTCTGCGCTCTCTAAGAGTGGGCCCAGCCTTTGGACTTTGGCTCAACAGTGACTTTTGCTCTTCTGCCTTGCTAACAGTGTTCCTAAATTTTAGAGTGGTGTACCTTTCCATATTCTGTATTTTTCCCTCCCTTTCTCACAAACTTATTGGAGTGCCATCTAGTTAAGCGCTCACCTCTGTATGAAAATAAGTGGTGTTTTACTGAGACTTATCTGATAATGAAAAAGGAGTGTATATATTACAATAGTAACTGTGTTTAGAATATTTTCCAACAAGAGTGCTGGAGTGTTTCAAACAGTGTGTTTTTAAATAAATAATTATTTATTTTGATACCAAAGCTCTGGTCAGTGTTTGCTTGTATTGGTGTGTCTGAGTGCCTATTATGTATACTTTGCATACTGCCTAACTCTTCTTGAGAGAAGTCTGACTGCTCAGCCACAGCTACCAGGTAAATCTGGGTGGTACCGACTGCTACCAAGTGGGTTTACTGCTAACACCTATAGTCCTAAATCTTTTGCAGTGTTCCCTAAGGGAACGGCACAGGTTTCTGCCTAACAGAGTCTATGGTGGGGTGTCACTATGACACCCCTGTGTCACTGCATGGAGGGTGCTGTGTAACACACATAGTAAAAACACATGAGGCCCTACGGAGTAAAGGACCCCATAGACCATAAAACACAAACAGTCAAAGGAACACCATAAATCATGTCCGAATGAGGGAGAAAAACAGTCTCACTCTTGGCAGGACAAAAATACAAACTCCAGAAATCCAGCAAAGCTGCTGGGGGACTCACTAGGTTAGGAAATTCAGCCTAAAGAGAGAATTCTCCCTAACCCCCATGTGGCCAGGGGATGGCAGCCAAGACCTGGTCCTGACCCTGGGTGCTGCTATATGAGGGAGGACCACATGGGGGAGACACCCCTCAGGGGTATGACACAGCATTGTTGGGTGAAAGCATACACCCCCTTTCCCTTTTTGGGAAGTTCCCTCCATATCTCAAGCCTTTATGTGATTGTTGTCTTCAAACCTCCACCAAATCGACTAAAGACTTTTCAATACTCCATCAAAATCCCAACCAGCATGGTGAGGGGAGACGCTGCCTGCGAAAGATTCATCCTCTCGGTGCAGACCAGAGGACAACCGAGCCACAAAGCAGACCAGGGAGCCAGCCAGCGCAGGGGGGCGGTGAAGGAAGGAAGACTGCAGATGCTGGTTCAGAGCTGCAACAGGAAGAAGAAGAAAGTTTCTGTGGTGGCCAAGGAAGCTGAGCAGCAGTACCGAAGCCGCCCGAACACGATGAAGGGCTCCACAGTAAGGCGGGAGTCATGTGGAAGCAGCTGAGTGAAGCCAACGAGCCGTGAACGTGAGGCAGGACCCAGGAGCATTGCAACCTGTTTACCACGTAAGAACTAGAGAAAACCAAGGAAAGCCAGTGAGTCCTGAGAAGGGAAACTGGGACACTTGAGTGCTCCAGAAACATTTAAAGACGGATAAGAGCAAACAAAGTAAATGCAAGAAATATACAAGGTGAATGCAATGCCAAGTCAAGTTTGCAAGTGTGTAAAGTGAGTGATCGAGAAAATGCCTGGCAGGAGAGTATACCAGACACAGTCAAGTTTGCAAGTGTGTAAAGTGAGTCACACGAGAAAAAGCCATGGCAGGAGAGTATACCCGGCAATGTCAAGTTTGCAATTGTGAAAAGTGAAGCCACACGAGAAGGTCCTGTCAGGGGTGTACACCAGGCAAAGCCAAGTCTAATTTGTTTTGTTGACCAGAGAGCCCCAAGGTACACTCATGCCCTTATGAGTTTCTAAATGTTTTAAAGAGACATGGGGAAGGGAGACAGCCCCCAGGAGTGTACTGCAACACCAAACGGAGAGATGTATCCTCTGAGGTCATAAAGAACTTTGGAACTGTCATTGATTCATTGTGTTGGTGAAGAGAAACCTGGGGAAGGGAGTCACCCCCTGGAACTGTGACATTTTGTGTAGGAGTTACATGTTTCATTTTGTCTTTGACATATGTGCACTTTCAAGCCCAAAGATATTATCCTTATCACATTAGAATTACTTTTAGAGTATGAGGGCTAGGATAGGATTTCAACACAGTAGATTTTGCTTTGGACATCTTGACACAGGACAGACACTTCGCTTTTGATTGAGGTTGGGAAATACCTTTT
The DNA here is from genome assembly GCF_040938575.1 of Ambystoma mexicanum. NCBI lineage: Eukaryota > Metazoa > Chordata > Amphibia > Caudata > Ambystomatidae > Ambystoma > Ambystoma mexicanum. Next base: position 3,053,582 of record NW_027182391.1, read on the forward strand.
AGAGTAGGGACAGTGAGGCAGTTTTTAAGCCCTTTGATTCTGAATACAGGTTTATGGCCAAAACATGAGTCCACTGTGTCTCCATCACATTTCTGACTCCTCACAGGTTGTATTGACAGATGTGTGTACTTTGTTTTGCTTTAGTTGTAAAGTAGTAATCTGATTGATAACTTCATGCAAATATATCCAAACCCGATCAACGTTTAATGACTTGTAACCTTACCAATTGTGGTTACAAGTTAGTGGCTACGGTTCAGTGGTGAAAGGCTATGCTAGGGGCGTTGGTATAGACATTAGTACCTAAGGATCGAGGATAGGGTTACTGTTCTGTTTTAGCAGGTGGGAGCAGGAAGAGGGCCAAGAGAGGCCGGCCAGAGGGTTACAGGAATAGAGGGAGCGGGTGTGCCGATGAGGAGAATCTCAGTCTTACTGGCATTAAGCAGAGGTCATTGGCGGCACACCACTGCAGGATAGCAGACAGACAGTCAGAGATGAGGGAGGGAGATGAGGTGGCCGAAGGAAGCCTGAAAATGAGCTAAGTGTCGTCCGCATAGCACTGGAAGTTGGGGCAGAGAGCGGCGATGCATTTGGCAAGGAGTGCCAGGTATTGGTTGAACAGCCAAGGAGAGAGGTTAGACCCATGGGGGACACCACAGGTAGAGAAAAAGATAGCAGAGAGAAAGGACCCAAGTTGGACCTGGGAGGGTCGGGAGGGTCGGTCAGAGAGGAAGGAAGTCAGCCATGCCAGGGCCTGACCATTGATACCCAGGTTATCACAGAGACAATTTAGCAGGATGTAATGGTTGACAGTGTCAAAGGCAAAAGAGAGATCAATCAAGATGAGGACACAGGGGGTGTTAGAGTCGAGGATGTAGAGCAGGTCCTCACGTAGTGGTAGGAGTTGGGTAGGGGTTAGTGGTAAGGGCTATGCTAAGGGCATTGGCATAGACATTAGTACCTAAGGATCGAGGATAGTGTTATTGTTCTGTTTTAGTGCATAGTGGTAGGAGTAGGCTAGGGGTTAGTGGTGAAGGGCTAGGCTAAGGGCATTGGTATAGACATTAGTACCTAAGGATAGAGGAGAGGGTTATTGTTCTGTTTTAGTGCATAGTGGTAGGAGTAGGGTAGGGGTTCGTGGTGAAAGGCTATGCTAGGGGCATTGCTATAGACATTAGTACCTACGGATCAAGGATAGGGTTATTGTTCTGTTTTAGTACATAGTGGTAGGGGTAGGGTAGGGCTTAGTGGTGAAGGGCTAGGCTAAGGGCATTGGTATAGACATTAGTACCTAAGGATCGAGGATAGGGTTATTGTTCTGTTTTAGTGCATAGTGGTACGGTATGTGTTACTGATTTGGTTAATGGAAAAGGGGTAGTTGTCATGGGGCATTATAATGCACTAGCGGCTAGGGGTAGTGGCTAACAGTTAGGTTTAGGATTGTCATTATATGATTGTCTGTATGAAAATGTTTGTCTGTGAGTATCCATGTCCAGCATTCAGTGGTTGCCTCAGATGGTCTCTTTGTGCTTGTGAGTGTCAATGTTCAGCAGATAGTGGTTGCCTCTGAATGTCCAAGAAATGTTAAAAATAGCTAGAAGGAGTAGTCTTATAGTATCTTTCTGAGTTTCCATGACCAGCTTTAAATGGCTGTCTCTTAGTGTCTGTAAGAGGATGTTTGTAACTATCCATGTCCAAGCGTCAAGTGGCTGTCTTACCCGACTACTCTCCCCCTCTCCCTACTCAGGGATATGATGCCCTACTCACCCGTCCAAGGGTATGGTACCCTGCTCTTCCTTCAAGGCATATGGTGTCATGCTCAGCCTTCTAATACACTCACCCTCAATATTCTCACCCCTCACTTCTCTCATATAACCTACACTCACAGCCCATTCCTACACCCTTCTCTACTACCCTCACCCTCTTCCAGCATCAACTCCCTCATCTGTACCTACTACGCTAATTCCAATATCCCCATCTCCTACTTTTAAATCACTACTACCCTCAATGTTGCAAACTCTCTCACTCACGGCTCTCACTCACTGCTTCACTTTCATAAATGGGTACTACTCTCCCCCACTACCAATACGTCACCTGCACATCTGCACCAGTCTAGGCTAGCAACTTCTCAGCTCTCTGCTCCACCGTCCGTCCTCCCTCTGGTTTCTAGGTCCACCTTCACGTCTTCTGATCTCACCCATACAACACACACTCTGCTTCACATTAATTTCCCTTATATACTGGGCCTCATTACAAGTTTGCCGGTCCGGTAACAATGGTGCCGGTAAGCTACTGGCACCGTTGTTACCAGACTGGCAAACTATGAGTTCTGCGAGCTGGTGCCTTTCCGCCGGCCAAGCAGCCCTCGACGGATGCACCGGCACCATTCCTGAATGGTGCCGGTGCATCTGGCCTCCCCATCCCCATTGAGTTCAGTGGGACTCAATGGGAATGGGGAGTAATAATTACCGGCACCCGGCAATGGGGATATACCGGGTCCGCCGGGGCTGTAATGCCCTGGTAAGTTCCCATTGCCAGGTGCCAGTAAATTCATGACTCCAGCGACAGCTGTGCCGGAATTTACCAGCACGGCTACCGCCAGGGTCATAATGACCCCCATTGTGTGATTCCTGATTCTAATACCCCTCCTTCTATTGCTTCCATTGCGCACGTGGCTCAATGGGCCAATTCATACCTGTTTTTCCCCCAGTGACTAGGTTACACAGTGAAAAGCCTAAAAAAAAACTCAAAGGCCCTCCCTCTTTCCCAACATGGTTTTGTTTGCCGTCACTGATGGATTCTCTGCATGCTGTGGGCCTAGATGTTGAGTGGTAACTGTTTTAAGAATAAGGCGTGCAGGTTGTTTCATGTCCAGCCCTTTCTTCTACCTAGCCATTTAGCTTGTTCATTGCCAATGAGGATTTTGGTCCTTGTTGTCCTGAAAAACAAAAGGGAAAAACTGGCTGGAAAGGATGTATACGATTTGGCCGTGGCACAATTGTTCACAGCCGAATTGACCATGGTCAATTCGGCCGCAAAGACAATTTTGACGCGGCCAAATCCCGCCAAACTTTAACCCCCAATTGCTGTTACAGGTACCCGCATAGAGCGCAAGCAGCGACAGGGCCTGTGTACTAACATCTTTGACAGTATTATAGAAGGTAACTTAAAGACAATACTCCCACATGCAAGAAACATTACCTGTAATGCCAGTGAAGCCCACACGTCCTGCTGATGAAACAGGGTGCAAGAAAGGCTGTAACAGCAAAGGGAGGATAACTTAATACATAAGACTCCTGACAAGGGACACGGGGGAATAGTGCTTACAGGATAGTGAGGAAAATGCAGGCATTCACAAAGGGGCTGGACACAACAGCACAACACACCTAACAGGTATAAGGAACTGAGAGTGAAGTGTATGGGAAACCAAGAACAGACTCCAGGAGGTAGTCAAGGAACCGGAGCAGGGAAAATTAAATTGCAAGTGTAAATCCTGCCCTCCGTGCCCAGGGTAGGAATGGAAAAGGGTACAGCATAGGAAATCTCTTAATGAGGTGAGATTAAAGAATCAAGGTCCCACTGCAGAACAGGGCAAGGCCCAGCAGAATAAAGAACACAGACAAACTGGGCTGAACTGGAAAGTGCTGATTGCAAAACAGAGGAAGACAGAAAGGGAATCCAGGAAGCAGAGCATACTAATAAACACACTAAATTCCAGATCCAGGGATTGAGTAACAAGACATAAGAAACAAGGAACTAGACACTAAGCATAAGAACCAGGAACAAAGGACCGGTCAGAAACAGGAACACTGCAACAATGACTAGCTCTGGACTGAAGCAAACCAAGGCTTTTAAAGCTAGCTAACAAACACACGCCTATGTTTGCTTGCAACTGCCACCCAGTGGTGGTCCTTATCAGACACCCAGCCTTGAGCTGCAAGGGTAGAGATGAAACAGTGGGCCAGGCATTCTGGGAAGCATAGTCTTTTGGCTAAAGCAGCATACTGGCTGGCAAAACCCTGAAATGGAGGCGGAATGGAAAATATGGATTTAGAGCTTCCAAATGACCACATCCCTGTCTCATACGGCTTGGAAGGAAAGTCCAATAGTGAACAAATCCCACATATGGACACCAAGTGGCAGGAGCCAAGGGAGTGAATCGTGACATCAGGTCCCTGACCATGTCACAGGGTGTCATAAGCGTGTGTGGTATAAGGTGTATACATGTTTGCTATGTAAGTGTCTGGGTATATGAATGAAAACATTGATGTGAATTTTTATAAATCTAGGAGGCATAAAACAGTTGTACAGTTTGCACATGTACATCTCCGGAAAAATGATATCAGTCCCGGCTTTGATGTGATTTTCCATATGTATATCACCGTACATTGCCACAATGGCTTCAGTAACTTGAGGATTCAGGTGTGAGGTTCAGGTATTTTATCTACAGAGTCCAAATAGTGACTGATGGATTCCCTTGCAGGTTGTAATAAAGACTATTGATGGGTAATTTCTATTCCCCTGCAGGTTGTAATAAAAGACTATCGATGGGTAATTCCTATTCCCCAGCAGGTTGTAATAAAAGATCATCGATGGGTAATTCCTACTCCCTATTCCCCAGCAGGTTGTAATACAAGACTATCAATGGGGAATTCCTACTCCCTATTCCCCAGCAGGTTTAATAAAATAATATTGATGGGTAATACCTACGCCCTATTCCCCAGCAGGTTGTAATAAGACTATTGATGGGTAATTCCTACTCCCTATTCCACAGCAAGTTGTAATAAAAGAATGTCAATGGGTAATTCCTACTCCCCAAAGGTTGTAATAAAAGACTAGCTAAGGGTAATTCCTACTCCCTATTCCCCAGCAGGTTGTAATAAAAGACTGTCAATGGGTAATTCCTACTCCCTATTCCACAGCAAGTTGTAATAAAAGAATGTCAATGGGTAATTCCTACTCCCCAAAGGTTGTAATAAAAGACTATCTATGGGTAATTCCTACTCCCTATTCCCCAGCAGGTTGTAATAAAAGACTGTCAATGGGTAATTCCCACTCCCTATTCCCCAGCAGGTTGTAATAAAAGACTGTCAATGGGTAATTCCGACTCCCTATTCCCCAGCAGGTTGTAACAAAAGACTATTGATGGGTAATTCCTACTCCCTATTCCCCAGCAGGTTGTAACAAAAGACTATCGATGAGTAATTCATACTCCCTATTCCACAGCAAGTTGTAATAAAATACTATTGATGGGTAATTCCTACTCCCTATTCCACAGCAGGTTGTAATAAAAGACTATTAATGGGTAATTCCTACTTCCTATTCCACAGCAAGTTGTAATAAAATACTATTGATGTGTAATTCCTACTCCCTATTCCACAGCAGGTTGTAATAAAAGACTATTGATGGGTAATTCCTACTTCCTATTCCCCAGCAGGTTGTAATAAGAGACTATCGGGGAGTGCACAAGGGAGTGCTGTCTGCTGGTCCCCCTCCCTGCTGTCTTGAAGAATGACTGTGTTGTTGTGAAAGCCACACAGCCTTCATTTCAATATGTCTACCCTTGGATAACCTTCAGAGTACTTGAACTTTATAACCTTTATATATGTATGGACGTTACAAGCCTTCCAAGCTATATAATGCACAGCTAATTTAGTTTTTCTTTCTTGTAGAGCAAGCCACACCCACTCATTACGTGACCTCCTATTTAACCAGCATCAGAGAGTGCACGGGCGAGTGCTGTCTGCTGAACCTGCTGGTCCGTGCACCGTGTGCCAACTCCCATGCCCCCACTAAACCACTTCCACACCTCATTTCCCTATATCTCCTTTTCTTCTAACATTAGCAATAACCCTGCCAACTTCAATAACCCTGCCAACTTCGAGCATGTCAGCTTATCGCTTGACGCCGGGCATGCCGCAACACAGTGAACACAATCCAACAAACAAACTAACACACATCATCTCACTATCCTATAAACACTATTACACTACTGCCAATCAGTACTCACATTTTTCAAAACATCCCCTAATCAGCCCACATACCACAATCAAAATGTTTGGTAGCATGGGTGTGTTATGCTGCGGTGGTTGTGGCCAGGGCCTAGAGTCATGGGTGCAAGTCCCAGAATGAAAAGTAAAAAACATGACTGAACTTCAGTACTCAATAGTGTGATATGTATATCAAATAAACATATAAAATGCGTGCTGTTCAAAATGTTTTTGGGAAGCATTTTTGAGAAAGTAAAAAAATGCATATCTGCATTTACAGCAGCACTGTGTCACTTTTCTTATAATAGAAAGTAAAAGCAGATACAAATAGAGTTGTACACCATTGTAATTGCCACTAAGTGGGTTCCAGTTTAATATATTGACAGTACATGTATGATATGATATGGCATTCATAACGTGCCTATATACAAGTGTTTCAAGGCGCAACGAGGCAAGGGAGGGGGAACAGAGGGAAGACAGACAACGATCCTACTAGGCCAGGTATCATTCAGATTGTGCAAGTGCATGGGAAGGGGAAGGAGGAAAGTGCAGGGGGAAGGGGAGGGGACAGTGCAGTACATGGGATGATAAAATAAATAAACACAAGTCAGAAGTTCCAAAAAACTCAAAGAAGATAACCTGTGCCCCGTCCTCAACACCCCCAAACTTGCACCACCTTTCGCTAATGACCCCAATATTTTGGCAGACATCTACAAAGATGTTGTCACTAAACCTATCAATGAAATAGCACCACTTGAATGGAAAAAATAACTGCACTCAATGCGATCCCACAAAAGAGCAGCATGAAAAAGCTGGCAATCAGACCCATGCGACAGCACCAAAAATGAGTTCAACTTAATCTCCAACCAATACAAAACAGCTATCACTGCTGCTAAAGCCAACGCATTCAACACACGAATCTCCAATGCCAAATCGCACACTAAAGAGATCTTCGCCATCTTCAACGAGCTCATCTCCCCCTCTCCTCAATACACCGGATGAAATAACTAAAGATGAAGCGTGGTGTGCCAGCATTCAGACTGCCATGCTGCACAAAATTGACCTCCTCCAAAAGAAAATCACAGACCATTGCAAAGCACTACCTCAACAGACAGGCTCCAAGCCTTCTAACGCCCCATCCTCCACCTCCAAGCCCACCATACCTGACTTCTCTTTCAGGGACGTCACTGAGACAGAAGTTGTCAATCTACTAAATAATCTCAAACCCTCCCCTTGTAAAGGCGATATTTGCCCACCAAAACTCATCAAGGACTGCGCAGACTGCTTTGCGCCGCTCTTTACGGCTTTCATTAACGCGTCTTTTAAAACAGGCATTATCGGGGCGTGGCTTGGAGCCATGGCGGTCGGAACGGCTCTGTAGGAGCTCCCGGCTGGTGCCACGCTGCCATCCACAATGCCCGGTGAAGCCTGAGTCTACTACCTTAAGAAATGACTGCTGCGATGCACAGAAGCAGGGGCACGCTCTAGGTGCTCTCCGATCCAGCTACGGCGCTGCATCTGGTTGATTTCTTAGGCTCGAGGCGACAGGGAGCCCGCCACGGAGCAGATTCAAAATGGCGGACCCTACTGCAGCCGAGGCTTGCCGTCGATGAAGGAGACTCAAGCTCAGCCCGCGGCTACCCCGGGTCGCGGACTCGGACTGGGGCTGTCCGCCCACCCGTGAGCGGGTCGCCAGCTTTCCTGGGCTCTATAGGGCGTGGGACGCCTTGATCGGCGCGAGCGCCGCGCTTCTTCCGGGGCCGGGCCGGGGAGCGGAGCCCGCCCGCCGAGTGCACGCCTACTGATCAGCACGGAGCCCCTCCAGGCTCCGAACAGAAGATAGCAGCTGTCTGGGATCCTGCTGCGGTGCCTTCTCCTACCTGCTCTCGGCTGTCTTCACTGCCTCCGTCCCGGGGACGGCGCCGGGAGGAGGGGGAGAGCCTCGTCTGACCTCGGCGCCGCTGCCGGCCTGTGGGGAGTCCTCGCCCTGCCCACCCGGAGCCTCGCCCGTGGGGGTTTTGGGGCTGGTCCTTCAGCCCTGAGTTGCCTCGGCGGCGCCGGCCGCGGACGGAGCCGGGAGCGGCCTCGGGCGGAGCTGCCACCTCCCCGCTGAGCTGAGCCGCTGCGTGACCGTGGGCCTCCCCGCTTCCACCCTCCCTCCCCCCGGATAATCTCAGCGGCGTCTCCCGTCTTCTCCCTGTCCTCGGCGGGGGCGGCACTCGCGTCCATCAGCGGGCTGGGCCGGCCGCGGCAAGTCAGCGTGGCCCCGGCCCCCAAGCCAGCAACCCTGCGGGACGTGCCGAGAAGCCTCCAGCTCCGAACCCGGATCGCCTTAAGTTAATATCCGCCTCCCCCCAGTTGCTCCCCTCCTGCTCCTGTCAACGGAGGGAGACGGCCCGGGGCCTGATCCTCCCGCTCTACGACCCCCGCCCTCCTCTCGCCGCCCCTCGGCTTCAGCTGGCGCCTGGAGCCGCCCACTCTGGTGTGGACGGAGCCGGCCCGCCTCGTGGGCCCGCGGAGACCGCATCTTCCAGCGCAGCCTCCAGGGTGGGGGCCCATCTCTGGAACCAAGGCGATCCTCTCACGTGTCGTCCCCCCTCTGTTTCAGCAGCACATCTAAGGCTCTCCCTCCATCGTTGCCTGCCGCGACCCATGCGGTGGCCCTTGACCTCACCGCTCCCCCCCTCAACGCACTGAAACCGTAGTCAGGAGACTCGGCCCGAGGCCCTGGGGCCTCACTGCTCGAAGGACTCTCCACGCATCGGGGCACCCATCACCGCCTGTCCCGCACCCCAGGGCTCCTGGACTTTCTCTCGCAAAAACACGCTTCTGGCCCACCTCCGGAGGGGGGAGGCAGACTTTCTAAACCACCGCCACAAGGTAAGGCGGCACCTGCCGCACCCAATCCCACCTGGACGCTCCGCTGCCCTCCGGGCCTGGCTGGTTGTCCCCTCTCACCCCTGTCCTAGCTGCAGGGGCTGCTCCAGGGCGACATGTCTAAATCGGGCAAAACCTCCAAGCAATCTGACATTTCTACACTTTTAACCATGCCCGCTGGGGGGGAAAAAAGCAAGAAGGGCGAACGTAATGAGGTTGGGGCCGGGAACGGCCACCCTGAGGACCAAGCATCACAAGCGGTCACGAAGGCAGATCTCCAGAACCTTCTATCGGCCCTCACCAGGGAATTCCATAAGGGCACTGAAGAAGTCAAGTCCCAAATTGCCCAGCTGGACAAGAGAGTGGGGGAGGTGGAGGCAAGAACCGAGGAGATTGAGACTACACTATGCGAGCAGAACTTTGAGATCGGAGAGGGGGCGGATAGGATTAGGGCCCTGGAGTGTAGGTGTGAGGCGCTGGAAGCTAGACAAGAGGACGCCGAAAACCGCTCGATGCGGAACAACATCAGAATCCGGGGAATCCCGTCGGCAGTCTCGGAGAATGATCTCCCATCTTACGTTTCCGATCTCCTCCGCCACATCATCACCCTCCCAGATGACTCCCCCCTGGAGCTGGACAGAGTACACATGGCTAGACCCAGGCAGAGATCCAACGGGGCAGCCGATGTCCTGGTCAGGGTCCATTTCTATAAACTCAAGGAGGAGATTATGCAAGAGGCCAGGGCCATGGGTCAAATCCACTTCCGCGACTCAGAGATAGCCCTATTTCAAGACTTAGCCGCCTCCACCCTAGCCAAACGAAGAGCTCTGAAACCCATGGCTGACTGGCTACGGGAACGCAAGATCACCTATCGTTGGAGCTTCCCTTCGGGCCTCTCCTTCACCTGGGAGGGAAAACCTCAGCAAATCCCATCTCCACGTGAAGCGGCAGCATTTATGGACCCAGACACGGAGGAGGTGGTCCCAAAGGGTCCGGCCCGCTCCCCCGAGGGGGCTGTGGGGGGATCTCTCCGCCCCTGGTCCCGGGTGGTCGGTCGACGCAGGATACGCGGCCCTCTGGCAAGGGGGAAAAACACTGACACTCACTGAGAACCCGAATGGCTCAGTTCCATGCTGTTCCTCATCAAAGTCACACAGCATCCTCCTGACCGCCCCCTGGAAGCCTAGTCCTCAAACCTAGAGCCTTACAACCTCCTAGCCCAGCAACGTCGCTACCGAGTTACCCTCCAACTACACAAGCCTATTGGCCTGGACAGCCGGCGGCAGGATCTCTCACTCTGCAGGATCTTCACCACTATAGCATGAGACCTCCTGGTCTCCGACACGGATGGCATCTGTGGCCCAGCCGACAGCCCTGTTGGTAGAAGGCTGGCCTGGATACCTTTATCTGTTTGTTGTTTTAGGTTCTGTTCTAGTTTAGGTTTTCGGTTCTCCTTGGTCAGGGGGAAGTGGGCTGGAATTCGAGCAGATGGCGAGAGGGAAAGGACAGCCAAAATGCAAGCTGACGATGTGCGCTCCCCTCTGCCCGGCGTCTCCAGGGCGGTGGCGAAGAGGCCAACCAGTTCTGAGGGGTCCCCAGCTCCGCAATCCAAAATACCCAGGGTAAAAGCCTCTATCAATCCCACCCAATGATGTCTCAACTGGATAGGGAACTCTCGCTCCTGACCTGGAACGTTCAGGGTCTGAATTCCCCCAGGAAAAGGAAGGCCGTGGAGCACAGGCTCTCCCGACTGGCACCCGACATCATTTGCTTGCAAGAGACTCATCTTCTCAGGAGTGACGAACGCCGCATAACCTTTCAGCGCTACACCAAAAGATTCTTCGCCTCCGCGGACCTCAAGAAGAGAGGGGTGGCCATTCTGCTAGGCCGGGACTTACCCTTATCCAATATCACCACCAAGCGAGACCCCGAGGGTCGTTATCTCCTACTAAAAGGCCTCCTGTTGGAACTTCCCATCACGATAGCCGCTATATACTGCCCAAATACAGGGCAAAGCACTTTCCTCCGGAACCTCCTCCCAATACTTAACGCCTTCATAGAAGGTTGCGTGTTTATAGGGGGCGATTTCAACCTGGCTCCCGACCCAAACCTAGACAAATCGCTCCCTCCATCAAAAGAGGATTTCAGCAAAGCTATTGCCATGGCGGAATTCCTAAGGGAGACTGACACTATAGATGTATGGAGACTGGCCAACGAGAGGGAAAGGGACTACACTTTCTTCTCCCACGTTCACCTGGGCCACTCACGGATCGATCTGCTTCTAATCTCAAGCATCCTCATACCCTGCGTCGAATCCATCCAAATCGGGCTCAGAGCCCTCTCGGATCATGCTCCAGTTATTTTGAACCTGAGGGTATCAGGCCTCCCGGAACCTCCCCAGAGACAATGGAAACTGCAAGACCATATCCTATCTGACATCGCAATCAGAACAGAAATGGCAGAAGCCCTCAAAAATTACTTCAGGGAAAACACCACCAAAGACTCCTCGCTGGCAATGATATGGGACGCTATGAAACCTGTCATCAGGGGCATGGCAAACGACTGCACAGCTCGACTCAGACGACTTGGCAAGTTGCAACAGGACGCACTTGAAGCGGAGGTGGCAGAAGCGGAAAATATCCTTAAACGAGGCCCGAACAGGAAAGCGAGCCGCATGCTACAAAGGGCGAAACGCTCCTTAGAAATGCACCTAGCCGACAAAGCGGCCAGGGCGCTAACATATACTAAACAGTTTTACTATGTCCACAGCAACAAAGGAAACCGGCTCCTGGTCCACAAACTAAAAAAGCTACGAACGAGAAACCTCATCCATAGCCTCGCAGATGCGCAAGGGACCATCCGCTACTCCATCAAGGAGAACATTGAAATCATGACCTCCCATCACAGAATGATCATGTCGGGTGCTCCCACGGCCGAAACAGCGCACGCCAAATATCTTGCAGAAACACATATTGCCGCCCCATCCCCACAACTTGACGCCCTGGAGGCCCCCTTCTCGGCAGAAGAAGTCAGTGAAACCATATCTAAATTGAAAAACTCAACCCCTGGCCCAGATGGGCTTACAGCCCAATTCTACAAAAAATTCTCATACATCCTATCGCCCCACCTGGCTACCTTATTTAACTCGTTCCTCCTCTCAGGCACGACCACCCCCTCAATGGAAGAATCAACAACCGTGCTCCTGCTGAAGTCTGGAAAGGATCGGAGCCAGTGTGCCTCCTACAGACCTATCACCCTTCTGAACTATGACGCAAAAATCTTCACCAAATCCCTCGCGAACAGGTTGGCCCCCCTGCTTCCCTCAATCATCCACCCGGATCAGACGGGATTCTTACCCGGCCGCTGCACCCACGATAATATAAGAAGAACCATCAATGTCATCGAATCTGCCAATAGAAGGGGGCAGGCATTGATGGTACTATCATTGGATGCACATAAAGCCTTCGATATGCTTGACTGGGGCTATATCCGAAACTTACTTACACACTTTGGCTTCGGCCCAAACTTCATAAAATGGACACTAGCAAATTACCAACACCCATCTACCAGCCTCAGAATGAATGGAGCTAAGTCCGACCCGATCAAAATCTCAAGAGGCACTAGGCAGGGGTGTCCCCTGTCCCCCCTGGTTTTCGCCCTCTCCATGGAGCCTTTCGCGATCAGGGTTCGCCACAATGCAGGGATCCAGGGTCTGGCAGTGTTAGGCAGAAACCTGTGCAGTTCCCTTGGGGAACACTGCAAAAGATTTAAGACTACAGGTATAGCAGTAAACCCACTTGGTAGCAGTCTGCACCACCCAGATTTACCTGGTAGCTGTGGCTGAGCAGTCAGACTTCCCTCAAGAAGAGTTAGGCAGTATGCAAAGTATACACAATATGTACTCAGACACAATAGCACAAGCAAACACTGACCAGAGCTTGGTTTCAAAAGTATATAGTTATTTATTTTTAAGAACACATAAGTTGAAAACACTCTAGCAAGGTATAGTAAAAACACTTCAAACACAGTTATAATGAAAGCAGTTTCAACCCTTACTCCTATCTAGCCAACTCTAAGTTATCACCACATAATTAAAACAGAGGTGCGTGCTTAACGTTAGATGACACTCTAGTAGGTTCAAGGAAGGGATAAAAAAGAAACAGAAATGGGTTAAACACACCACTCTAAGGTCCAGAACACTTGCAATAGGCTCAAAGAAGCACAAAGTCACAGGTGAGCAAAAGTCACTAGACAGGGCCCACTCTTAGAGTAGCCGGAGCGAAAAATGTGCCCAAGATCACACTGTTATTAGGGATTCAAAGTCTTGCAAAGAGTTAGAAAGAGTTTAGAGTGGTTTAGAAAGTTTAGCCAGGGTGTCCCAGGCACTCCCAGGGTCGAAAGCCGGGGGCTAAATCTACCCCGTACAGTCGGTAGCAAGGGAAGCCAGGCGGAACACGGTACCTTAAGCGGAAAGGATCCTCCAGCGGTGGCAGTTGTTCCAGGCAGTGGCAGCAAGGCTCGACGTCGGTCAGGGGAGAAGAAGTTCTCGCTGAAGAGCAGAAGAAGAAGGTCGTTGCACTGCCCGGGAAGAAACCAGCCGCGGAGTCCTCCGGTTAAAGGGTTGTACCGACTTTTGTGGTTGGGGTAAAAGTGGTGGGGTTCCGGTTGCCGGGGTGCTTGGCACTGGCAAGGCGGCCACGAGATACCTCGAGAAGCGAAAAGAAGGCGAAAACTGGTTGTCCCCACCAGTCAAGGGAAGGAGCCACTCCGTTAAGAGTTCTCCTCGGTCGTCGGGAAAAGTGGTGAGACGGTTCAGCAGGGCTCCACCGGGTGGTGTTGTCGAAGCAGGTCGGCTCAGCTCTTCCCTCATCGGATTCTTGGTCCTGTGGCGACTTCTGAAGTCCCAGTCCCCAAAGCCCTGCTTTTATGCAGCAAACCCCCATTCACCCAGCCTAGCTGTCACTCAAACATGCTAAGTGGTGAGCCGGCCGGCTCACCACTTGGGCCAATCAGGACGGAGTGCGACTTGAGTTACCAAGGTAACTCAGTCCAGGGTGCCTAAATCCCCCTCCACCCCTCCTAAGTACCCCAGACAGAGTGGCACCACTTTGGAGGGCTTCTGTGGAGAAGCCCGCCAAAAGTGGAACAAAGGGCTCCACTTTGGGTCAGAGTTACAGAGGCGAACGCCAACGCCATTTTAGAATCAAGTTTTGGCAAAAAGTCCCAACCGGAGTTATAATAATAAATATATAAACCGGCGGTATGTTTAAGGCTACCGTAAATAAATAATTAAATGTGTTAGCCTAAAACAATGGGAAATCCCATAGGGAAATATTCGCGGTCGAATATAAAAAGTAGTTTCCACTGCCACCAGCCAAAACTCGATCAGGGGGGACGGAGACGTGCCCCCTCGACTAACAGACCCTGGGGCAATCGAATTGCCCCAGCCAGTACGTCCACAATATGATGGTTTGTACTGGTTCTGTTCAGGATTCAAGACTAGCAAAGTCCTTGGTGACTTTACATGCCCTGGGAGACAGTAGTCAGTCCCAGGGTATGGAGTCTATGTTGGGGAGTCCCTAGGACACCCCTGGGTCACGGCACAGAGGGTGCTGTGTAACCCACATCACAAAAATACATGAGGCCCTATGGAGTAAAAGACCCCATAGCCCATTCAACACAAGGTTTAACCAAGAAAACACACTTCAACATGTCCAAGAGTGAGGGTAAAAGAGTCTCACTCTTGGCAGGAGAAAAAAAGAAACCCCAGAAATCCAGCAAAGCTGCTGGGGGACTCACTAGGTAGGGAAATTCAGCCTAAACAGAGAATTCTCCCTAACACTCGCCCCCCCCAGACTAAGGGACAGGAGGATTTAATCCACTCCTGGATGAACCTCATACCTCTAGTCGATGATATACATCCTAGAGAGTCCATCAGCATTTTGATGGTGACACCCTGACCTGTGCTCAATGGTGAAATCAAACCCTTGCAGGCAGATTGACCATCTCAATAGTTTTGGATTTTCCCCTTTCATTTGCATTAACCATCTCAAGGGTTGGTGGTCAGTCTGAATAACAAAAGTAGAACCATACAAGTATGGCCTAAACTTCTTCAGTGCCCACACAATAGCAAAGCATTCTCTTTCGATAGTTGCCCACCTTGTCTCAGGATCCTTCAGTTTCCTACTGATGAAGCAAATGGGGTGCTCCCTACCCTTCTCATCCAGTTGGCTTAGAACTGCACCTATACCTACATTGGAAGCATCAGTTTGTACAATGAAAGGTTGGTGGTAGTTAGGAGCTCTCAATACTGGAGCTTGGCAAAGAGCTCTCTTCAGTTTTTCAAAGGCCTGATTGCACTCCTCATTCCATTTTACCTTTTTAGGGAATTTGGGAGAGGAGATTACATTCAGTGGAGAAGCTATGGTCCCATAGTTCTCAATGAAATTCCTGTAATATCCAGTGAGGCCTAGAAAAGCTCTCACTTGGGTTTGAGTAGTTGGTGTTGTCCAATTTTGCACAGCTTCAATCTTGCTGGGCAAAGGCCTTATTTCTCCACCTCCTACCTCATGTCCAAGGTAGACCACTTTACTTTGACCAATCTGGCACTTACTGGCTTTGATTGTCAAATGGGCCTGTTCCAGAGCCTGCAACACATGTCCTAGGTGGTTCACATGTTCTTCCCAGGAGTGGCTGAAGACTGCAATGTCATCCAAGTATGCCATGCAGAAATCTTCCATCCCAGCCAGAACTTGGTTCACCATCCTTTGGAATGTGGCAGGTGCATTTTTTAGTCCAAAAGGCATGACCCTAAACTGGTACAAGCCAACTGGGGTTGGAAATGCAGTTTTCTCCTTGGCATGGTCTGTCAGGGCTATTTGCCAATAGCCTGACGTCAGGTCAAATGTGCTGAGGTACTTGGCTGCACCAGGTTTATCCACCAACTCATCTGTCCTGGGCAAAGGGTGGGCATCAGTCTTGGTGACTGCATTTAGAGCTCTATAGTCCACACAGAATCTCAAGTCTTTGGATCCTGCCTTTGGTACTAACACAACTGGGCTAGACCATGGACTAGTAGAGGGCTCTATTACCCCGAGATCAAGCATCTTCTTGACCTCTCCTTTGATGTGGGCTCTGATATGTTCTGACATTCTGTATCCTCTGCTTTTTACTGGCAGACAGTCACCAGTGAGTATCTCATGCTGGCCCCAAGGGGTCAAGCCTGGTGACAGTGAGAACAGGGAGGCAAACTGATTTAACATAGATTTGCACTCCTCTCGTTGCTCAGGGGTCAGGTCTGAAGAGAGGTTGACTCCTTCAACTTTTTCATCTAAAGGCACACCTCTGAGGAGATCAGGGAGAGATTCACTCTCTTCTTCCTCTGCAGCTGAAGCTAGAAGCAAGGCTCCTACATCAGGTCTGGAGATGTATGCTTTTAGTCGGTTGGTGTGGAAGACTCTAGGAGCTTCCCTGGGTCTGCCCAGATCCACCAGATAGTTGACCTCTCCAAGTTTTCCCACAACCTTGAAGGGTCCCATCCATTTGTCTTGCAAGGCCCTCTGCCTTGTTGGGAGCATAACTAGAACTAGCTGGTCTTGAGTAAACTCAACCATGTTAGCCTTCTGGTCGTGCCAATGTTTGACCAGGGCTTGACCAGCTTTCAAGTTGTCACTTGCTTCTGCCATCATGTGTGACATTCTCCTCCGGAGACCTATCACATAGTCAGTCACTCTGACTGGCTTGAGGGGAGGAGCACCTTCCAATCCCTCCTTAATCAGGGCCAATGGACCTCTGACTGGATGGCCATAGAGAAGCTCAAAGGGAGAATAACCTACTCCCTCCTGAGGGACTTCTCTATAAGCAAAGAGAAGGCATGGCAGTAGAAGGTCCCACTTTTTCTTAAGGGGTTCTTCTAAAGCACCCATCATGCTCTTCATGGTTCTGTTAAACCTTTCAACCAACCCGTTTGTCTGAGGGTGGTATGCGGTTGAGAACTTGTAGGTAACTCCACAGGTTTTCCACATGGCTTTCATGTAGTGGGACATAAAGTTTGACCCCCTGTCAGAGATTACCTCCTTAGGAAACCCAACCCTGGTAAAAATACCAAGGAGGGCCTTAGCCACAGCCGGAGCTGTAACAGTCCTCATAGGAATTGCCTCAGGGTACCTAGTAGCATGGTCTACTACAACAAGTATAAACCTGTTGCCTGAGGAGGTTGGAGGATCAAGGGGACCAACAATGTCAATGGGACTCCCACAACTGGGAGAGGCACTAAAGGTGCCACATTCTTGGAACCAACCTTACCAGAAGTCTGGCAGGTATGGCAGCTCTTACAATATCTATCTACTTCAGCCCCCATCTTTGGCCAATAAAAGTAGAGTGAGAGCCTTTCCTTGGTCTTCTTGAAACTCAAGTGACCAGCCAAAGGTATCTCATGGGCTAGTTGTAAGAACTGTTGTCTGTTCTCTTGTGGGACTACAAGGCGTTTGTATTCTCCAGGTTCAGACTCAGTGGGTTCACTGTAGAAGAGGCCATCTTCCCAGTGCAACCTATACTTCCCAGGCTCTTGCCCATCAGCTTGAGAAGCTGCCTGGTGGCGGAGACCTTCCAGAGTTGGACATTCTCTTTGCCCCTTACGAAAAGCTGCCCTGCTAGGCCCACCTTCTGCCAGTAAAGACTGCAGCTCAGGATGGTCCTCAGGGTCCAAATCTCCAATAAGGTTGGGGCCTCCTTCTAGCTCTTCCTCAGAGTCTAGTTCAACCACACAGGGTTGTACCTCCCTCTCAGCCTCAGCTGGAGGTGGAGTTACAGGTGTAACTTTGGACAACCTAGGGGAAGTCCTTGTTGGAAGCACTGGAGTGCTTGCTGCTGGCTTTTTCCTAGGAGTCTTGGGTTGCCCCTTTGCTCCTGATCTGGTAGTTACTGCAGTAAGTTGCTCCAGTGGGAGAGGAGTGATTTCTGTCATCATCTCCTGAGATAACCCTCTCAGGGTTTTCTCTCTTGCAGGTTTTGTGAGTTCCTGTAACCTTTTGCTAGGAGGTCTGGGGGTATGAGATACAACTCCAAGAGCTTTGAGGTCATTACCCAACAGAAACCTACCTGGCACTTCACATTGTACACTGACAGGTATTTTTACAGCCATATCATTACATTGGATGAGAACTGGTAACTGGGGACACATCTGCACAGGCCCACCAGCTAACTTGGTGAGGCATTTGGGTGCCTTAGCAACATCCTCTGCCTTGAAAAATGATTCATCCACCACAGTTATGCTGGCTCCAGTGTCCCTAATGGCAGGAGTCTCCTGACCATTCACCTGGACACTGTCCTTATAATACTCTTTAGTATTATCTGGGATAGAGTTATAGACATCTAAATTCTGTTGTTCCCACAACCCCAGAGAGACTAAAGAAACACTAGCTGAGACTCCAGTGGGTTCATCAGCTAGTAATAGAAAGTTTCCACTTGCCATATGTACTTCCTCTTCTGGAGCGAAGGCTAAGGAGGCAAGCTGGACCCCTGAAGGTTTACCCTTACATCTGGGATCTCCTTTCACATGGTCAGTAGCCTTACAAACAAAGCATGAGCCAAAGGCTCGCTGGAATGGAGGCTTGTTCTGACCTCCTTCTGGTCTGGGACCAGGAGGTACACTAGCCTGATTTGGTTTCCCTTGTGGCTTACCCTTATAGTTTTGTTTGGGGCCCTCTTTGGAATTTGTAGTATTAGAATTCTCTTTGGAGTCCTTTTTAGACTGTTTCTCCCCATCCTTCTTCTGAGTTACCCCAGAATCCTTGTGAGTGGCCCTGTTGGCAACCCACAAGTCAGCAGCCTTAGCTAGTTTCCGGGAATCCAATTCCCTGGAATCAGCCAAGTGTTGTCTGAGCTCAGGAGAGCAGGCATCATAAATAGTCTCCAACATAAACAAATTCTTCATTCCTTCATAAGTGTTCACCTTGTAACCCTTAATCCATCCCTCTAAGTTTTTCAAACATTCACTCACCCAGGTAGCCCAAGGGGTACCATCATGCTTTTTGAGGCTCCTAAACCTCTTAAGATACTGGGAAGGGGTCTTCCCAAACCTAGCTATCAAAGCTAGTTTCACACATTCATAGTCCTTCCTATCCTCCTCCCCCATCTCCATTACCACATCAGTTGCAACAGGGGGAAGCCTAGAGAACAACCAGGTGAGTAAGTCATTTCCTGTGATGTTCTGGAGCCCATGATTATATTCAAACAGAGACAACCAATCCAACACATCCAACTTAGGCTCATACATACCAATCAATTCTTTAGGCATCCGGGGTCTTTTAGGACTGGAACTTCTAGAGGAGCCAGAGAGAGAAACATTCTCAACAGATAATTTCTTCATTTCTAAGTCATACTTGAGCTCCATTTCCCTTAGCCTTAGTTCTTTGTCAGTTTGAGCATTAAGTTTCTTATACTCCAATTCTAGCTTCATTTTCTCCAGTTCAAAGTACTGGGGACTAAATGTGGGACCTGGTAAAGGTCCAGTAGGTACAGCAGGTAGAGCAGGCAGAGGCCTAGGGGGGACAGTTACAACAGCCTCACCCTCCTCTTCTGACTCTTCCTCAGAATCATCAACATTTTGCTCCATGTTAACTTCAATACTGTCATCTACAGTTGCTGGAGTGGTAGGTTCCTCTGAACCATCACCCAGACTTTGGTTAGCCAACAATCTTTCAATCAGCTCCATTTTCTTGCCCTTAGTCAGGAGATCCTTATGTTTACAGAGCACTCTTAAACAATCAGCAGTTTTGGCTGCAAGGGACTCTTGACTATAGCTTTCTATAACTGACATGTTAGAGGATTACTTTTACAGTGCTAAGCTTTGTGGTTAGTTGCACTAAGGTATCTAAAGTACAATAAAATGTATACTCAATACAAATCCCACCGCTGTACACCAGTATTAGGCAGAAACCTGTGCAGTTCCCTTGGGGAACACTGCAAAAGATTTAAGACTACAGGTATAGCAGTAAACCCACTTGGTAGCAGTCTGCACCACCCAGATTTACCTGGTAGCTGTGGCTGAGCAGTCAGACATCCCTCAAGAAGAGTTAGGCAGTATGCAAAGTATACACAATATGTACTCAGACACAATAGCACAAGCAAACACTGACCAGAGCTTGGTTTCAAAAGTATATAGTTATTTATTTTTAAGAACACATAAGTTGAAAACACTCTAGCAAGGTATAGTAAAAACACTTCAAACACAGTTATAATGAAAGCAGTTTCAACCCTTACTCCTATCTAGCCAACTCTAAGTTATCACCACATAATTAAAACAGAGGTGCGTGCTTAACGTTAGATGACACTCTAGTAGGTTCAAGGAAGGGATAAAAAAAGAAACAGAAATGGGTTAAACACACCACTCTAAGGTCCAGAACACTTGCAATAGGCTCAAAGAAGCACAAAGTCACAGGTGAGCAAAAGTCACTAGACAGGGCCCACTCTTAGAGTAGCCGGAGCGAAAAATGTGCCCAAGATCACACTGTTATTAGGGATTCAAAGTCTTGCAAAGAGTTAGAAAGAGTTTAGAGTGGTTTAGAAAGTTTAGCCAGGGTGTCCCAGGCACTCCCAGGGTCGAAAGCCGGGGGCTAAATCTACCCCGTACAGTCGGTAGCAAGGGAAGCCAGGCGGAACACGGTACCTTAAGCGGAAAGGATCCTCCAGCGGTGGCAGTTGTTCCAGGCAGTGGCAGCAAGGCTCGACGTCGGTCAGGGGAGAAGAAGTTCTCGCTGAAGAGCAGAAGAAGAAGGTCGTTGCACTGCCCGGGAAGAAACCAGCCGCGGAGTCCTCCGGTTAAAGGGTTGTACCGACTTTCGTGGTTGGGGTAAAAGTGGTGGGGTTCCGGTTGCCGGGGTGCTTGGCACTGGCAAGGCGGCCACGAGATACCTCGAGAAGCGAAAAGAAGGCGAAAACTGGTTGTCCCCACCAGTCAAGGGAAGGAGCCACTCCGTTAAGAGTTCTCCTCGGTCGTCGGGAAAAGTGGTGAGACGGTTCAGCAGGGCTCCACCGGGTGGTGTCGTCGAAGCAGGTCGGCTCAGCTCTTCCCTCGTCTGATTCTTGGTCCTGTGGCGACTTCTGAAGTCCCAGTCCCCAAAGCCCTGCTTTTATGCAGCAAACCCCCATTCACCCAGCCTAGCTGTCACTCAAACATGCTAAGTGGTGAGCCGGCCGGCTCACCACTTGGGCCAATCAGGACGGAGTGTGACTTGAGTTACCAAGGTAACTCAGTCCAGGGTGCCTAAATCCCCCTCCACCCCTCCTAAGTACCCCAGACAGAGTGGCACCACTTTGGAGGGCTTCTGTGGAGAAGCCCGCCAAAAGTGGAACAAAGGGCTCCACTTTGGGTCAGAGTTACAGAGGCGAACGCCAACGCCATTTTAGAATCAAGTTTTGGCAAAAAGTCCCAACCGGAGTTATAATAATAAATATATAAACCGGCGGTATGTTTAAGGCTACCGTAAATAAATAATTAAATGTGTTAGCCTAAAACAATGGGAAATCCCATAGGGAAATATTCGCGGTCGAATATAAAAAGTAGTTTCCACTGCCACCAGCCAAAACTCGATCAGGGGGGACGGAGACGTGCCCCCTCGACTAACAGACCCTGGGGCAATCGAATTGCCCCAGCCAGTACGTCCACAATATGATGGTTTGTACTGGTTCTGTTCAGGATTCAAGACTAGCAAAGTCCTTGGTGACTTTATATGCCCTGGGAGACAGTAGTCAGTCCCAGGGTATGGAGTCTATGTTGGGGAGTCCCTAGGACACCCCTGGGTCACGGCACAGAGGGTGCTGTGTAACCCACATCACAAAAATACATGAGGCCCTATGGAGTAAAAGACCCCATAGCCCATTCAACACAAGGTTTAACCAAGAAAACACACTTCAACATGTCCAAGAGTGAGGGTAAAAGAGTCTCACTCTTGGCAGGAGAAAAAAAGAAACCCCAGAAATCCAGCAAAGCTGCTGGGGGACTCACTAGGTAGGGAAATTCAGCCTAAACAGAGAATTCTCCCTAACAGGCAGTCAAGTCCCAAACATATAAAGCCGCCCTGTACGCCGACGACGTCCTCCTCACCTTAACCAAGCCAGAGGATTCCATGAAAGCCCTGTGGAAAGAACTGCTAGATTTTGGGGAAGCCTCTGGGTTTAAGGTCAACCTCACCAAGTCCACAGCATTAAGCATCAACCTTCCCAGCCAGCTATTATCGGACCTGGAGAGAGAATATCAGATCCCCTGGGCCAGAAAGAACCTCCCGTATCTAGGGGTCCAGCTCCCCGCCGCTTTAAGCAGACTATACAAAGCCAACTTCCCGGCACTCCTGAAAGAGCTCAAATCCGATCTCTCACGCTGGCAAAAACAGGAGATCTCCTGGTTGGGAAGACTCACGGCCGTAAAGATGAACCTCATACCCAGACTCCTGACCAGTGTGCGGCCATACCCACTACAATCCCGAAGCAAGAGATCCAGAAGTTACAAAAGAACATCATGAGCTTTATCTGGGAAGGGAAACAGCCGCGCATCCCGCGAAAGATCATGCTCCGGGGCTGGGAGACAGGGGGACTGGGAGCACCCGACGTTGCAAGATATGCTCTGGCCGCTCAGCTCTCATCGGCGTTCGCTTGGCTCCCCGCCGCCTCCAAGCCCTGCTGGCTGGAGCTGGAGGAGGCCTGGAGTCCAGTCCCTATATCCTCACTGCCACACCTGAAGGACCCCAACGCAAACAAGGGAATGGGTCCTCTGTCGGCAACTGAAAACACAGTAAAGAGCTGGAAGAAAGTGGCGCGACTATGGAATGTCCGCGGCACGACGGGCCCACTCACCCCGGTCTGGGGAAACCCAGAATTCACCCCAGGCTGCATCCCCAGTAACTTCAGGAGATGGAAAGCTGGAGGGCTGGAGAAGATACAAGATTTTTACGAGGAAGGAAGACCTCTAGACTTCGAGGCCTGTAAGTCAAAGTTCGACGTGCCGGAGAGCGAAAGATTCAGATACACCCAGCTCCGCCACTGGCTCTCGAGCAGAGAGATGAAGCGTCACGGAATTAGGGCCCTTACAGCCCTGGAACTCACCCTCACAGGCTCCCCGCCAAAGGGTAGAATCTCCACCCTCTACAAGCTCTTGGACAGATCAGACCCACCCCGCAAAGAACCATATATGCTGAAGTGGGAAAATGACATCGGGAGGCCAATTGAGCTGGAGGAGTGGAATCACATCTGGACAAGAGCAAACAGAAGCTCGAAGTGCGTTTCCAACAAGGAAGGAGCATTCAAGGTATGCTTCAGATGGTATCGGACCCCAGAGACACTAAATAAATGCAACCCTACGATTCCCCCGGCTTGCTGGAGAGGATGCCCAGACAAAGGCACTCTCTTCCATCTGTTTTGGTCATGTCCCAAAGCTATCCAATTCTGGAAAGCAGTGCTGGACCACATCAAGCAAATCACAGGTCTCTCCATTCCATGGGACCCGGGCATCGCTTTATTGGGATCAAGCGGGGAGGGCCAATTCCCCCTCTCCGGGCACAGAGCAGAGTTATGCTCCCACCTGTTGACGGCCGCGAAAATCTCCATAGCTAGGCTGTGGAAAAACCCAGAGGGCCCAGCAGTACAGATGTGGTGGACAAAATGTTGGGACATAATTGCAGCCGAAAAGATAACTGCCCTCCGATTCGGAAACGGAGACAAATTCTCCCAAACATGGGCTCCCTTTTTGGACTACACCCAGAAATTCCCAGGGTTGGCACGACAACCCCCCTCCCTGCGATGGATGGACAAAACCTAATAAATACAGAAGGGACAATGCAGTAGCAGAGGTCTAGATTGGCCCAAGACCCCGTCGGCGATTAAACCCAGGAATAATGCATCAAGGCCCGGACAAACTGACACTCGCTGCCACCCACTCATGACCCAGCGCCTATAGTACTTTCAAGGACCCCCTCCCGCCCACTTGTAACCTATCACAGCCCACTAGGGCTAAATTAATCGTTTGCCCTTCCCCTTGAACTGTCCCCTGACCTGTTATTACTGTTGTTTTGTTATAATGGACACAGTCCTTGTTGTTTTACTACTTGTATCTTGAAGCTCAACGTCGCTGCTCGCAGCGCTCTCTATGTATTCGCTAACACCTGATGCAATGTTTGTACTAAAACCAATAAATATATTTTGGGAAAAAAAACAGGCATTATCCCTGCTGGCCTCAAATAGGCCTGGGTCCGGCCCCTCCTAAAAAAAACACCCTCGAACCCCTACAACCTAACAACTACAGACCAATAACCACAGTGCCAGTCCTCCTGAAACTACTCGACAAAGCCGCACATTGCCAAATCCAGCACTTTCTGGAAACCCACTCCATCCTTGGGTCGAGGCAATCAGGCTTCGGGAAAGGACACTGCACAGAAACAGCTCTGGTGGATCTGAAGAATCAGATCACCCAAATCATGGACAAGGGCAAGCCAGCTCTCCTACTCCTCCTAGATCTCTCAGCCACGTTTGATCTAGTTGACCACAAGACCCTCACCTCACACCTCACTCTCTCTGCTAAATTTTCCAAAGAATCAGCGCAATGGGTCACCTCCTTTGTAGAAGGTAGAGCCATGAAAGTCTTCTCGGACATACCCAATACCACTCCCACAACAATCCACTGCGGGGTCCCTCAAGGATCCTGCACTGCACCCACACTCTACAACCTGTTCACTAAACCCCTTTTTGACAAACTCGACTCATACGGCATTACATACACTAACTACGCGGACGACACACAAGTACTTCTACCCCTCTCAGGTTCATACCAGGACGACGCAAAGGCACTCCACTCGATCTATGCCATCATCCAGGCCTGGATGGCTACAAATGGCCTCTGCCTTAACGAAGACAAGACTGAAATCATGATATTAGGTCAACAGAGCACCCTAGACAAACTGGACATACTGTACGCTAACTTCTCCATTGACAACTCTATCATCCCCGTCTCCACAGCGGTAAAAACACTGGGAGTATACATAGACTCCTCTCTATCCATGAACAGACAAGTCCGCGCAATCACCTCCTCTTCTGCGCACACCACCAAACTCATAAACACCATCAAGCCATACCTCTCCAAACCCAACTGCCTCTCCATAGCCAGAGCAACCATTGGAGCCAAACTGGACTATTGCAATGCCCTCCTAGCGGGCACTTCAGCAAAAAAACCTAAACAGACTCCAAGTCACGCAGAACAATGCTCTCCGGGCCGCTCTTAGTATCCCAAGAAGAGAGCATATCAGCCCAATGGCTCCTTGTCAAAGAGCGGATCACTCTCAAAATCCTCACCCTCACGCACAAATGCCTCTCCTTCTCCGCCCCGTCCTATCTATCAGAGACCACCTCCAAACCCTCCTCCGCCCGACCCACCAGGACGCAATACACCAATTTACTCTGCATCCCACGCATCAAAAAAGCCAAAGCCGGTGGCCTAAGCTTCCCCTACATTGCAGCCAAGACCTGGAACGCTCTTCCTGCAGACATTAGAGCGGAACACTCACTCCCGATTTTTCATAGGAAACTGAAGACCTCCTTCCTTGCTCAATAATCCGTGACCCCCACCATGCCATGTAAATACTCTGCATTGCTATTTGTACAAATATCATATTGCCTTTGTAAATAATGTATTCCTTGTTAATATTGTATTATTGCAACTAAGATATGCCTGTAACAAGCGCCACGATGCCCCCGGGCTAATGGGCGCTCTACAAATTTGAATAAATAAATAAATAAAAGTACGGCCAGCAGGTGGCAAGTGCAAGGGTAAGTGCAGAAATCAGGTGTCAAGTGCTGGTAGTGGGACTGTAGGGACTGTAGGGATACAGAAAACAGTCCCTGAGTGTGGGGTTTGCTAGAAAGGCAGTGCAGGAGTGCGACTGGCGGGGAAGGGGACCTGAGCCCAAGATCAGAGGGTGGCCAGGTAACCAGTGCGGTTTCAGTATCAGCCAGGAAGTCAGCAGGAGAGAGGAGGAGAAAAAGAAGAAGCAAAGGGAAAGGTTTTGAGGTGCTTCCTAAACGGAGATGATTCTCCTCAAATTTCAGGGAGTCAGGGAGGCTGTTCCTGAGGGAGGCCCCAGCCGAAGAAAGAGATCTACCACCACTGTATACTTCCTAACATAACCCATTCCAATCTTCAGCTGCTTTTACAGTCATACTTATTTCCTTACATTCTGTGACTTTCACACACCAACTGCCATTTAAAAGTGTACTACAAATCTTTTCCATCAACGTTTCTTCTCTTTTACAAAACGTTACAGAGTTTCTTAACTTCAGTGAAAATGCTCCCAGAAGCAACCATTTTATACCATCCACCAATTTTATAAACTTTTCCCCAACACTCCTCCTTCCTTTATAAATATGAACCTAGCTTACTAATAGTTCTTCGCCATTACCAAATATTCTAAATAACTTTCTTTTCAATTACAAGAAAGAAGCACATCACTGAAATCAACAACCAAAAAGCACATACCCTTTGCATCCAACAAACTAAGTACATTAATGTACCAGGTAAGGGCAAATTCCGACTTATTTTTATTCCCTTACGCCACATATATATGTGGGGTGGTATATGATATAATAGTAATATGGGGGCATTTGGGGGTCTCCCGCCACATATGTATGTCATGTAAAGGGTTTAAAAAAACATATTCAGCCGTCGCAATTATGGGCGTCATAGTCAATCCATAGATCCATGTACCATGTATCTGTATGTAATTACAGAAGCACAGTTCCACTATATATTACTCCAGAATACCCTTTTCAAACCAACATTTCTTTCACTCGAGCCCATTATATTCCACCATTCACACTCTTACTATTCACATCTACACACCTCCATTTCTACACCTACTCTGTTGCTCAAACAGTACACTCACCCTAAAGATTCCATCACACCACCACTGCCTTACTCACTAACCCAACTGCATCACACCTCTGTAGACTCTTGCACTCAAAACCTTCCCAACCACACCTGATATACCACCTCACAATCAAACAGCACTCTACCCATCTGTATAATCACACCCACATACCCATGCACCATACATGCATATACATTGCACAACTTTCCAATGCACATTTTCTCTTTTCCCAACAGACACAACTAAATGCCTAGTAAACAGCAACTCTGTAGAAAAGAAAGAAAGAAAGAGTACAGCAGATAAGACTAAAACCACACCATATAGTCATCCACCTCTAAAACAATTTATAGAAAACATTAAAACAAAAGAGCTAGTAGCCTCACTCAACAAAACTCACAGCCACAACTAAAGAGGTTAAGGCCCCTCTTGCAAAAACAAAAAGTAAAAATTGATGTACAAAGAAAAGCAGACCTACTAACACACCTAACTCTCTATCTACTAGTGTTAAAATAGTCACAGTAAAGCAATCCAAAGAAACATTGTTACAGATAATGTTACACAGTCGAATTTTTAACAATCTTATAAAAACATCTGAACATTCCCAATCTACCCTTAAAAACTAGTGCAGGAGACTAATACTGCACCCTCTAATTGACAGCACTTTTTTACTGAAGAGAACATTAATTATATTTAAAGAGAATGAAACCACTAACTCAATTAATCAATAAATTACACAAAGTACTTCTAAAAATGCACAGTGTCAATATAGAGACCTTTTCAAACGTATGTGATGGTGAAGGGATTCACACAAGCAGCACAGAATCATACTTCAATAAAGAAGATTATAAGCAAGAACATGAACAACTAATTGCAATAGAAAATAATGGTCGAGGGTATAAAATGGTGGAACACAGCATTATGGCAAAATAAACCCTTATAGAAAAAATGTCCCCAACAATTTTTGAACCAAATGCTCCTTTCAACCAAACAAACCATCCAGTGTACAAATGGACATGCAGCTCAATGTGTAATGTACACCAGCAATCCTTTAAATCTTTACAAAAATTCCTCAATCACTATGTGAAACTAAAAGACAAAAGTAAAATGAAAACTGTACAAACCATAGACTCCTGTCTAGTGCGCAGCCACACTGGTCTGCGAGGACATTCATTAGCCTGCATTTCAGGAACTGCTTGCAAAAGCACTTTCCACCACATCAAAATGTTAGCGACACACCATTCTACTATATGGAATATTGTGCATCGACTACACTATGCAAAATGTCCTGCTCTAGAACTGCAAAATTTAAATAACTCCTATATGGAACAGCCAAAGAACTGCTTCAAGAAATAGAGCACATCCAACGTAAATACTTTTGAACTGAAGGTGACTTAGAAAACTCTGTACCTTTAGAAAACATTACCGAAAACGTCATAAACACTAACGTCCTAATAAAGACATACAAAAAAGAAATAGCTAAGTTTCAAAACACATCTGCTGAAATGCCAGACCAAATAGTTGTGTCTGTCATCACAGAATGTTTTATAAAAAGAGCACAAACATAGTAGATGTAGCCTACAAAATAGAAGACAATGCAAAATCCTGATAGTTCCAATTAGCTTTATATCTAACAGCAGAAGGTAAATACAAGATAACTGACCTCTCAACAGCTTGCACATTCTGCAACACAAAGCTTGACAATAACCAAATGTCATCACATGCTATCAATAATAACTCAGAAATATTCCCACTTCCAAAAGCTCTCCAGCAGGTTAACTTGTACAAGAGCATTATAATACAAACAGTGCACCCATTTCAAGCTATAATACGCCTTCAAACAAAATCAGCCAAATTACCTCCATCCAAGTTATTAAAGGGCATCCGGGGCAAAGTAGTATATTTACCATTAGAACTAAAAGAAAATGTACAAACTCTAGGAGTACAAAGGCCAATAGATCAAACTTTGATTGTGCTAGATAATGGTGTGCCAACAAAAGACAAAACAATTTGCAAACAACTAGTCGACTTAAACAAAGTTAGACAAGCCCTACAATATCTAAAAGAAAACAATGGGCCTCATTGCAATCTTGCTTGTCTGGAAACAACGGTAACGGTAAGCGTGCCTGTACTGTTGTTTCCGGACCAGAAAACTACGAGTTCTGTGGGCGGGTGCCATTCCGCCCGCCAGGTCAGACCTGGTGGGCGGAGCGGCACCCATCCGCAGACGTTGACGGTGTCACCGGCACTATTCTGAATGGTGCCGGTGCTACCATCCTCCCCATTCCCATTGAGCCCAATTGGACTGAAATGGGAATGGGGAGTTATTTTCTCCGGTGCCCGGCAATGGGCAATTACTGTGTCTGCCGGGGCTGTAATGTCCCAGTAATTGCGCAATGCCGGGAGCCAGAAAAAAGCAAACTATGGCGGCAGCCGTGCAGGTTTTTACCGACACAGCTACCGCTAAACTCGTAATGACCGCAAATGAATACTATTAAGATATAAACATAGATAAAAACGTAAGAGGAATCACCCAAATTATTCAAGATTCACCAGCAACTGGCCAATTTGAACGTGTAAATCCTGTTACTGCAGCCAACATTTTAGACCAGTATACAATTCACCCACTACACTCCAAAGACACAATTGACAATGCATTAGAAACATATCAAATGCATCAAGCCAAATGATCCCCAATGAGCATATGGGAAAAAAAAGAGTAGAAGCACGTTCTTTTCCTCTACTCTTTCCTGCAGGAAAAGGAGGAAGATGTGAGCAAAGGTCCATGCTAATTAGTGCATCAGAATATTGCTCTTTAAGAATGTATTCTGAAGACCCCAGATTCAGACAAAATGTCGAACATATTTTCCACCTCCTCTTCGAAAGTGAACTTTATGTTATGGAGTTGCACACACATTAAAAGCAGGCTCTAGCTTTTTAAACATATCCGCTTCCCAACTGCTTCAAAAAATAATAGACAAAGATGAAGATTTGCTGTCAAATATCACTAATCTCTTGGCAAACATGCATGGTATAAAGGAATACTGGCTCCGATGTCACTCTTATGTACGTTGTATGCTAAGGAACCTAGGCCCACCCACATGGTATGTTACTTTAAGTTGTGCAGAGTATGTATGGGATGACTTGCATGACTTCTTACGCCTGGAAAACTATAATAAAGACAGAAAAGATGTAAAACCAGGAGAACTCTGTTCTCTGGACTCTGTCAATGTATCAAGGTACTTTCACCATAGCTTCATTGCCATGCTGCATTTTATCTGCAATAAAACAACCACTTCACTCGAAGAAGTGCAACACTTCTTTTGGAGGAATCCAGACGAGCACCACTCATCCACATGCTTTTGTGGATAAAAGGTGCTCCAAAATTTGGTCATGAAAGTGACGCCACTGTTTTACAGTTTAGTGAAAAATACATTACCTGTAACATCCCTTCAGAAGCCACAGATAGTAACCTACATACACAAGTGTTATGCTACCAAAAACATAAATGTGGCAAATACTGCTGACGTAGATATAAAAACAAAGGTAGATACTATACCTAAACTATTTATAACTAAATGTTGCATTGGCTTCCCTAGACCAGTTTGCATAAAAGGACAAGTAAATAGACTGATGTCTTCGGTTAGATACAGCGTAAAAGGCAAATCCCCAAACAATACATACAACATTAAAAGGGACGAGGCATTCAAGTACATCAATGATTACAATGCAATCATTGCCCTCTTGTGAAATGCAAACATATCTATACAATACATTGCAGACTATTCCACTGCAGTTGCACGATATGTCACAGCCTATCTCACCAAAGCTGAGAAAACAGAGCTGAAGGACGTCTGGGATGACATATCATCTGACAAAAGACTAGCACAAGAATTGTACAGCTTTGGTATAAAAATGCTCTCCCATAGAAAATGCGGGTGCTACAAAGCTACAGACTGTTTAACAGGTACAGCCTTATATGGCAAATCTGAACACATTGGGCCTCCTTACGATTTTGCCGGTAACAATGCCGTTATTGGCGGCATGGCTGCCACCAAAATCGGGTCCGGGGGTTCCCAGAATGGGGAAGTACTGGGCCATTGAGAGTATGGAGGGCCCGGTACTTCCTCCTACTGGGAACCCGGGCCCAAACCTTCCCCATTCCCATTTCAGCCCCTATAGGGCTGAATGGGAATGGGGGAGGGAGCTAACAATGTGCCGATTATGACCGGCCCGTTGTTAGCTCCCTCTTTCCCTCACGGGACCCGCTGTGCATGTCTGGTGAAACGAGACGTGCAGAGCGGATCCCGCAAGGGGACCTTGTAATCAGGCGGTACGGGGTTGACGGTGCCAGCACCTTTACCAGCGCCGTTAACCCCTTAGCGCTTGACTTATAATGAGGCCCATTGTCTGGCTGAACTTTGGTCCAGCTTCATCCCAAAAAAAAGAGTTCTAAAATCCTACCAAGTGATAGAAAACATAGCCACAAATAATGCCAACAGCCAGGAAATGTTAAGAAGCAATTTAATTGACGCATACAACCCAAACAGAAGTACTGCTTTGGAAAACATGTGCCTGTACAACATTCCCCAAAACTACACCTACAAATACAATGTCACACCAAATGAGACAACCCAGTCTAATTAATCATATAACGTTATCATTTAAATCTCTGCAACATAGAGAACTGCATTACATGGCCCTACTCTGACTTTTAAAACCTTGGAGAAAAGAATACAAATTATTAGGTGACTGTGGGCCTCCTTACGAATTTGGAGGTAGCCATGGCCTTAATAAGGGCATGGCTACCCCCAAACTTAGGGCCAGGTCCCACAAAATGGGAATTACTGGGCCATTCCAACCTTTGCAGGCCCGGTAATGCCCATTCACGGGACCCGGACCCGGTACGTCCCCATTCCCATTTGAGCCCCCATAGGGCTCAATGGGAATGGGGAGGATGTTAACAACGGCCCCGTTAATAACGGGCCATTGCTATCATTCGGTACTGTTTGCGGGTGCCGCTCTGCACGTCTGGTCTGGACTCTTATTGTTGCAGCGAGGTAACAACAGCGCCGGTAGCACTACCGGCGCCGATGTTGCCTTACCACAACACTTATAATGAGTCCCTATAACTCAATAGAAGATGCATTCAAAGCAAATGAAAGCAGTATAACAAATGACAATTTCAAACAATACAAACAAATGTTGGACAATGAATGCCAACAAAAGGAAGAAATTGAATCTCAACTAGACAAAGACACTCCTGAGGGCAGTCAATCTTCCCTTACAGGAAGCCAAGAACCACTTGGAGAACCACCCTTTCTAAATGAAGCAGAAATAGCCATGACTGTGGTAGAAAATACCATGTATCAATATAAACCATCTGAAGAAGACTTGTCAGTGATGAAATCACAGCTACATGATGAACAACTCACCATTTATCTCAACATCACTCAAGAAATTGAACATGGTTTTAAACTTTAAACGAAAACCTGTAGCTGTAAAAATTAAAAACCTCTGCTCCTTTATGTAAGTGGTGGAGCTGGTTCTGGTAAAACATTCTTAATTAAAATAATCAGCAAATTTCTACAAAACATAACAAACAACAACCTTTCGGCTGTAGTAACAACCCCCAGAGGTTTAGCTGCCTAAAATATAGAAGGTGTAATTTCACACCAACTACTACTCCTCCCCTTAGAACACCAAAACAAATTATAATACTACAAATTATCAGCAGAAGCTTCTACTGAAGTATGCAGAATTCTAAAACAAATGAAGGTGCTCCTGATAGATGAAGTAAGCATGTTTTCCGACCTCTTGTTGGCTTTACTTCATCACAGAATGTAAGAAGTCATTAAACCCAACTAAGTATTACCGCACAGTAATTGCACCAAAAATTGGGTCTAATGGATCCAATGGGGAATGGGGAGTAATGTTTAATGCCCAACACATGAACCGCCGGATGGATGGGTGCTACCCCAAATAAAGTTGGATACCGTCCAACTCGTGATGAGGCCCTTTGTCTCTAAACTGCAGAGTAATTCTAAAACATAACTGTGACATAGAACAAGGTATAGTCTATGGAGCAATTGTTACAGTTGATGGCTTCCAAACATATCCACATGACAACATTCAGTTTGTCAACATCCACTTTGACAAACTTGCAGAAGTTAAATAAATTTGCCGGACAATAGCACATTTCCTTCTTTTCAAAGACATGTACGTATGCAGAGAGCAATGTTCTCTTACATATGCTGTCACTATTCACAAATCGCAAGATCTAACCCTAGATCAAGTATTGATTGACATTGGCAGCCTAGTCTTTAAAGAAGGTATGAATTGTGTATCACTTTCACGTCTGCGTACACTCCTAGTTAACTTTGATGCACACAAAGTGAACACTGACATTCCATGCATCCTGGAATACAACAGGCTATGGGCAGTATACACACCCCATCTAGATATATACCCTGTACCTCCAAAATATAAATCTTTTAAAAGACAAGTAATACAAACAGAAGCAGATCTCCCAATGATACTGCAAACAAATGACCACCTCCTTCTGTATCAAACAATACATCCACAAAACTGTCTAGTGGAAGTCATCTGCACATCCATCAAAAATGAAAGACACAAATGTCTCTTCTCCAGAAATATCTGCAGGCCCATCAAATGATCCACAAACATAACTCTCTGGTCCATTTAAATTCAGCAACACAACTGGAGTAAATTGTTATGCTAATGTGACAATGAATCGTCTCTTTCAATTGCCACTAATTGTTCACAACATTTACTTAAACGGGTCAGACCAGTTGTGTTTGCAAATGCTCATCCTTCACAGAAATGCCACAAATAATCCTGACAGCCCTGACAGTGCCTCAGTATAAGGAATGAATTGGACTACTGTACAGGAATGGTAACATTTACCATAAACACACAGGGAGATCCACAATAATTTCTAATGTACTTACTACAAGTACTGGAAACCAAAAACATCCCTATAAATGAAATCTTCCAGATTTCATACTCGTGGAAACATAGATGCACTCTCTGCAACCATGTTTCACAAGACAACATCCCTAATAAACGATGTGTATATGTATCCATACCAAATTCTGAATCCCTTCCATTTCACCAGCTTCTGCAGAATGGAAATAATGGCATATTATCATCCACCATACAAATAAGCTCACATAGCCAATATGTCATACTAATGCTTCTAAGGTACAATGCATATAGTACCAAAAATAACTGTAAGCTTACAGGCTTCACACACGGTCAAGTATCTCTTGGATAAAAAACCTTCACAACTGTAGGTATAGTATACCACACTGGTGCTACAACCACTTCAGCGCACTACACTGCATACGTCAAAAAATAAGTGGTTTGTTTGAATGTAACAATAGGTCTGTTACTCCAAAACATAGGTTACCAGCAACATTTAACAAATGCCTACTTAATATTCCTTCTACCCAAATTGTGTCACTGAACTATAGCACAGTTAGAATACGCCAGCCAGTATCTAACTACATCCATAATACTACAGTAGTACTTTTGAAAGTCAATCTAGTTAGAATATGCCAACAGGTATCCACCTACTTGAAAAACACCCTTCATTCCAAAACACTTCAACACGCCATCTCAATTCTTATATGACAAAACATCTTCTAACCTCTAATGTAGTTAGAATATGCCAACAGGTATGTAACTACTTCAAGCATTCCCTTAATCACAACATACTTCAAAGAAAGATACTATCACTGTTTTTTAATCCAGTACAGATTTTCTTTCCCAATGATTATTTAATGTCAAGCCAACAGCAGTGTGTCATACACTAATGTTGTACCAAACATAGTACTTAGAATGTACTGTTTATGAGGGTCTAAAAAAGAAAATTTATATGTAAAAGTGTATACAACTAGAGCTTTTGAACTGTCTTGCTTAAAGAATGGTACTGTTTCCTTTCCACAGAAAATAAACCGGACATTCCAGCTTCATAATGCTACAAAACTAAGTAACCACAGCAATTATAATCAAATACATATTCTATGAGCACTATCCTCAATTGTACTAAAATCATAAGTATCATATACAGTTCAATTACATAATTCCTCCATATTACAAACACTTTGTACTCCCACTACATTACCTATAATTACTATACACATATTACTACTATGGCGATTCTGGCCATACTCCTATGACATTACCTATAATTACAATACGCATATTACTACTATGGTGATTCTGTCCATACTCATACAAAATTACCTATAATTCCTATACACATATTACTACTATGGTGATCTTAGCCATACTACGACATTACCTGTAATTACTACACACATATTACTACTGTGGTGGTTGTGCAATGTGCACATATTCTTGGGGCCATGGCCTGCGAATATATCGTCCAGAATCGGGCCGCTGGCCTCAACCACCACAATACAATTAACTATATTACAAAAATGTACCATACACCGTCAACTAATAAAACTTTCCCTGGCCCTTGCAATCGAAATGATGTCCACGGACACCAAAATTGACCGCAGACTCAGCAGCATTTCCAAACCATTTTTCACCTATAAAAACAGCTCCACTTTACCTTCATTCCACTTCCCTACCATTTCTATGCCCTTTTCCAACCATCAAATAACCCCAAATGTCTTTTACAAGCTGTCGGTCCACAGTGCTGTCCGTGAAATACTGCACTGTCCGTGGACAGCTACGACACCTGCACAACCTTTTTCAACCTACGAAAACAGCCCCATATCATCTTTCTTCCACTCCCCCACCCTTCCCAGCCCGTCTTTCCACCACCAAATGACACAAAATGTGTTTTCCAGACTTTTTCCCCAGTGCGCTTTCCACGGACACCCGCGACTGTCTGCGGATCCAACATGACGGGCGTTTCCAAAAATACACCTCCCGTCTTCACCATCCAATCAGCGGGCGCTTGCGATGTTCACGGACCTCACAATGGCCTCTGGGCCAATCGTAGGGCTGTCAGCAGACCGAACAGGGAGATGAGTCCGCAGACTGAACCCAGATATCACTAATTTTATTTACCTACTTTTTGGTTGTTTTAAAAAAAACGATTGGCACGATTTCCACCAAATTTAAAAAAAACACATTTTCGGGACCAAGCCGCCACTCCTGCCTCGAACTTCAAACGGTTTGGGTTGTAGGTTTGAGCAACTTTTTTCTTCCATTGTGTCTATGGGAAAACCACACATTTTGGGGGCCCTCATAAAACTTTGCACCCCCTGCACGAGACCTCCCCAAATTTTGCAGGATCAATCTGACGGGCCATATACGTTTTTGCAAAGTTTTGTGAGGATTCATCCAGGGGAGCCAAAGTTATAAGCCCACCAAAAAGTGCTCTTCTTATGGGTTGAGCAACTAACCATAACTACAGGACCGTTTTATATATATATATATATATATATATATATATATATATATATATATATATATATATACACTCATATACAAAGTCCCACAACACACACAACCTCATCACCCACATCACCCACACACACATACAGTCACATAGACATACACAGACCCTCACACACACAGAGACCCCCTCACACATACAGAGACCCTCTCACACACACAGAGACACCTTCACACGCACACACAATCAGCTGCCCTCCCACACACTCAGAGATCCCCCACTCACAGGCACAAACAGACCACACCCACACACACACACACACACACACACACACCCACAGCCCCTGCACACAGAAACACACTCAGGCCTGTGCCCACACACTACACCAAAGCCCTCCACACTATCCCCTCACACATGCTCTGTACCCAGACCCCACTCACACACACCCAGACTGTGGCCCCCACACACTTAGCCGCACAACACACATACTCAGCCTCCCAAACACACAGTTCCAGGCTGCCTGCCCCCACACTCAGCCCCCCACCACACACACAAACACAGCACTGATGCAGACACATTCCCAGGTTGCCTCCCTCATGCTCAGCCCCCCCACACACAGACAAAACCCCACACAGACAGACCCACCCCACAAAACATATTTGTACAGTGCCACCACACACACTCTCAGTCCCACCACACACACACTCATCCCCTTCACACACTCACAGCCCCATGACACACAAACACTCATCCCACCATACAAACAGCACCACAACACACACAGGGACCCAAAGATCCCTTCCCACACACACAGACCCCCTCACGCATACAGACATCCCCCCACACAGACACTCAGTCCCCCACATATAAGCACACTCAGCCCCCTGCCCACACACTATACCCATGTTTCCCCTCACACACACAAAATGCACCGAGCCTCTACCCCACACAACGCCCAGTGTGCCTCCTCAACACACTCAGCACCACACCACAAACACTCAGCCCCACACACACACTTCCAGACTGCCCTCTCCACACACATCCCCACACACAGCTCCCCACACACACAGCCAGCCTTACCACACACACAACCGCACCCCATACACACACATAGCCCCCTACACACAGCCCCCACCCCACACAT
Organism: Ambystoma mexicanum; assembly: GCF_040938575.1. Lineage (NCBI taxonomy): Eukaryota > Metazoa > Chordata > Amphibia > Caudata > Ambystomatidae > Ambystoma > Ambystoma mexicanum. The sequence continues at coordinate 3,090,896 of NW_027182391.1, forward strand.
ACACATGTTAAGCTGCATAACACACACAACCACACCCCACACATAAACTCCACCCCACCACACACACACTTTGGCTACCCGTACATGACAGAATTACATTACGTTCGCTAGTCATCGCCCACAAGTGTCTCTCTAACTCGGCCCAAAATACCTGACAGACAAATTCTCGAGACATCAGTCTAACAGACCTACCAGATCCAACTACCTCAACCAAATTATCATCCCCAAATACCACCTAAAAACGTCAGGAGTTGCCAGCTTCCCAGTGCTAGCGTCCAAATGCTGGAACTCCCTCCCTCCTGACATCAGAGCAGAACCATCGTTTTGGTCTTTCAGAACCAAGAAAAAATCCTGGGTCTTCGCCCAAACAGCCACCCAGCATAGCTAACTCTCTTTTACACAACTAAAGGTATTTTATCTGTATTGACAAACTGTACACGTTGCTATGCGTTTGTACCTTGGAGTATTGTAATGACTGTATAATTACTGTAAATATGAATATTCCTGAATCCCGTATCTCTGTAAAAACTTGTTGTTCTTGTAAATATGAATATTGCTGAATCCTGTATCTCTGTAAAAACTTGTTGTCACTTTTTGTGAGGTTCTCTGTAACCCACCTTACCTAAGTTTAAGCGCCAAGATACCCCTGGGTTTGGTGCGCTATTTAAGTAAATAAACTAAACTAAACACTCAGCCACACTACACACACATACTCAGCCAAGCCACACTACACACTCAGCACCACTACACACACACACACACACTCAGCCACACTACACACTCATCCACACTACATACACACACTCAGCCACACTACACACTCAGCACCATTACACACACCCACAGACCCCCTCACACACACACACACCCCAGGCCCTCTTACACACAGACCCCCTCACACAGACCCCTTCACCCGCTCACACACAGACCCCCATCACCTACCCACACAATAAGACTTCCCACACCCACAGTCCGACACAGATCAATTCTCAGTACACTAAACACAGACCACACCACACACACAGCCGCCCCACACTCAAAAACTCAGACCCATGCCCACACACTTCACCCAAGTCCTCCATACTATCCCCCTGACACACACTCTGCACCCAGCCCCAACCCACACACACTCCCAGGCTGGCACCCCACACACTCAGTCCCACCAAACACAGACCCAGGCTGCTGCTCCCCAAACTCAGCCCCCCACCAGACACACCACCACCACACACAACCCTGACACCATAGACATCCCTAGAGTGGGGCAAAGGAGACAATTGGTCCCCTATTGGCTGCTTTGTCCCCCCCCAATTGATAGACCCTCCTGGCAGATAGCTTGTTCCAGGAGCTAAAAGGTGCTCCTTCACCCAGCCTTCATTTGCGCGTTTGTAGGTTCTATTCGCCGAGCCTGAAAGGGACACCACGGGAATCAATGTGATGAATATCACTGCGGGGTGAGGGGCTTTGGGGGGGGCACATCACGTTAAAAGCAGGCTATCGGCATGCTGGGAACACTATTGTTTTCCGAATGTGCAGCTTACACTTGTCTAGAAAAAAAACACATTTCCAATCTGAAACAGGCTTTTTAAACTTTCATTCACTAGTTTTCTTTAAAATATTACCACACAAACACCCAGTGATTTTTCAGTCACTTCCTTTGTGTTTTGTCACAGGATATATTTCTAAACCTCTTATATGTTTGCCAAAGTTCTTAAATGCAAATAAATGCTTCTGTTGTGCTGACAGCAGTTATTAGGACTCTCTCCCTGAATATAAGCAGAGTACCAGCCCAACCCATCCCCGGGCCAAACACATTTGAAAGCACTTGTTATTTATAAGGAATTGCAAAAAGTCCTAAGATTTACAGCCAGTTTTAAATATATAGCATCTTAGCAACTGTGACCTGCTGAGCTACCCCCGCAGCTTTCTAATTTAGGGCATTTCTACGGATCCCTTAATGTTCAAAATCACTGCATTACCAACAGTGCAGTTTGTGTACGTGATTTCATAAGTCAACAGTATTTAATCCCCAGCCACACTATCCCTGTGCATACATTCATTGACAGTGTACCAGTGACAACCTTCTCCATAATGGCGAGGTGGCGCTGACCGAGGGGCAAACTCGCCCTTTATGGAGGAGCCGAAGAGCCACCCCAGTGTACACACTGAAAACTCTGTCAGCTGCTTTTTTCAGCTGAGGGAGGGCTCCTCAGCTGGCTTGAACTGACAAACGGAAACACGGTTTCCGTTTGATAGTTAAGTTCCTCAGCTTTGCATGGCCAATAGCCATGCAAAGCCGGGGTGTTTTGCTTCCCCAACCTCGCATGGCCCATTGGGGATGCTGGCTGAGGAACCGCATGTGTGTATGTGCGAGGGAGGTGCTCCTGAACCTCTTCGCACATACAAACGGAGCGGGGCACGTCGTAATCAGCGATCCGGCTCTTGCACGCATGTGCACGAACCAGGAAACGCTCTTTGCTTCCTGTTCATGCTGCACGGGAGCTGGAGCCCTGGGAGGAAACATCAGGACTAGGACAGAAGGTAATTATTTTTTTATTTAAATATGCATGTGTGTATGCATGTGTTGCGTGTAATGAGTGAGTGTATGATGATTGGTATGAATGTGAATGAGTGAGTGCATGCTGCATGTGAAGGTTGCGTGAATGCGTGTGTGTGTGTGTTTGTACTGGGCCATGCAGCAGATTTTTGCAGGCGTGTGTTTGTACTGGGCTTTGGAGCTGATTGTTCATTGGTCGCTGTGTTTTCTTGTGCTGGGATCCCATGTGCTGTGTGTAGGTCCCATGTTGCCATTTCTATCTGATTTTGGCAGAAGGAGGGTCTCCCCAAAAAGCCAAATTCAGCTCCCTGTGCGAGGCACTGTGGTGGGGGATGGGGGGAGAAACAGTGGGTAGACATGCTTTTTTTTTACTGGGCATATATGATGGATGCCTAGTAAAAAATACTCTGCCTGCCCATTGAGCACCCCACGGCCACGCATGCACACATAATCATATTGTGTGTATGCGAGGCACTGGGGGTCGCAGAGGGCAAGCGTGTAATTTTTTACTGGGCACCTATGATAAAGCAAGCATGGTAAGTGTTATTATGTAGCTAGACTGGCATTTTGGTGCAGCCAGTCTGGCCACGTCTTACTGTGGCATGACATTTTGCATTGGACATCTTTGATCAAGCAATCAAGTTTTATTATGTAGCTAGACTGGAACTTTGATGCAGTCATTTGGACATGTTTTCATACTGTGGCATGGCATTTTGAATGGTAAAGTCAACTGGAGAATGCTCTTATGTGGGGATAATGCCATATTTTTGCAGAACATTCATGAGCGTGTTTTCTTATAGTAGCATCTATGGCAAACGTGAATATGTGCTTCTATGAGAATACTGGCATATATTGGTGCAGCCAGCATTGAAATTTATGGGCGTAGCTAGTGTGAAAATGTTTTTATACTGGCATATATATGGGCAAATCCATTCTGAAAATGTGTTGGAGAAATGCTCCTGTGCCCTACTGGTGACTGGCATAGCAAACTGTTTGGCTTTTTACCCAATTTGTTTTAAAGGTGTGCTATAAAATGCCCCACGTTTAGCCATTATTTCAAAAATGTTCTCGGGGATGGGAGGGAGCTCCTCAACACTTCTTGGTTCAGGCTTCCCCGCTATACTCCATCACACTGGCACATTTAGGGGAAATATTTATGCCCCTCCAATTAAAAAATTCAAAAGCTGCCACTGGGATGTGCAGCCGGAAACTGAAAACTGTAAACATTTCTATGGGGGGAAAGAGGGAGGGTGGAGTGAGATTCCTGCAACCATTGCAAAAGAGCAAAGGGAGCAATTGCCTCCTTTCCCCTGGACCAGGCGGCTTCCTGTGATTTTCATCTAGTACACAGACTGTCCTATCACACGTAACTGAGGTACGACTTATATCGCTTGTGTTACACAGACTGTCCTTGACTATCATTTCAAACTGAGGTATGAGTGATATCTCTCCTGTTACACAGACTGTTGGCTATGAGTGATATCTCTCCTGTTACACAGACTGTCCTATCACTTGTTACTGAGGTATGAGTGATATCTCTTCGGTTACACAGACTGTCCTTGAGTACTGAGGTATAAGTGATATCTCTCCTGTTACACAGACTGTCCTATCACTTGTAACTGAGGTATGAGTGATATCTCCCCTGTTAAACAGACTGTCCTTGACTACTGAGGTCTGAGTGATATCTCTCGATATCTCTCCTGTTACACAGACTGTCCTTGACTACTGAGGTCTGAGTGATATCTCTCCTGTTACACAGACTGTCCTTGACTACTGAGGTATGAGTGATATCTCTCCTTTTACACAGACTGTCCTTGACTACTGAGGTCTGAGTGATATCTCTCCTGTTACACAGACTGTCCTTGACTACTGAGGTCTGAGTGATATCTCTCCTGTTACACAGACTGTCCTTGACTACTGAGGTCTGAGTGATACCTCTCCTGTTACACAGACTGTCCTTGACTACTGAGGTCTGAGTGATACCTCTCCTGTTACACAGACTGTCCTTGACTACTGAGGTCTGAGTGATATCTCTCCTGTTACACAGACTGTCCTTGACTACTGAGGTATGAGTGATATCTCTCCTGTTACACAGACTGTCCTTGGCTACTGAGGTATGAGTGATATCTCTCCTGTTACACAGACTGTCCTTGGCTACTGAGGTCTGAGTGATATCTCTCCTGTTACACAGACTGTCCTTGACTATTGAGGTATGAATGATATCTCTTCTGTTACACAGACTTTCCTATCACTTGAAACTGAGGTATGAGTGATACCTCTCCTGTTCCGCAGACTGTCCTTGACTACTGAGGTATGAGTGATACCTCTTCTGTTACGCAGACTGTCCTTGACTACTGAGGTATGAGTGATACCTCTCCTGTTAGATAGACTGTCCTTGACTACTGAGGTATGATTGATACCTCTGCTGTTACACAGACTGTCCTTGACTACTGAGGTATGAGTGATATCTCTGCTGTTAAACAGACTGTCCTTGACTGCTGAGGTATGAGTGATATCTCTGCTGTTACACAGACTGTCCTTGACTACTGAGGTCTGAGTGATATCTTGACTACTTAGTTATGAGTGATATCTCCCCTGTTACACAGACTGTCCTTGACTACTGAGGTCTGAGTGATATCTCTCCTGTTACACAGGCTCTTTATGGCTGGCTGTTATTTAGAGACCAGCTGGAAGTGATGTCTCTTCTGCCCATTGGCTGTGCTGGGAGTGATTCTTGCTTGCTGACTGCAGGGGCATTTTTGCAACTGTTGAACATGAGTTAACTTGTTATGATGCATTTGACTTGTATTGCATTGAACCCACTCAGAACATGCTTAATGCCACGTGTGTTAACCAGCCTGCTAAGATATAGGTATTCTTACAACATCGTGGCCTGTTGACCCTTACTTGATGTGCCACCACATCGCCCCCCTATTGTATTTGTCCCCCACCCCTAGTAGTGATTTCTAGTGCCATGACACACACACAGATCTTCAGCCCCGGCACACACTCTCTCTCTCACACACACACACACACACACACACACTCCGCACCGACTCACACACTCAGCACCGACACACACTCACACACACAGTCACTCACTCACTCCGCCCCGACTCACAAACTCAGCATCTACACACAGACACCGCCAGTCCGCCACACACAGACCCTCCACCCCGACACACGCGCACGCACACTCAGCACGGAGTCACACATCCAGATAATCGGAATATATGGAGGTGAAGGACCCCAGACCTCCCCCTCTGCCCCTCACCTTCTGATCCACGAGGAAAACACCCGATCCACGTGGAGGGCTCCTGCACTCCCGGCCGGTGCCCCCTCCTCTGCCTCCAGCTGCTGCCAGCACTGTGAGCTCCCACCCATTTCCTGACGCAAGTGGGCTGGGACACCCCCTCCCACTCCGGGCTTTACCCAATGATGCTTCCCCGCCCTACAATCCCTCCCCGTTTGCTCCACCCCATCTCTGCCTCCCCTGGCACATGCCCAGCCTCACAGCCTGCCACCTGCCCATGCCCATCACCAGGGGATCCTCACGTTCCTGCCCCCCCTAGCACCTGCCCATGCCCGTCACTAAGGGGCCGTCACGTTCGGGATTAACTCATAATACAATAAACATTGCATTGAAAGATAATATTGAACCCCGTGATGTTATCACTATAGACTTCTAAGTATTTAATTTGGTAAAAAAAAGATACGTAAAGGCCCTTAAAATGAAGTTTTGCCAAAGAAAACGTGAAGTTAAATTCTGGACTGGGGGGGTCAGTCTGAGGACATTTATACCCTAGAATTCGGGACATTTGAAGGATAAACGGCATTTTCATCTCCAGCGCCGAATAGCGCCCATTGCGCAAGTGGGCGCTACATAGCAGACACTGCCTTAAAACTACCCAGAGGTTCATTAAAAACAGCTGTGACTTTGGGATTGCCCCACCGGGGCAGCGCATCCCCCTCCCCTCCCCCCCCCCCCCCCACACACACACACACGCCTGCTCACCTCTGTATGTGAGCACTTTTGGGGTGTCCTTTAATTATCCCACGGTCAATGACCTGTGAATGGGGCTCAAATGGTGTTTGGAGGTTTAACCCTTTCCGTGTATGGCCTGATCCCGTGTAAGGTTTTAATTGGGGACGTCGCCAGCCGGACATATAGCTCAGTGAGTGAAGCACTTGCTGCTGAGCTCATGATTGCAGGTGAGTGTCGTGGCAGGTGGGACTCAGCATTTTATCCTTTAGAGGCAGGTACCAGTACATGGGGTAATACTAGCAGCTATTATGTACAGCGCTATATGACACTAGCTGCAGTGCAGCAGTAGCAGGCGCTATATAAACACATCCTATTATTCCCACACAGGTGTGCTCCTAGCTCAGCCTTTGCTCGTGGTTTGGGCTTTTCTGGCGGCTCTAGAGGGGGACATTGTCGGCCCTTACTCTGTTTTGTGCCATTTCTAGCCTGTGTTCATTGTTTGCGGTGTTTTCTTGTGCTGGGATCCCATGTGCTGTGTGTAGGTCACATGTTGCCATTGCTATCCTGTGTTCGTTGGTCGCTGTGTTTTCTTGTGCTGGGATCCCATGTGCTGTGTGTAAGTCACATGTTGCCATTTCTACCCTGTGTTCATTGGTCGCTGTGTTTTCTTGTGCTGGGATGCCATGTGCTGTGTGTAGGTCACATGTTGCCATTTCTACCCTGTGTTCATTGGTCGCTGTGTTTTCTTGTGCTGGGATCCCATGTGCTGTGTGTAGGTCCCATGTTGCCATTTCTATCCTGTGTTCATTGGTCGCTGTGTTTTCTTGTGCTGGGATCCCATGTGCTGTGTGTAGGTCACATGCTGGCATTTATATTCTGTGTTCCTGTATGTGGTCGCAGTGTTTTCTTGTGCTGGGATCCCATGTGCCTGGTGTAGGTCACATGTTGCCATTTCTATCCTGTGTTCATTGGTCGCTGTGTTTTCTTGTGCTGGGATCCCATGTGCTGTGTGTAGGTCACATGTTGGCATTTATATTCTGTGTTCCTGTATGTGGTCGCAGTGTTTTCTTGTGCTGGGATCCCATGTGCTGTGTGTAGGTCACATGTTGCCATTTCTACCCTGTGTTCATTGGTCGCTGTGTTTTCTTGTGCTGGGATGCCATGTGCTGTGTGTAGGTCACATGTTGCCATTTCTACCCTGTGTTCATTGGTCGCTGTGTTTTCTTGTGCTGGGATCCCATGTGCTGTGTGTAGGTCCCATGTTGCCATTTCTATCCTGTGTTCATTGGTCGCTGTGTTTTCTTGTGCTGGGATCCCATGTGCTGTGTGTAGGTCACATGTTGGCATTTATATTCTGTGTTCCTGTATGTGGTCGCAGTGTTTTCTTGTGCTGGGATCCCATGTGCTGTGTGTAGGTCACATGTTGCCATTTCTACCCTGTGTTCATTGGTCGCTGTGTTTTCTTGTGCTGGGATGCCATGTGCTGTGAGTAGGTCACATGTTGCCATTTCTACCCTGTGTTCATTGGTCGCTGTGTTTTCTTGTGCTGGGATCCCATGTGCTGTGTGTAGGTCCCATGTTGCCATTTCTATCCTGTGTTCATTGGTCGCTGTGTTTTCTTGTGCTGGGATCCCATGTGCTGTGTGTAGGTCACATGTTGGCATTTCTATTCTGTGTTCCTGTATGTGGTCGCAGTGTTTTCTTGTGCTGGGATCCCATGTGCCTGGTGTAGGTCACATGTTGCCATTTCTATCCTGTGTTCGCAGTGTTTTTTTTGCTGGGATCCCATGTGCAGTGTGTAGGTCACATGTTGCCATTTCTATCCTGTTTTCATCGGTCGCTGTGTTTTCTTGGGCTGAGATCCCATGTGCTGTGTGCAGGTCACAAGTTACCCGCTGTTACTTCAGGGTTATTTTGCATTGTTATCATGGGATATTTGGAGCTAAACCCTTCAGCTTGGACCCTGCAGTGGATCCCTCTGTTGATTAATCCATGGATATCTTTTAGGATCCTGGGGGGGGGGGGTGTGTGCGTGCGTGCGTGTGTGTGTGAAATCAAAAACACCCTCTGAATCATTGTGGGATATATTTATTTTAAAAAAATAAAACATTCTGACAGTGCACTTGAACTCTGAACCTAGTGCATCGCAGCCCTGGATTCTATGTAAAGACTGGAACTCTGAACCTAGTGCATCGCAGCCCTGGATTCTATGTAAAGACTGGAACTCTGAACCTAGTGCATCGCAGCCCTGGATTCTATGTAAAGACTGGAACTCTGAACCTAGTGCATCGCAGCCCTGGATTCTATGTAAAGACTGGAACTCTGAACCTAGTGCATCGCAGCCTTGGATTCTATGTAAAGACTGGAACTCTGAACCTAGTGCATCGCAGCCCTGGATTCTATGTAAAGACTGGAACTCTGAACCTAGTGCATCGCAGCCCTGGATTCTATGTAAAGACTGGAACTCTGAACCTAGTGCATCGCAGCCCTGGATTCTATGTAAAGACTGGAACTCTGCCCCTAGTGCATCGCAGCTCTGGATTCTATGCAAAGATGAACTCTGAACCTAGTGCATCATAGCCCTGGATTCTATGTAAAGACTGGAACTCTGAACCTAGTGCATCGCAGCCCTGGATTCTATGTAAAGACTGGAACTCTGCCCCTAGTGCATCGCAGCTCTGGATTCTATGTAAAGACTGGAACTCTGCCCCTAGTGCATCGCAGCTCTGGATTCTATGCAAAGATGAACTCTGAACCTAGTGCATCGCAGCCCTGGATTCTATGTAAAGACTGGAACTCTGCCCCTAGTGCATCGCAGCTCTGGATTCTATGCAAAGATGAACTCTGAACCTAGTGCATCGCAGCCCTGGATTCCATGTAAAGACTGGAACTCTGCCCCTAGTGCATCGCAGCTCTGGATTCTATGTAAAGACTGGAACTCTGAACCTAGTGCATTGTAGCCCTGGATTCTATGTAAAGACTGGAACTCTGAACCTAGTGCATCGCAGCTCTGGATTCTATGCAAAGATGAACTCTGAACCTAGTGCATCGCAGCCCTGGATTCTATGTAAAGACTGGAGGCTGGCATTATTATGCTTACTCTTCTTGACTAAAACTCAAGCAGCAATCTTAACAAATGAACAAATCATTCAACACAACTCAAAGAAAACTAACATTTTCTGTGACAATGTAGTCTTCGCAGTTTGAATTTCTATTGACCTCAGTCAGGCATGACACGTGTCCTACTCCACCAATCATGATGTTACGTTCCTGTAACCTCGCGAGTCCTCCTCCCCACGTTCCCTTTCCTTACTGCCCAGCAACAGATAAGTACTATTTTGATTGTCTTATGTTTGACTGACTGACTGGATAGTGGCGTCACTTTAGAGCGCAGGGTACGCATAGTTAGGATTGCAGAGAACGTTTTCTTGTTCTTGGTTATTGGTTTGTTCACAGGAGGCAGCACATAGCTACGGAAATGACGACACACGCGGAAGCGAAATGGTGATGCACTCGGAATCTCTTGACAGTTTTGTACATCGCAGTTTTGTCTTCCTGCGTTTGGCGAGGGAGCCAGTCAATCGCTCCATACAGCAGACCGTCTGCCTTTAAAGTATTGGACAACAGCCTTGATTAAAGGAATCTCTGTGTCTCTGTGACAGTGTCACATAGTGGCTGCAGAAAATATACTTCGCTGGCAACGCTGATAGCATTGAGGGGACTCACAGGCAGTCCTGAATATACTTACAGTGTTCCATGCGGTAAGTGGTGCGCAGGCGCTGTCTGTAGTGAACAGTAGACGAGCACCTCAATAAGTGGAATGTGGCAGCCCCAAGAATTCCTTAGGCTGCTCAGGCGCACAAGCTTTGCTCAACACGGGACTATAATATAATATTCTATTAATACGGGTGGAAGCCCAAGACTAACTACTGCACACGTAGAGGCCCCAAGTAAGCCTGTGAGTCAACTTGCGGCAGCTAGCCATCTGTTGCTTGCACATTACACAATAGGCCGCATTATAAGTCCGAAGGTAGCAGTGCCGGTAAAGCCGGCAGGCTGCCGCTGGACTTGTGAAGGTTTCCGGCGCCTGGCTCCACGGAAATACCGGGGCATTACGACCCCAGTGTTCCTGGAAGTCAGGCGCTGGAAAATTGTTAATCCCCATTCCCTTTTGAGTCTCATAAGACTCAATGGGAATGGGGATGAAGGAAGCGCTGGCATGGTGCCGGTGCTTCAGTGAAACTCTGTGGGCAGGTGCTGTCCCGCCCACCAGGTGTCCCCTGGCCGGCGGTACAGCACCCGGCCGCAGATTCGTAGTGTGCTGGTCCAGTAATAACGGTGCCGGTAGGCTTACCAGCAGCGCTGTTACCGGACCGGCAAACTCAAAATGAGGCCCAATATGTATTGGGTGGGTGGAAAATCCTCTGACAGCGAGTAAAGCAGAGAAGGTCCTTCAAACATTCTGCAGGACCCCTCTCTGGGACAGCTGATGGAGAAAGCAGCGTGGGCAGGTCTAGGGCCGTTATCCCATAAGATGGACTTTCTCCAGGACTGGGTCACCTTTGTGCAAGGCCCCCAAGCTGCGATGCCCAGAGACTGCAATAGGCGATGGCAGGAGGAAAGTAAGGCCAGTGGCGAACCACTGTCCGCATCACACAAAGGCGTAGGACAGTGATCCTAAGCCGCTGTCCAATAAGCATCTACGCCTCGTATAGTATTACCAAATATAATATCCAAATGCAACATTATTTCTCGTACACAAACGTACAGGCAAATTCAAAACATGCATACCACGTTGGTTTTATGTGTTTTGTTATGGGTTATTAAAGTGCTCAAGTGCATACAGTACTCAATATTTGACAGTACAAAACGAATCTTGATTTTTATGAGAAGCGGTCTGTTGCTCCTGTTTCATTATACTGATGTACACGCATTCTCATATTTCTTTCAGTAGCATATGATTATACTGATGTACAAGCATTCTCATATTTCTTTCAGTAGCACATGATTATACTGATGTACAAGCATTGTCACATTTCTTTTCATAGATTCAGTAGCACATGATTAGACTGATGTACAAGCATTCTCCTATTTCTCTTCATAGATTCAGTAGCACATGATTAGACTGATGTACAAGCATTCTCATATTTCTTTTCATAGATTCAGTAGCACATGATTACACTGATGTGCAAGCATTCTCATATTTCTTTTCATAGATTCAGTAGCACATGATTACACTGATGTGCAAGCATGGTCCTATTTCTTTTCATAGATTCAGTAGCACATGATTGTACTGATGTACACACATTCTCATATTTCTTTTCATAGATTCAGTAGCACATGATTAGACTGATGTACACGCATTCTCATATTTCTTTTCATAGATTCAGTAGCACATGATTAGACTGAAGATGACTTAAGTCATCATCTATTGTATGCAGGAAGTAAACAAGTCCATCTAATCTCTTGAACGACTAAACTTGATTGTCTTCGTGCCCATTTCTTTGGATGCAAAAAGGGAAACTGTGTCAACATTCTGTGTTTCGGCCCATAAGAATGGAATAGGCCCATCCAATAACGCTTCCTTAATGTAAATTATTAGTGGGTCTTCATCAGGACCAGCAGAATACTTATGATCAAGGGACCAAATCCACAAAACCAACCCTTCTAGTAGAGCCAAGATTCTTCATGCACCATCGATGCAGGGATGAAATTGCCGAGACCTTGAGTTCCTTAACCCACAGAATGCCGTTCTTATGAAAGGCACCTGCATTGCCTAATGAGGAACCGAAGAGGAACCGCATGTGACGACAGTTCTGGTCTAAAGAAATGTATCTTTCAAAACAAAGAAATGCATTGATCCCCGTACTGCAATAAAATAAAGAAGGCAAAGTGGGGGTTTTTGTGCACTACTCTGGGAAGGCAATGGAGAACTAGTCTGGAATAGCACTGGAAGGACTTGAGGGAGGGGTGGGCTATAAGGTTAACTTCCAATGTCAAAGGTAACAATTGTGAAGGTTTAGTATGTGCGCTATATCTATAAAATTCGCCATGCACAGCACCTGGAAGTATAGCCTGTGCGCCTCCAGCGCACATTTTGATCCATAGACTGTCGCTAAACATTTTATCGCGCCGCAAAAATCAACACAGGAAGATACAACCTGACTGGGTGCACATACAACAATTCTCCACCCAAACAGCTAGCCTATTCCATCACTTTTGGGCAAGAGTCTCAAATTTGTATCCAAAGTAAAAAATCTGGGTTGTATGTGGCAAGAAGACCTGGGCTGTGAAGCCCAGGTGGGAGCCAAGACTAAAGTAGTACATTTTGTCCTCTGAATGCTACGTCAAGCACTCCCCTATATACCAACCAAAGATCACGCATCTGTGGTAGGAGCATTAACCAGTGCCCACTTAGACTACTGCAACAGTCAACATTTGGGTATTCCTAGCAAACAGCTTCAGCGGCTTCAGAGGGCACAAAATGCAGCCATCAGACTAATATTTAGGCTGAGGAAAACTGATCATGTATCGCCTTTTCGCCGGAAGTTGCATTGGCTATCAGTCGATGATCGCATCAAATTTAAGACAGCTTGTATTGTCTATAAATGTATTAACGGCATTGCTCCCCTGTACTTACAAGAGCTAATACAGCCATATCAACCCATGAGACAACTGGGATCTTGCGACAGACATCTCCTAACTATCCCTCACTCGGTTTTTATAACTAGAGGTGACAGAAGATTCTCCGTCTTTGGTCCCAGGGTGTGGAATTCTCTGCCGCTACCGGCAATTTCGCCAGGCACTGAAGACCTTCCTTTTTAGGTAGATGGTCCCATTTCATCTGGGATCCTTATCGATTTCTCTTATCTACCTTCAGTTGTGTCATCTGCGCTGATATACGGTTCATTTTGTTTGGTGCGCGCTATAAATGTAAAATGTAAATAATCGAATCAAAATCAAATTACGTATAACACACCACACCATAGTGGAATACGCGTCTGTAAATCGGTCTGACTGGGTGATCTTGCATATACACTCTCAATTGATTGGGAATGCATTAAGAGCTGCCAGAAACGAACTGCTAACAATCGTTTATGAGCTAAGTGGCTATATTGAGCCCGAAAAGCGACAAACAATAAAAGTTCTGAGCACCAGAGCATTAAATGGGAACAAGTCGACTGAGAATGAACAAAGAAGGCAAAATCTCAAGGATAGGTATGAGAGTAAAAGGACTGAGCACATTGTTGACAGTTTCTATGATGATAAGCTGCAAAGATCAACTGTCTTGAAACAAAGACGATTAGTCCAACATAAGCCAAAAACATCTATATTTCATGATGTCTGTTCGCTAATATCCTGTAACAAGCAAGGTTTCTTGCATTTATTTCATGATGATGAATTAAAGAAAGAAAACTATTCACTAATATGCCTCCAGGAAACTTGGTTGTGCAAAACTCCTGTCTGTGATGGTTACACAGTCCTCCTTAATGCAGCAATGAAAAACATGACCGGCCATCCCTTATCTGGTCTCTTGACCATGACAGAAAATAACGTGAATAGGGTAGTCATCTAATTGTCAAACCCAAACATATTATTCCCAGGAACGACCATATAAATCACCCATCAGGGTAATATCAAAATTGAACAGATTCTGGTGGTGAACACTTATTGGAATCCAGCTAAAATATCATCTGGGAAGTTCATCTCTGCAGTCATGTCATTGATCGACGATTGCATGCTGGAATTCCACAATCCACATATTATTGTATGCAGAAAATTTTCATGGGTCGACAATAACAGGCTTCTAAAAGATATGAATAGAAACCAGTAAGATGGTTGTGGTAAACTTTGGATGCATGCCCTGGCCACAAGGAGCTGTGAAATGTTGAACAGCCAGACCAGAGGCGATATTCCGGCAAGGCACACTCGGCACAGGAATGGAAGCCATAAAACACTTGATTACCTTTGGTCTTCAAATGTAATTGAAACTTTGGAAACTTTTCTCACAAAATGTAAAAGTTGGTAATAATTGAGATGAAAAACAGCGACCAAAACACCGTAAAATTGACTTGGGAAATAAAGCAAACCCTAGCTGGAGACCGTCACGAGTGCGACTTGACAGCATAACTATCAGTCGGCAATCCCCATGGCGTACAAATTCTTGACTATGGTCCGTTACTCTCACTATTCAAAAGAGCAAGAAGTGGCTTTAGAGCCGATCATCAAAAGAACAGATATCCCTATAACAAAAAAGTCACTGATGAGAGGAACAAAATGCAGCATGACATCAAGATGTTAAAGTCACACAACTCTATGCCGTCGAATCTTGAAATAAAGATGCGCCACCAAAAATATTGTAATTGGCTCATTTCATTTAAAATTATCTGAGACCAAGAGCGAGCAGAAGACATGTTAAAATTGATATGTGCCCGATGGAGCAGAGAAACCTGGGCAATAATAAACAAGGGCTCCTTAACACAGAAAGCAAACATGAGTAGCGGAGTGAATGCAGACGTGTGGGAGAAACATTTCATGATCGTGTTTAAAAATGTAACACCCTTAGACGTCGATGAATGTTTAGAGGAGAAAGTTCCCTGGGACGCCTGTGTCACCAAAGACAAAATAAAGCAAGCAATTTTAAAACTAAAACATTCAGGGGCTGCTGGCCCAGATGGATTATCTAATATAATGCTAAAGAAGAACAAAGACCATTGTGCCATTTTTATAGAAACTCTATTCCGACATATCTCTACGGCGATAAAAATTCCCTTGTCCTGGCAATCGGTGGTAGTTGTACCGATCTTCAAAAAAATAGATCATACAGATCCAAACAACTACCGTCCGATTGCCCTGCTCGACATCACCAGCAAGATTTTCACCTCATTCTTATAAAAAAGATTAGCCAAATGGGCTAATGAGGTTGGAATTATAGACGCCAGACAAATAGGATTCACTAAGGGAGTTGGGGTTGAGTTGAACTTGACTCTGTTGAATATTCTGAAACTTGAAACGATCAAAGGGGGCAGAAATCTATTCATGGCATTCTTTGATCTACGTCAGGCCTTCGACAGTGTGAACAGAACCATTATGTGGAAAAAACTAAAGAAGTGGCATTGTCTCTTGGACCTATCACAAGCATTAAATTACTCCACTCTGACACATCAATTCGAGTGAGAATTAACACCAAAGGTGAATATAACAGATAAAATAACAACCAAAAAATGTGTTAAGCAGGGATGCCCACTGGCAGCATTCATTTTCAAATTGTATACTGCGGATCTGCCAGCAGCACTACTGGAGTATAACTTTGTTCCTCCAGAGAAAATGGACACCAAATAAGCTGGGCAACATACACCAACGATTTGGTGCTTGTCAACACCACCCAAATAGGCCTTCAGCGACTGTTGAACAACTTCGAGGCATATTTGCAAAAAATTGATCTGGTCGAAAAGTCTAAAATTATCACCTTCGGCTCGCATCTTGGAAAGAAAGATAAAAACTATAAATGGTATACAGCTGGCAAACAACTAGAAAGCACAGATATTGTTAGATATCTGGCCATTCTCTTTAATAAATCAATAAGAGAATGCTAGTGGACTGAAGACCTGAAAAGAAGAATGACGACCCTAATGTTACATGGTGCAAAATTACATGCAGAGTTTTGCAAATTCACACTTAAACCGGTGATAATGTTCTACCGGCAAAAGGTAGTGGCTGCGATAACCTTTGGGGGTGAAGCTGGCTTTTACATCAGTAGAGCCACCTGGAATGAGTTAGAAGGGCAATTCTGGCGTAATTTTCTTTTCTTGCCAAAAAATATATCGATCTTTGCCGTCCGCTACAAACTCGGGTTGCAGTTCTTGTTCGCCACAGTAGTTTGGAAATCAGTGGCAATGATGAGGAGAATGACATTGAAGCCATCAGCTATTCCTTATCAAATCCTGAACACAACTCCCGGAAAGCCTTATCAACGCCTTCTGATGGAATAGTCAGAAAAGATTTCCACTTACTTGGTGTATGCCGGAACCAATATAGAGACACTCTGTACTAATCCATGTGCTGTAAAGAAATGGTTCACATACAGTGACTGCATCAACACGGTCAACAGCAGATTTAAACTTGCCTCCAGTTTAGATCTTGCTGGCGAAGCCCATGGAGTAAATCATATCTCCAAATATCTGACTAAGTTCCCATCGAGATACCATTGAGATCAATTTTTTCGACTGCGTTGAAACTCGCTTCCAATTAAGGAAATGTTATTCCTGAAACAGGATGAGAACACCTTAGACAACCATTACCGGTTTTGTAACATCTTAGTTGAGACTTTAAAACATTTGGTTATCGAATGTGTGGTCTCAAAAACCCAAAGAAGTGTCTTTTCGGGGAGGTTTTCTCCCTTAAATGGAAACATGGAAGAGTGGTGGTATGCTCTCTTGACTGGCAAGAACTTTATATTGATTTGTGCAGTAGATGATTATTTGTATACACTTTTAAAAAGATAAAATGAAATTGAAACAGGTAGAAGTAAGGAAACACATGTATGGAAATGTAAAATAAAGTTTGGAATACACTGAAATTTACAATAATTTTTTTTTTTTTTTAAAAAGCCAGGGTCAATCTCAACACTTGTCATTACGGTAGTTCATTTTTTGAAGATTATCGAAATCTTATGAACACAAACAATGTTTGGGAGGCAACTGAACTGAATGAGTGTCTGAGAATGAAAGTGACAATGTTCTCTTTTGATTTTATATGGTTGTATTATAAACTTGTATTTAAAAGGATGACATTATCATTAGGTGGTTGGTTACAATTATGAACTATAAATTTAAAATGTAAACACTATTTTATGAGATTAGATAATGAATTATGTGTTTTATCATGGATCGAGTTGTATAAGGTTTGTAAAAAAACATTTTTACAATACTTTTAAAAATAAAATAACTATTACTTCTACTACTAATGAATCACGGGCATAAGGTAAGTGAAGACCACAATGTTCTTGTAAAAGGGAATTTTGTTTTCATGGTAATAAGGAATTTAGTGACCTAACCAGTCTCTAGGGCCCAAACCGAAGAGTCAATAGTACTTTCTAAGGTTTATTGTCTGTCTTTTCGATAGCATCAAGCCAGGTTTTGTGTGCTGTTCCAGCAGTTCAACCTGTGTTCGACTGAATTGGCGGTTTTGTTCCAGTCCGGCCGTAGGTGTCATCTGCTTATGAAGATCTGCAGTGAAAATGCTCGCAGTTGAAGGAGGAGGTTTTAAGAAAGTGGGTACAACAAGGCGCTCCATGTTCTAGCCGGGCCGTGACACGCTCAACCAGCGAAGTACGATGGTGAACTGGTTCGAGGACACAGTTCAGAAGTTCAGTAGCAGCAGTCACATTGTTCTAGGCAAGGAGCGGTGTTGAGCTGGAGTTGAACAGGGGCGCTCTGCATTTCGGACACAATGCTTGAGAAGGGCGAATCGGAAGTGCCACCAGGGCAGGTTCAACAGTTGGTTCTATTGCAAAGATGCTAGGGACTGGATCCGCATTTCTGCTTGATCAGTTTGATCAAGCACTTGAGGAGCTGTGGATGGTAAGGGCCATCAGGGTTAGTTTGATGGCTGGTTTGTCGGCAAAGATGCTGGAGACTGGATTCACAGTACTTTTTGAGCAGCGTACAATGGTCATGGCTCGATGAGCCACCAGGGTCGGATCCATGATGAAGGCAATTGGCAGCGGAGATGCTTATGGTTTGATCAGTGGTTCAAAGGCGGCAGATGCAATTACGGGCAAAAGACACACTTGGCTAACTTGGTGTGGCACTTAACAGATTCAAACATGTGGGACAGTGGTTCAATGAGGTAGAGTGCCAACAGCAGCTTGATGGGTTGTATGGATTTGAGGGAATAGAACGTCTTGAGTCACAGCTCTAATTGGTTCAACGCTATGAATGCAGGTTTCCTGGCTGTCTTGTTCCACTGGTTTCTGTGAGTCCATGGCTCAAGGATAAGGTTAGGACATTGTTTTTGTACATCCAAGCACTAGGGATACTGATCAACAACTTCAGGAGTCCTGCAATGCAGTGAGGTCATGGGTAATGTCTTGGCTGGAAGAGATGCCGGTCTAATCCCAGCAGCATATCATCCCCAATGGTTCTTTGTTTTGGTTAGAGGGCAGCGCTCACCTCTGCATTGGATGCTCAATCCTTACCTCACTGACAGAAGACTTTGGAGAGATCAACTCTCCCAACAGATGTCAAATTAATTCTATGTCAGGTTTATGTTCAAAAGTGAATCAAAGATGTGGCGGGAAACCCCTTCTCTTAAAGGTAAACATCTGCAGGTGATTGGATTAAAGCTAGCCCTCCTTAGTGGTCCAAACTCTGTTTGTGAAATCAGTTGACTTTGCCTTTGTAACATCAAACCCAAAGTGCTTTGCTCTACAAGAAGAGGAAGGTACAAGAAGGAGAGAGAGAGAGGGAGAGGAAAACAAGATGGTGGAAGTATTACACCACGGTACACAGCCATCCTGCCTACTCTAACCCCACCCTCTTCGTGCTCACTAGGATGAAAATACCTTTAGAAAGGAAGGAAGCAGCCTGTTGTGAGGATACTCCCTTTGAATGGGTGTGCTCCTTTGATGGCTTGGTCCAGCATAGTTGACTGGGGTGAAGCTAACTCTGGGTGAGGGTGTTACCTACCCTCAGCAAGAGCAGAAAGAAGAGTCATGGCCATTTGTCCCCTACTGACACAGTCCCACATTGAGTCCCCAGACCAGTCCTGTCGACTGCTGACACAGTCCCAAATTGAGTCCCCAGAGCAGTCATGTGTGTCCCCTAATGACACAGTCCCACATTGAGTCCCCAGACCAGTCCTGTGTGCCTCCTGATGACACAGTCCCACATTGAGTCCCCAGACCAGTCCTGTGTGTCCCCTACTGACACAGTCCCACATTGAGTCCCCAGACCAGTCCTGTGTGTCTCCACAGTCCCACATCGTGTCCCCAGACCAGTCATGTGTATCCCCTACTGACACATTCCTGTATGGAGTCCCCAGACCAGTCCTGTGTATCCCCTACTGACACAGTCCCACATTGAGTCCCCAGATCAGTCCTGTGTGTCCCCTACTGACTCAGTCCCACATTGAGTCCCCAGACCAGTCCTGTGTGTCCCCTACTGACACAGTCCCACATTGAGTCCCCAGACCACTCCTGTGTGTCCCCTACTGACACAGTCCCACATTGAGTCCCCAGACCAATCCTGTGTGTCTCCTGCTGACATAGTCCTACATTGAGTCCCCAGAGCAGTCCTGTGTGTCCCCTTCTGACACAGTCCCACATTGAGTCCTCGGACCAGTCCTGTGTGTCCCCAGTCCCACACTGAGTCCCCAGACTAGTCCTGTATGTCCCCTACTGACACAGTCCCTCATTGAGTCCCCAGAGCAGTCCTGTGTCTCCTGCTGACACAGTCCCACATTGAGTCCCCAGACCAGTCCTGTGTATCTCCTGCCGACACAGCCCCACACTGAGTCCCCAGAGCGGTTCTGTGTGTCCCCTATTGACACAGTCCCACATTGGACCTCATTACAAGGTGGGCGCAAAGGGATTACCGGCGCCGGGTCCCTCCCTTAACGCCTGGTTTTACCAGGCATTGAGGACGGGACCCACAAAGGGATACCGGGGTCAATAACGGTACCGCAATTTACGGTACCGTTATTGACGCTTTCCCCCTTCCCATTGAGCCCTATGGGGGCTCAAATGGGAATGGGGAATGGCTTTTCAAATGGGGACTTACCGGTCCCGCAATGGTCCCGCAATGGTCGGAATAGACCGGTAAATCCTCATACCACCAAGTTGGTGGCGGTACCGATATTGGTGCTAGTCACGGCACTAATAGCATCATGACTAGCACCAACCTCGGAATGAGGGCCATTGAGTCCTGGGGACCAGTCCTGTGTATCCCCTACTGATACAGTCCCACATTGAGTCCCCAGACCAGTCCTGTGTATCCCCTATTGGACTCACTAAAGCACATGTGAAGGTCTTTGCAGGGCCACATTTTAATTTAAACCTCAATAACTTAAAATTATGCAAAACTCACCTTAAAAAATGCACCGTAGACGGCTCCACACTACAATACTGCTCGACCATATATTGTATCCCATAATGTTGGGCTCCCAGTTCTATTTTGTCCATCTCAATGGTTGCGTTTCATTTAATTTCAACCCAGCCAGGGAGGGAACTCTATTCCCACTATTCTCTTGCAACACAGTCTACTGCTCTCTATGTAGGTGAGCCCGATTGGAGTCAAGAGCCATGCATTTACATGGTAAGGTCAGATTTCATTCTTGCTTACTGAGTGATTTATCATCCCAATTTCATCTACAGATGCTTAATGCTCCCATGGCAAACAGTCTCTCTTTTAGTAAGGTACACCCAGTCACATCTACCACACATGGAATTGCCAATGGCTGTAAATGAAGAAATACCAGCTCCTGACTACATGACAAAAATCCACGTATGTATAAAATGAAGCCCTGTATTATTGCCCCACAGTAAAATTACATTTGGTTTTGGGACATTTTGTATCTGCTGCTTTTACTCTTCTAGTCCTTCCAGTGCGCCTACTGCTGCTGTGTCTTAGATGACTGCCATCTCTGCCCGCATTCTAGTCAGCTGTGACGTCCTCAATAATAAAACGGACTTGGGAAACTAGTGTGCGGCACCGGCCAGGCAGCAAGATACGCGTACTTTATTTTTTAATAACACACTCTTAGCACTCGCCTAGGAAACTACACAGGTGCTAAGAGGTGAGGGGGCGGGGAAGCAAAGGAGTATAGCCAGTGTATTAATATCAGCTGAATTTTTCAGTATAGCACTAAATCTATCTGCATCTCGGAGTATAGTGTGATGAATCTCTCAATGTCGTTGCTTCTCCTCGGGAGGGGGACCCTTCCCATGAGTCCAGGGAGGTGAGGCCACTACCGGATAGTCCCCCTGAGGGTGGTACTCAGTGGGAGGATCCCATGGGTGGGGACCCCCACTCTAGGAGAGGTGAGGACTGTTGAGGGAGAATGTGGTATACACACCATCATGCTGTTAGACATGATTCATCCAGCCCAATAGGTTGGACTCGGATACCCCCATCCTCTCTTTCTCCTCCTGCTTCCACTAAGTTCCTTATACATAGTAATTGTGCTTATCAGGCAAATAACACTATGACGTAGAAGAGTGAAGGAAGAGTGAATATGGATAACTTCAAAAGTACTCTCATGTGGGAGAGCTGGGCGTTACAGAGCCCAGCGCAGAACAGATACAAGCTTGCTAGCTATTGGAAGATAGAAAGCAGTCAGGACATAAGCACTGACAAGGGACTCCCCCAGAGTCTATCCTGCCACAGAGTAGCTTCCCACCAGTGAGTGGAACGCAGAGGAGAGGACCCTTGGCAGACCCGGACGCCCGGAACAGAGAGGCGTAGAACGGCAAGGCAGTGAAAGCACCATGAGTGACCTCATTGTGGGAACCAGGGTCAGGTGGCAGAAGCAAAGCTGCATGAGCGGTCCAGGTGAGAGCCGACGCGCAGAGAGAAACCAGTGTTGTACAGCTGGCGAACACCGAACGAAGACCGCAAGAGCCCAGGGGAAGCCACAGAAGCTGTCTGGGTTTGCTGAGGACTGGAACCCTCGCAGAACAAGTACTATGGTATGTGAAGGGGGGCTGGGAAGGCACAGGGATACCCCGGAGGATGTGGTTGGGAAGAAGTGCAGAGCCATCTTCCCAATCCCAGTGGGCCCAAAGAGAGACACAGGTTTATAACAGAGGAGGTGAAAGAGCGCCCCAATGAGACTGAAAGAGAGGCCTGGCACGATAGTGAACTGGGCCTAGCGAAAAGAGATTGCAAAACTGACTGAGAGGTCAAGGACCCAAATATCGAGAAAACAAAGTTGAGAACGATGGGGTGACAGAGCACCCCAGAGAGGCTGAAAGAGAGGCTTTGCAGGTTAGTGAACTGGGCCAAATTAAGAATAAATCACAGAGTTGAAAAGGGTGTCTGGGACCCACAGAACGAGACGAGAAGTCCAGGGGAAGAGAACCTTTGGCATAAAGCAGGAGAAGTCCAGGGGAAGAGAACCTTCGGCATAAAGCACGATAACTCCAGATGAAGAAAACCTTTGGCATATGTTATGAGAAGACCTGGGGCAATGAACCTTTGGCACAAGTTGCGAGAAGTCCAAGGGAAGATACTCTTTCCCACAAGTCACGGAAAGCCCAAGGGGGAAAGAAAGACACTTTTGGCACAAATCCTGAGAAAACCAGAGGAAGGGAGCCATATCCTTTGGCAGAAGACAGAACTGTGATAAAGCGACTATTGATAAAGAGAACCAGAGGAACGCTTGGGGAAGGGAGACGCCTTCCCAATATTGTTTTGGAACTTTTGAACTGCCTAAAGCATCCTGAAGAAGGGAGTCATCCTGTTCTAAGCAGGGTGTAGTTTAGTTTTTGGTTTTCTGCTGAAGTGTAAGGGTTGGCAATAGGTTTAGGACAGTGGACTTTATACTTTGAGAAGGACATTCTGACATTTTCCTTAGTTTGGTTGAGGCATGGACACCCCTCTTAGTCATAGGGACAGGTAGGGCTCTTCCTTATTTTCTTTCCAATAAAAATCTTTTTTTCTTTTTATTCGCATTTTAGTTTGTTAAAACCTTTAGCAGAATTATGATCACATTTCGTTTTCATTCATCTGATCCTTCAAATCTGGTCCAAATTAATCATCAAGTTAAAATGTAACGTTTCTCCTGGTCCTCTTTTCCCAGACATTCTTTTAGGTATTTAATTGAGGCGATCACCAAGGAGGTGTTCTCTCCCCTCATCAGCTACTTCCACCATTCCTCAGTGGACAGAGTAGGCGTAGCCTCCAGAAAATGGGAGAAGAATCTACTCCTTGTCTCTGTCAATCCCTTACAGATCGTGAACATACGCTGCACATTTTCCAGTAGGCTGTCACGGTTACAAAAACTACACATAATGTTTCTGGGTCCATTTTGGTTTCTCACTGATAGCACCTCCTTCGTTTCATGCATATTTAGTCTTAACCTCATAAATTGTGTCCTGTAATGAGGATCCAGGAATATTCTTATATAGGAAGGTATGTTTCCCAAGGCTTTTATTTCTGTTGCTAATTTCCGAAACATTTTGTATCGGTTCACTTTGTCGCAGGTTTGTATCCAGTCAGGCTCTTGGAGTTTCTTTTTCACTTTAGTTGGGTTGTTGTGCATCTCTTCTTATGTAGCGTTAGACTGATCTAATAGGGCTCTGCAGCTCTTTACCCAGTTTGCACTGCTTTTTCTGGTCCTTGTTCTGTTTCTATTATTGCCAAGGTTGGCGCCACGTCATCTTTCATACATTTTCCTAAGAAAGTCAAGAGGGTGGTCATTACGAGTGTGGCGGTAAGGGGTTAACGGCGCTGGTAAAGGTGCCAGAGCCGCCAACCCCTTACCGCTGCATTACGAGTCTGCTCGGGGGAGCCCACTAAGGACGCCTGGTTTTAATAATAACAGGCCCGTTGTTAGTACCCTCCCCATTCCCATTGAGCCCTATGGGGGCTCGAATGGGAATGGGGAATGGGTTCCTTGAATGAGGAATTACCGGGCCCTCCAAGGTCGGAATGGCCCAGTAATTCCTCATTCAAGGAACCCGGACCCGGTACACAGTAAGGGGGTAGCCATGCCGCATAGCGGCATGGATACCTCCTACCTCGCAATGACTCCCAAGGACTTCCAGTTTGCCATTACTCTTAATGAGATGAGACCAAGCTCTCCTCCATGGGGGTGGATTTTGGGAGTCCCAATACCGTTTCCAAAACACACCTTCCAAGACTGCCCATTGTTTGTTGGGGAACTGTGTCAAGCAGTCTGTCATGGTTGCCACTACCTTGCCTTTATAACAATCTCAACAGTGGCAACCGGGAATCAGATGAGGTCATGGAAACATAGGGCTTCCCTCAGGCAGTTCAATTGGTTCCTTCTACAAAGAAATTACCCATCAAGATAGGGGGCAGAGAGCTGTGGGCCCCTTTGTTGTACTCTACGGCAACTCCAATCAACTTGTTAGGGCAGGACATTTTGAGTAAATATTGGTGGGTACCTTCCGAGTTTCTGTTCAGGCCCACCCACCCCAAAGAGATTGTCTCAGCACCCATTATTGAGCTTGATATAGAGGGAGTGCTAGTGGCAGAAGACAGGATTGTGCTGATAGCAGTTAATTCAAATAAAGGAGAGTGACATACAGTTCTGTGTATTGACACGACGATTTCAATGAAAACATTTTCAGAAGAAGGCTTATTTGAAAATAGAGAGAACAAACAGGAAATAATTTTGGAACTGTGTGTTCCATGTGAAATTATGATACAATACAGACATGTCACGTGCCCATGTTACTGGTAGGGAATGTTCCCTCTTTCGCTTCCGCAGATTGGTCTCAAGTACCTGATAAGTTGTGGATGAGTAACAACAACCACACCAGGTGCACAAATATCCGGGCTCCCACGCACTATACTACGCTCTCTCTCTCTCTCTCTACTGACTTGAACTGCTGTTCCCGAGGGCGTTCAACCTACCAGCGCTTTGAGGTCATACCAATGATACATAAGGCGCTATATAAATGCCAAGTAACATAACATAACATGATGTGGGCCTTTTATAAAGTGTCAAAATAATACGTATCACTCTGAAACCTGGCGTTGTGCTGCCTCGAGTAATGCAATATCCTTTATCAAAAGCAGCAGAAGAGGAAATCCATGACACTATCATGGCTCTTTTGCATCAGGGTATAATAGTACCATCTAATGCCACTCACTTCAGTGTAGTGGACTTGAGGAATGCCTTCTTCCCAGTGCCCCTGCATCCTCATTCACAGTATTTTACCATGTATACTTTTGCCGGGAGCGGATTTCAAAACACTAGACATCCTCAAGGGTACTGTGAGTCCCAGAGTATTTTCAATAGAGTGCTACAGGAAGATTTGGGCAATATTGTTGTTCCCAATACTATAAGTCAATGGGCCTTATTACGACTATGGAGGTAGCTATGCTGCTTTTAGCGGCATGGCTACCCCCATACTGGGTCCGTGTTCCCTGAATGGGGAAATACCAGACCATTCCGACCTTGGAGAGTCTGGTATTTCCCCATTCAAGGAACCCGGACCCGGTACATCCCATTCCCATTTGAGCCCTGATAGGGCTCAATGGGAATGTGGAGGATGCTAACAACGGGCCTGTTAATGACGGGCCCGTTGTTAGCATCCTGGTCTGCTCGCGGGACCCACTAAGGACGCCTGGTTTTACCAGGCGTCCTTAGTGGGACCCGCGAGGAGACCTCGTATTGAGGCGGTAGGGGGTTTACTGCAGCGGCAGCTCTACCAGCGCTGTTGACACCCCTACCGCCAGGGTCGTAATGAGGCCCAATATGCGGAGGATTTCTTGGTATGCAGCACTACAGAACAGCAGTGTAGGAGGATTATGTTACCCTGTTGCGATTGTTGGATGACAAGGGGTATAAGGTGGATAGAGCAAAATTGCTATATTCTCAGCAAGAGGAGTTGTATTTGGGACAATTCAGTGAACGGTAATAGAATAACCCCTGAGCATGCAGTAGCAGTACACGCTACCCCTCAACCAGTGACAGATAAGGATAAGTAGACATTTCTGGGCTTGTGTAACTACAGCAGAGCATGGATACTTGACTGTACGTCATACACTAAACCACTGCTCCAGGCCCTCAAGGAAGCACAACGAACAAAGGATACTATTATTTGGACCAATGAGATGGTCGCAAATTTCAGGTGTTAAAAGATGTCATTTCTACTGCTCCTGTATTGGCCACACCTGATTACACTAAAGAATTGTACCTATTTTCATATTCTGATGGACAGATATTGACTGCTGTATTTACAAAGCCCAGCACAATGGGTCACAAACCCAGAGGGCTTCTGCATATGAAATGATTCTTTCAAGTCTGTCTGTTCATATTGTCTGCTGCAAGGCAGTGAATCCAGCAACCTTTTTGAATGAGCTCATTACTGACAATGATGAGGTGCATGGCTGTGTTATGCTTATATTTATTTTATTGTGCATTTGTAAGGCGCTTATACATCAAGTAAATTGTGTTTCAAAGCACCCACAGGACAACAGGGAGGGAACATGGGAGAGAACATCAAATATGAGAATGAAAGATAGAGGTGGACCTACTAGGCCTTGTGAGCATTCAGAACATGCAAGTGCAGTGATTACCTATGAGGGCCTTTAGGGTGGTATTCTCATGGTACGTCATTATGCCCTGGATGATGGAGAAGTATATTTCATTGACGGTTCATCAACCATTGATCTAGAGACAGGCCAGAGACATACTGTGGTGGCAGTGGTGTCGTTAGTAGATGGGGAATATGTGGTATTTTTGACTCAGATGCTTCCGGGTCATTACTCCGCACAAGCAGCAGAATTAATTGCTCTGATTGAAGAACTTGAGGGAGCACAATGGTCCTGACTGACAATTTATTCTGACTCAGCATATTTAACAAGAACTGTTCATTCAGGATTGTCAAGATGGATGAGGAAAGGATTCCGTAGGGCTGATTGGTCGCTGGTGCATAATACAGCTTTGCTAGATCGATTGCAGCTATTTCTGATCCCCTTCTTGCTGCAGGGGTTAGGTGCTCCGCCCAGACTAGTGGTGTAGACTTCGTTCCTCTCGGGAACCAAGCAGCAGATTAAGCGGCCAAACAAGCTGCATATTTACCGCTTCAAGAAATCCCTGTACATCCTGTTTTTGTAGAAATGCAGTTGCAGTTGAAAGTACCATATGCAGCTCTTCCTGTGGCCGAAATTATTAAGATTCAGGGCCAGGCACCACAAAATGAGAAGTTGGTGTGGCAAAGAAGAGTGTATGTGCAGTCTCCAACTGATTTAGTATGGAGGCTGATGAGTACAAGAAAGGTAGTGATGCCTTAAGCTTTGGCGTTAGTGGCATTTGACCAACTTCACTACCCTGCCCATGGATCTAAACAACATTGTGCAGACCTCCAAGAGGATTGGCATGTACCCAACATTCAGGAAATACTATCTGTGTTTATATCTAACTGCATAGTGTGTCAGACATACAGTACGGGGAAGAGGCTAAAGACGTTGAGGGGTACTTTGCCTCATCCAATTGGCCCATTTCGCAATGTACATATTGCTTTTGCTGACATGGGACAAAGATGTACCTTTTTGCCATTGGTAATTGGTCCTTTCTCCCGTTGGATTGAGGCTCGTCCATGTACGCATCCTGATGATAAATCGCCTGCCAGGTTTTTGGTGAGACAAGTGTTTCCATGATGGGGATTGTGCCATACTATTAGAAGTGACAATGACACCCACTTTTGCAATGAGCTGCTTAAGGAGATCACAGCTCTTTTGGGAATAAAGAATAAGTTGTGTTCTTTTTATCTTCCCAGGCCAACAGGATTTTAGAGAGGCTGAACGGATTGCTTAAAACAAAGTTGCTGTAGCTCTGTGTCACACTGGAGAGGAACTGGGTGCATTGCCTCCATTTGGCCTTGTTCAGTTTGAGGACTGAGAGCTATAAGGACCATCATTGCTCCCCTCATGAATTAGTGATGGGGAGACGTATGCACACACCACTATCCCCTGTGCAGAGTGCTTCAGCTGGTCAAAAGGCTTCATCGATTCTGGCAGATGAGTTCCATTCGTAATTTAACTCAGTTAATAAAGTGTATTAAATAGCTTTCCCAACAGATAGAATTTCGTGCAGAGGAGGAGTGAACCTCATTACAACGGTCCTTACATCGTTGTTTATGGTACTCCATCTGCAGTCAAAGTAAAAGAATTACGTTATTGGCTGCATTTGTCTGATGTGAGAAAAGCACCACTAACACTGCAACCAACTATCAGTATTTTATCTGAGTGTTTTTAATTCCAGTACATCATTTTGAAATATTGTTTTAGGATACTATAGTGAGAACTGCATTTTAGTGTTCATTAAGTTGTGTTCTGTTTTTCTTTTCTTTTCCCAGTATTTATTTTAAAGTTTGTAGATTTTGGAGGTCTGTCATGCATTTACACAAAGATGGTTTACACTAGTATGAACACAGGGAACACCTCCATACCTGTCCCGCGCTTTGCTCTAAAAAGACCATCTAATCTGAGAGACAAAGTAGTCAAAACATTGACACGCAGTACCCCCCGAATACAGGACCTAGCCAGCGGACCCTCTGGAATACAGCACCAGCCACAGGACATGCACCTTGTGGCAACTGCTCCATGTGTCCTCTGACATCACGTACCACCGAGATTGACATAGAATGGCAGACACCGTGGAGGCAGATGACATTGACCATCTGCAATTCCAAAGGCATTATCTACATGATCACATTCCCCTGTGACCTTAGGTACATAGGTATGAGAACCAGGACAGTCCGCACACGCATGATCGAACATCGGTCATGCATATGCACTAACAAGCCCACGGCCCCCCTTGTCCAACATTTTGCAGCCGAAGGACACACTGCAGACTTTTCCACTTTCAAGTGGACCATATTAGAAAGGGTCCCACCACCAGTGAGACGGGGCAACTTTAACAATATCCTGTTTAGAAGGGAACAGCAGTGGATCTTTAGACTAAATACGTGCTTCAAAGGCCTAAACGAAAGTATCCAGAGGCATGACTTAGCAGTGCTGCCTTAGGTCTACCGGATGCCAGCTTTTGCCCTCTGTTTTTTTAGCAATTTTCCTTGCCTCTACTGGGATGCCACCATTGGGACCTTGTCTCTCACTGCATCGCTCTGCTGTGCCTCTGGGCCTGACATGTACTCTCCCACCCTCCCCCGTTTTTTGCCCCCCTTTTTCCTCCCCCCTTTCTTTCCTCTTTTCCCCTCTTACCCCACTAAACAACCCCCGCACTACACCGTCCCACCGCACCCCCGTGCCATCAGGGACCCTTTGCTGCCCTACTTGTCTTCAATATACAGGTCCGGCTAACCTTCGGACACCCGCATCCCCTGATCAGCTGTTCATTATGTACAGCACAGCTCCTGTGTCAATAGCTGTTTGCCCGTGTTTTCCATTCTCTCTAGAGGTGATCTGGCACGCTGCGCCAATGCGGCCCCATACCGCTCCCAGCAGACGTTGCCTAGACGCCCACCTAAGTCATCCTGACGCAAGGCGGGCGCGCGCTGCTAGTCTATTTTTATAGGTGATTGGTCTTTCTTTACGATCACGCTCATTTCGAGCAGTATGCACCAACAGAGCAGACGCTTCGCTCGTAGATGCAGCAACAACGCGTATCAGGTACAGATACTCTTTTTGCACTGCCCCATCATGCATTACATCTAGATTGATACAAATTCTTGTTTGTTCTAGCGTTGCCTGCTATCAATGGGACAAACCTCCATCAGCACACGTTATGTGTATAGAGGTAACCACGGGTTTTGTTTTTTTAAATGGTTTTGAGCCACTCAGCATGCTCCCACGAGGGATCGGGGTCCCCACACACACCCTCCTTCCAACCCTACCTACCACCCTCCACCCACCACTGATGATGAGTCTTGGACACCGGTGTTCATGCACCAATACTACCCTGCAATTTATTTTTAACGACTTGATTTGGTGAAAGTATTACCCCTTTTCTCCTACTCTTGTATTAAGGTTATGAAGGTCCTGTCCTCCCCTTCCTTAAAGCCAGTTTTATTCAGCCATTGCCCTCCTTTTATTTTTCATTGGTTTTCCCCCCTGTTTTCCCCTCCCCACCTTCTGTATCCCTGCAGGAGGTGCTTGACCCTGTTCAGACATTCTGAACTGGTTTTTGGATTCATTCTTCACATGGAATCACGGTCCTGAGGAAGATGGCTTTATCTCTGTATGCCATTGAAACCGGTTGGCCCTTTAGGTCATGAGGGCTCTCATGACCTATATCAAATATCTCTACTAAAAGGAAAAAGATATTAAGATACAGCAACTGTTCCTGCGCACACCCAGATGGATAGAGTGTGCATCCTTTAGAAGAGCCTGTCCTTACCCCATGGCCCCACAGCCTTTTTATTGCACATTTCCACTCTTTGAACTCCAAGTATCTCCTACTTTCTGTGACCTACGGGAAAGATTAAAGATTGACACATGAAAAGGAATACGAACAGTTAACCTGCTCCCAGGTTTTTTCTATTACAACAAGACAGCTACAGAATCTAATGCCCAGTTCTGGACAGCACTGTACCTACAAAAGTGGATCTGCCACCCTCCCCACCTCCCTCTACCCCTTGCACTCGAGTTTGAGAAATTGGATTTCCAGTTCTTTGTTTCATCAAAACTTATGAATCAATTTTTCCTATAACCATTGTTTTTGTTTTATCTCCCCTTTGCACTAGTATTAAACATGCCTATTTGAAACATACGTGTATTCAAATGTTGCTTCCTCTTATGTGCGGTTTCATTAGGTTATATGGGTTGGCCATATGGAGGGGTTGTGGGGGTGTAGTTTTTCTTTAAAGGAATGTACGTAGGTTCAATTGTTTAAAACATTGTTTGAAGCCACAACACCAAGTGATGAATATTTAACTACAGTGGTTAATTTTAAGCAGACGCATATACATGACGCTCTTATATGGACGTTACAAATGCAAGTGAGGTTGGGTATGGAGGAGAAGGAATACAACCAGTACAAAGTTGTAGTTTTTGATACAATGTCTAATATGTGGTATAGCTACATGAGCTCAGTGGGGAAACAGAGGTACAACAGGAGTTGCTATGTCTGCTCCGTCATCCCCCACGCATCTGGGCACCAGAAATGTTAGTACCTTAAGAAATATTGTCTTTAGAGGCTCAGTGCTTGGTGCACTTAGCGCTGTTTCGGATCCGCAGTCTATTCCAAGGGCACCAGGTGCAAGTGGTGCTAATTGACAGAGATGGAGAGAAATGTGCCAAGGATAACAGTGTCCCCCAATGCAAGACACACGACATGTTAAAACTGGAAGGAGTGTTGTTTGTGTGAAACAGATGGGAGAAAGCAGTGGTGAGCTGGTAGCCCGGGGTTTGGCAGGGTATGGAGAAGAGGTTCTATGGAACATTAATAAGAACTGTTTGCGATATGGAATGCCATATACCTAAACTAACATGGATTAAATCATGTGAAACCCCAGTAAAAGTGCAAGAAGTAGATGAATATCAGTTTTGTTTTTGAGGGCATTGAACTGTTCCAGTAGGCATTAACACTAAGTGCAACAAGACAATGCTCATTCCAGACCTGGCAAAAGGGACAGCTGCATTAATGGACATGGGTATGTGCCCAACAAGCATACCTGCATCTTCCACCTTCCTGGCGAGATATATGAGCATTCACAACCTTGCGCTCAGCTATTTTGGGGGTACCAGAAGTACATTTGACAATAGCATCTAAGCATGGGGTATCACAATCCATTTCACCCTCTATCCAACCCCCCAAATGAAGACGAAGAAGCAGTTTTGTGAAGATAAGAAGGAAGAGATCAAATGATCTGTTGGAAGCATCCTCCAAATTGCTTAAAGCGATCCCAGACAAATACCAGCTGTACACTAAAACAGAAGTGTTTTTTGGATCACTCTTGACTCCAGGAATCCAGGTCGCCGCAAATGCAAAGTGGCTGCAAATCGTTGATTGGAAGTGATCCAGATGGCAAATGAAATGGAACACGGCCTCCACACTATCAGGAGTGAGTTTATTCTAAGGAGAAATCCTTGGCTCCAAAGGGTGATTCCCCTCCCCTGGACCTTTAGGTAAAACAATAAAACATATTTTCTAAACAACAGTTTCTTGATGTTCAGATAGGATGGCAAAAGTGTATTTTTCAAACGACAATCTCCTTGGGTCTTTAACGCAGATTCAAAAGGTTCTTGTGCAAACAATATATTCCATCCACTCTTTCTTGGTTTCTTTGTACCGAGTTCATAAGAGTTCTTATTTATTTGATAGGTTTTACAATACGCTTCCTTTTTACAGGTTTGGTGGATCCCCCGGTATACTCCCCTGCCAGGAATCATCTTATGGGTTTGTCAGATCCCCTGGTATACTCCCCTGCCAGGTATCATATTATGGGTTTGTCAAATCCCCTGGTATACTCCCCCGCCAGGTATCCTCTTATGGGGTTGTCAGATCCCCTGGTATACTCCCCTGTCAGGTATCCTCTTATGGTTTCATCAGATCCCCTGGTATACTCCCCTGCCAGGTATCGAGGCCTGGGCCCTGTTTATATCGGACATTTATAAAACTTGCTCCATCTCTAGAACGACCCCCCGAACATGGAAGACAGCTACCATTGTTCCGATATTCAAAAAGGGAGACAAAGGGGACCCATGCAACTATCGGCCGATAGCTCTGCTGGATAGCATTGGGAAAATCTTTGGCTCATTCCCCTTAGACAGATTGAAACTCTGGGTGACATCTTCTGCCGGCTTTGATCGTTTACAAACAGGTTGCACTAAATACATAGGAACTACAGCGAACACCATGGTGCTCAGCATACTAAAGGCCAAAGTGGTTGAAGGTGCGCCAAATATTGTGCTCCCCTTTATCAACCTCTCCCAAGCCTTCGATAGAGTCAACAGGAAAGAATTGTGGGAGAAACTCCACACTGGAAGTGTTCAGGATCCATTCTAGCTCCTATCACAGAACTTTACTCAGAAACATCGATGAAAGTACGGCTCAGTGGCTCGAGCATCCTTTCAGAGAACATCCGTACATATAGAGGAGTTAAACAAGGTTGCCCACTGGTCCCGGCGCATTACAAAGCATATACGGGTGACTATCAAGATGCAGAAAAAGCAATCAGAATCTTCCCGCCAACTGTGGGGAAGGAAAAAATAAGTAGGCTACTATATGCCGATGACATCATCCTGATAGATCAAATGGCGGTGGGACTACAAAGAAAACTAGACAAACTTGTAGTATATCTGCAAACCATCCACCTCGAGTTTAACATCAACAAAACGAAAGTGATGACTCTGGAAAAATCAGCCAAAAGGAGGGACACAAAGACCTGGCGCCTAGGACGAAGCCCTCTTGAAAAAGTCCAATCATGTCGGTACCTCGGGTTATGTTTAGCAAAAACAATCTTGAAGTACCAATGCAAGATTTCATTCATACAAAGACTAAAAGCTTGATCAACCAAACGAGAACACTCGGCAAGAAATTTGGTCGCTTTTCCATCCAAGCGGCTTTGAATTTCTATAAAGCAAAAGCAATTTCTGCGATCGTTTATGGACCGGAGGCCATGCCAGGGATACCCACTAGCATCTGGAGAAAGCTGGAAGGTTACTTTTGGAGGGCAATGTTAGGTCTCCCATCTTCGACACCAGTAACATTGGTCAGGAGGGAACTAGGACTAACCTCACTGGAAGCCATAGTAGACCTCAACAATCTAATGCTCTTCAGGAAGGTCCACAGCTCAAAAGAAAGAATCATCCACGAAGAACTAACAAAGGGTAATAACAAAATGTTAGTTAAACGGTCACTTAAAAACCTGACACGTTTAGAAGAAATCGGAAGCTCGCAAACTGAACTAATAAATAACCGTAGGAAATCATCGCGAAGATTAAAGGAACACGACTGGTGCAGCACTCAGGATTTGGCTATGAATTATAAATCTACAAGTCATTTACCAGTCAATATTCAAACACTCAATGAACCAGCAAGCTACCTGGTGAAATTTCCAGAAAAAAACTGCGTTCAACCTATATGCGTGCCCAATTAAACACCTTAAAAACAAACAAAATCATTTCGACCAGAGACAAACCCAGAGCATCCGGTTGCAGATTCTGTGAGCAGACGAACGTGTGTGAAACCGTGAGACATTTGCTCCTCGAATGTAAGGGCTTATCGACAAAACAAAAGGTCCACCATGGCCACCTATTCACATACTACTTCAGCATGAACGAGGAACATTAGTGGACACACCTAATGAATGGGGCCAACAGGAAAGCTCAATTTAAATTGCTTTAGAAGGGACTAGCATTCATTCCTCAGAGCAGTAGCACACTTTTGAAAGAAAAGATAGACTTTTTCAGATTACTGAGAACAATGAAGCTGAAGGTGTTTTTTGATGATCTTGATGAAGACCGAGACCTGGATGAACCAGGAGAACTTCTTGAACTCAACCCTAAAAGTCACTTTAATCCACAAGTACAGAACCATGTTCGATCCACATTTGAGAAAACGATTCTCAAAGATTATAAGAAGCTTCAATTTAAAAACAGTGGATATGGTAATTTCACCACACGCGAGAGACAAACCTTGAGAAATCTATTGGACAACCAAACAATAATTTTTAAATCAGCAGACAAGGGTGGTGCCCTGGTATTAATGGACAAGAGTGACTACTTAGAGGAAATCGAGAGGCAATGATGGATACGGAAACATACAAGGAAATATACTTTAATCCCACAAATTAGATCATGACACTAATCGAGGAAACCCTCGACGAAGCGGAATGTATGGGGATGATTTCTGAGAAAACACACAAGTTCCTGAATAACAAATATCCTAATCACACCCGTCCTCTATATACTGCCAAAGATCCACAAGAGACTAGTGAAACCCCCAGGGCGCCCGATCATCGCGGCAACCAATAGTATTTTGGAACCCCTAGCTCAATACTTGGACCGGATTTTGCAACTGATGATTCAGGGTACAGAAACTTACCTGAAAGACACCATGGCCTTTTTAAAAAAACTACAAAATGTACAATTTGTAGAGGAACGTGACATCCTTTTTACTATGGACGTCACATCCCTCTACACAAACACAACTCATGAAACAGGATTAGAGGCGGTTGAATGGATGTTGTTAAGAACGGCAGACTGCAAAGCAGATCGGGTATTTGTCCTTACCTTATTGAAGTTAGTGTTGATGAACAACTTTCAAGTTTGGCAAACGTTTCTTTCTACAGATCTCAGGAGCCAGCATGGGGGCAGCAATGGCCCCATACTATGTCAACATCTTTATGTTCTTTTTAGTACATGAATACGTACTAACATCTCCCAGATGGTCACGCCACCTATCACTGTACACACAGTATATTGACAATATTTTTGGAATCTGGACAGGTCCAAGGGAAGAACTTCAACAGTTCTTTGCAATGATGGATCAGATGAACCCAAGAATTAAATTTACAACATCCATCAGTGAATCTAAAACCCACTTTTTGGATGTTGATGTTCATGTAAAAGATGGAAAATTTGAAACTCGTATCTTCACAAAACAAACAGACAGGAATAGTCGGCTGCTAGCAACGAGTTTCCACCCACAGAGGACTCTGGACAGTGTACCACTAAGTCAGTTCCTGAGGTACAGAAGGAATATCTCAGAACCTGCAGAATATTCAAGACAATCGTCCTCGCTACAGACTAAATTCATTGAAAGGGGATATACCAGCAGCTTGATTTCGGAGGTAAAAGAAAAAGTTAACCTTATCCCAAGGGAAACCTGTAAGAATCACTGGACGCGGTGAGTGGGTCATAAACTTTAAGTTTATTAGAGCGGGCTCGCAGGCAGGTCCTCTCACAGCTTCACAACTAACGGACGCTTGTGTCACGCGAACCAAGCTCTAAAGAAAGTAAACAAGGAGAAAGATTTGCGCGACACAGTGTTCTGATTTACATCAACACTACCTATCTTTCTCCTTAAGGAAACTAAATTATAATAAAACTTAAAGATATAATAAGAATAGGAAAAGAACAATAAACAAACCAGAATAATATATATGAAAGAACACACAAGTCGGAGAAAAATATAATCCTAAAATTCAACACCTGTGCATGTGACACGCAGGGATAAAGATAATTTATGATAAACTCAAGACACATAGTCCTTCATCCAGAGAGGGTTAGATCTGGGCCTCTGAAAACAACCGAAATTGTTTTGAACACACACATCCTCCTCACTCCTTACCATACTTTCGTTACACTGCTCTCCTGTCTTCATATCACCCTTCACCCCATGTGCTCTAGCAATCTTCCCTTTCGACCAGACTTCTCCTCCTTCCAGGATAACTACCCCCTTCCTAACTGCGGAAATTCTCCAAGGACGCATGTACTTGCTGTCCAAAAATTTGTTGACCAATCTTGGATTTTTCACATACACCATCTCTCCCACCTTCCATTCCTGATCCTTCACTTTTTCACGAGAATCAAACCCAAGTTAATTCTTCTCCTGGATCCCCTTGATATACTTCATAATCTGCTCTCTGTCCACTTGCACCACATTGGCCATCCCTAACCATCCCGGACACAGTTTTGTCCCTGGTTCTCTACCTTTGAGAGTACAAAAGGTGAAATCCTAGTCACCGAGTGTGGTGTGGTCACATAATTCCACGTCAAATTCCAACATCTCTCTCCACGACTGTCTTACTCTCATAGCTAACTGCAGACCCTCTTTCAAAAAACGGTTAACTCTCTTCACCAGGCCATTGGCCCTGGGGTGGTACAACGCAGTCCTGACATGCCTAATACCGTAGCTACTGAGAAACTTCTTCATTGCTAATGAGACAAACTGAACCCCATTATCTGAGACATGCTCAGTGGGAACACCCTCTCTAAAGAAAGTTTTCTCTAAAAATGCAATGAGTTCTCTAGCCGTGACTTCCCTCACCGCTTCCCATTCAATCCATTTTGTGTGAAAATCAACCAACACAAACAAAAACCTCAACCCATCTCCCAAACCCATAATGGGCCCCATGATATCCACAGCAACTTTAGACCAAGGTTGTTCCTGTACCATATTTGGAACTAACAGAGTTTCCCTTACCACTTTCGTTTTGTCACTTATTTGACACTCCATGCAGTATTTCACCCACCTTTCCGCCATTTTGTCAATGTGTGGCCACCAGTAACCTTGGCGGAGTTTCCTCTTCATCGCCCCTTCCCTTGGGTGACCCTCATGAGCCAGCTCCATTAGACTCTGCCTGATTGACTCTGGAGGAACCACACATCATCCTCTCCTCAGTCTGTCCTCATGTATGTTAAGCTCCTCCTTGACTTCCCACCATATGTCAAATCTTCTATCCAAACTACTCTTTTGGGGCCATCCCTTCATCAGAATCTTCCCCCTGCAACCATTTCTCTTGAGCAACTGCCCCTTTCACTTCAGCTACCACTGATTCCTCCACTGTCTCACCCTCCACAATCTCAGTTTTACTCATGGGCATCCTAGAAAGGCAATCCGCTACAACATTTTTCTTCCCAGGCAAGAAACTCAGGTCAAAATTATACCCTTGAAGACCCAAACCCCACCTGCTTATCCTGGGTGAACCTAAAGCCCATCTCCCACTCTCAAACAACTGCACTAATGGCTTATGATCAGAGCGAACCACAAATCGTCTGCCCCACAAGAAAAACTTAAAATGCATAACGTCCCAGAACATGGCCAGTGTCTCCCTCTCGATAACTGACTATTTGGACTCCGCCCCTCTCAACGCTCTTGATGCAAATGCGATAACTCTCTCCCTATTCTCCTTATCAAACTGTACTAACGTCGCTCCCAAACCCAACAAACTAGCATCTACAACCAGAACTGTCTTGTCCATGGGATCAAACCTTCCAATAGACGGTGCCTTACTGATTGCTTCCTTGATACTTTCAAAAGCCATACCACACTCCGGAGACCACTCAAACCTTGATCCCTTCTTGAGTATCATTCTTATGGGAGCAGACACCACAGCAAAATCTTTTACAAATCTATGGTAATATTCAGCAAGACCTAAAAAGGACCTCACCTGGTCTTTGTCAGTTGGTATAGGAGCCTCTTTTACTGCTTCCACCAAACACCTTTTCGGTCTCACACCCAACTCATTGATTTTATGTCCAAGATACTCTACTCTCTCGACAGCAATCTTACACTGATCTCTCCTCACAGTCAGACCAGCCTCTGACAATCTGCTCAACACTTGTCTTAAAACCTCATTATGTTCAGACTTTGAATTAGCAAACACAAGCATATCATCCTGGAACACCACAATGTTCTTCTCACCCTCCGTAACCGTGTCCATCACCCTTTGAAATACTAGCGCTGCTGAGGCAAGGCCGAATGGCATTCTGCGATATTTAAAAGTACCAAAAGTTGTTATGAACACCGTTAGATGCTGGCACTCCTCCTTCAAGGGAATCTGATGATAAGCTTGAGAAAGGTCAACCACAGAGAATACCTTAGCCTTATT
The DNA here is from genome assembly GCF_040938575.1 of Ambystoma mexicanum. Classification (NCBI taxonomy): domain Eukaryota; kingdom Metazoa; phylum Chordata; class Amphibia; order Caudata; family Ambystomatidae; genus Ambystoma; species Ambystoma mexicanum. The sequence goes on from NW_027182391.1 coordinate 3,129,650, forward strand.
GAGAGTCGATAGCTTGTCACTAATTATCGACAAAGGATGTCTGTCCACAAGAATGTTCCTGTTAATGTCTCTCATATCCACACAAAGTCTTCTGTCTCCATTTGCCTTTGCTGCCACCACTACTGGCGATAGCCATTCCAAACTCTCACTTTCCTCAATAATCCCCTTCTGCAATAAGGTCTCAATCTCAGTTTTTAGTCTATCTTTTAGGTCATGAGGTATCGGTCTCAGTTTGTGCACTTTAGGGACTTCTCCTGCCTTCAAGTGAATCTCATGCTCAAAACCTTTAAGCATCCCCAAATCTCCTTGAAAAACCTTCGGAAACTCTTCTTCCCACTTGTCTCGAATTTCAGCAACTGAAACTGGTTCCTCGGCACTTGCTTGTATCCTGATCCCAAGTTTGTGCTGCTCCTCCCAGCCCAACAGGGACGAGCCTTCTTGCATCACATATACTTCTGAATCACAACTCCTACCCTTATACTTAATGACAGCTTGGAATTTGCCCAATAAGTGGATTTTAACGTTGCCATAAGCATATGGCTCTATCTTTTGCTCCTTCAGCTCACTCACTCTACCTTGTAGACAAACTTTGTATGTCTTCCTTGAAATCAGAGTCCATGGGGAGCAACTATCCACCTTCAAAGCCACCACCCTACCATCCGTTAGAAAAACATCCGTCGGCATACTACGCTTGTTTGATACTTCTGAAATTTCTAGTACGTGTTTGGCCTGAGGTACTTGGCCAATTTCTGCTTTCTCTTCTTGCTCCGAAATCCTTGCACCTGAACCAATGCATTGTACCTGTCCTGATTCTCTACATACTCTGGCGAAATGTCCCTTCTTCTTGCATTTTAAACAAAAAATGTTCCTTGCAGGACAAAATGCGCTTGTAGAAATGTGGCGATTGCTGCCACATTTATAGCATATGACTTCTTTACCCACATTCATTTTCTTAAATCCTCTCACTGTTGCCACCTCACCCTCCTGTTTATCACTCTTCATGGTGGACATGTATTTGTGGGTTTGTTCCATGCCTCGGGCAGTCTCTATTGCCACTTCCAGGGACACATGCTTAGTCAACATCCTCTCCAGTATCTTCATGTTATTAGTACAACCTCAAATGGCTGGGGGGGCACCTCATGCAGCCCTCCCTGAGCCTCCTAGGATGCATGAGGTGGGGACCTCCATTTGGGGTGGGGGGGAGAGTGCAACCCCCCGTTGCAGTACAACATTCACTGCTAATTTAGGGTGCCCCTCAGCCACCCCTAAAAAGCAGCCTACAATTTTGTATTCTTTTTTTTGTTTACCCAACTACGCTTGGCGCAGATAGCCACATTAGTGTGCCCATCCTCCCCCAAGGTGGGTAAACACTACTGCCCCATGCAATGGGGGGGGCTGTCTGGGAGGTTTGGTGTTTGGCTGGGCTGACACGGATAATTTATGTGTTCCTTTGTTTCCTTTACAGTTCTTGTGCAGTTCAAGCTTCTCCCTTGTTATGTAAGTATTGACTTTTGGTTATGGGTACATTGTTTATGTGGGGGGCGGATTGCTGCTCAGGTGGGTGGAAACTGGCCCTGTAGTGTTGGTGGTGTGAACGGGATTGGGTGCTCTGGGGAGGTATTGGGGTGGCCAGGGACACAGTTGCCGTGGTAGGTCACACATTTCCCCCCAGAGCAGCTAAACAGTGCTGTTTCCCTGGGAGGGCAGTTTGCCATGTAGCTATCAGTACAAGTTTTGTTTTTTGTGCTGGGGGTAGCCATACGCCTATTTCTCTTATTTCCATTTCCTATCAGTGTGCAGTGTAGCCTTCCGTGGTGGTAGATGACTGGGATGTGCCATGTATCGGGTGGTAGAAATCGAAAAGATAGCAGACACCCCCAAGACAGTATAGATGTGTTATTGGTAGGCTAAGTACTGAATGTAATTATTTTTTCTTTCCTTTGCAGTTGTGGCTCCTGGAAAGCTTTCACTGACTGATGTAAGTACTGCATATAATATTTTTGTAGATATCCATTGTAATGTGGAGGTGGATGGTTACTGTGGTGGGAGGAACTGTGGCTGCAGTGTCAGTGGTATGGGTGGGAATGGGTAGTGGGGAGTTCCTGGGGGCAATGATGGTTGTGGCTTGCATAGAGGAAGGTGGTTGCATTGCAGAAATACAAATGGGGTAATGATAACTAACAGCAGTGTCACAAAAATGTTTGCAGTAGTAATGCAGATGGTCATTTCTTCTGAGCATGCAATGCCCACGTGGTACGGAGCTCATTCCTTTTATTGCAATGGGCACCACTTCTGTCATCCAAGTCCAGGAGTGGTCCCAGTGTGACCCGCCAGAGTCCCCATCCTTTCACAGGGGGCAAAGCTGTAGCGCAGGATAGCCAGAGGGGCAGGACAGTCAGGGGGTGATGTCACTGGCCTTGGGTGCCCGTCTCCCATGTGAGTCTTTTATCCCCCAAGTTCAGCAGTGGTTGCAGGGTGCCCCGGCAGGGTGCCCATCCCTTCCTGGAGGGGAAAGATGTAGCGTTGGCCAGGCGGAGATGTAGGATGGTTGTGGTTGATGTGTGTGACTCTAACTGCCTCTCTGCCTTGTTGAAACGTGTGCCAGCAATTGTCTGGAAGGGTATGGCATGAACTTTCCTTTTGTTCCCTGTCTGAGTTTTGATTGCCTCTGCCTTTTCAACTCACCCAATCACTAATACGTTACATGGTTACTTCTCAACGCCATTTCCCATGCATCAGCATTTCATGGAGGAGGGGAGGGTGCAACGCACGTTGGCTGTCTCTGAATTGGTACTGTGGGTGCAATCCTCATCTCCACACTTGTATTTCTGTAATGTATAGCGGAAGAGGACATCTTCCTTACATTTTTTGTTATCTTTGTTTTAGGTGCAGGTATGTTGTAGTTGTCTACCCACTTGTAAGTAAGCAGTGAGCTGGTCCTTAGCATTTCACGTGAGTGTTTGCAAAATTGTACTCCGTTTTTTGTAGTGTGCTCAGAGTACGTCATATTGCAGAGGGTTGCTACAGTTTGTGAGCAGAGTTCGGACGTTTTGGCGTCCTTGTGTGGTGTAGGTTTGTGGCATTGCATAGCACTTACTCTACTAGGTTCCACACTTTGAGAAGCACACATAGTTATTGTTTCAGTCTTTCTCTGTTCTTTGGACAGTGAAGGGTTCCATAGCGACTGTAGTCATGGCTTCTCGGCGACGATCCCTGTCTGGTGCACAGGCGTTAGCTGCACTGGTGGAATCTGGCTCAGAGCATGGCACAGAGGTGGATATGGAATCTGATACAGATAGTGCTTCTGAGGGTCAGCATGAAAGTGATTGGGGAAGTGATTTCTCTGTGGATGGTAGTTCTTCCTGCTCATCATCTGAGGACAAAGAGGTGGAAAGAGTACATGCACCTATTCCCATCTTTCCGACACGCAGTATTCCCACACGCAGGAGACCTGTAAGGGGGAGGGCACAAGGCGTGCAAGGCATGTGCCAGTTCCTGTCATGGATGATGAGTCAGAGTGGGTGCCTCCAGCAATGGCACAGCCTATTGTGCCCCCTTTCACAGGAATATCAGGGTGCACAGTAAATACAGAGAGGTTTCAGCCTATTGACTTTTTCAACCTTTTTGTTGATGATGGGTTAATTGCAGATATGGTTCAGTAAACCAATTTGTATGCTGCACAGTTCTTGCGGTCAAGGGGTCCCACTCTGAAACCCCATTCCAGAGCACAAGCATGGGTTCCAACAACCAATCTTGAGATGAGAAAATTTTGGGGTCTCATTCTGAACATGGGAATATCGCCGAAGCCGTCTGTCGCAATGTACTTGTCTACTGTAGCGGTTCATGCAACCCCGTTTTTTCCAGCTACAATGAGTAGGAATCGCTTTCAAGCACTGCTACGTATGTTGCATTTCAAACAACTCGGTTTCAAGCACTGCTACGTATGTTGCATTTCAAACAACTCGGCAGCATTACCCAGAACGGACCCAAACTTTGATAGGCTGTTCAAACTTCAGCCACTTCTGAAGCACTTGACTCAGTGATTTGCAGAGGTGTATGTTCCTAGCCAGAACATATCCATTGATGAGTCATTGATGTTGTACAAAGGCCGGCTAGTGTTCAAGCAATTCATTCCTAGCAAGAGAGCACGATATGGGATCAAGTTTTACATGGTGTGTGAAAGTACCACTGGGTATGTCTGCAACATGAGAGTCTACACTGGGAAAGACTCTACCCTAAATCCTCCGGGCTGCCCAGCCCATTTAGGGACAACTGGGAAGATTGTTTGGGATCTTCTCACTCCATGGCTCCACAAGGGTCACCATTTGTATGTGGACAATTTCTACACAGGAATTCCACTGTTCAGGGAATTGTTCAATGTGGACACACTGGCATGCGGTACAATGCGCTGTAACCGCAAAGGCTTCCCCAGAAAACTTGTGTGCAAGAACTTGGCCAAGGGAGAATGTATGGCATTGCGGCGGGATGAACTGTTGGCAGTAAAATTCTCCCACAAAAGGGATGTGTACATGCTGAGTACTATTCATGATGAAAGTACTTCAGCAGTCACTGAGCGCGGCATACTCAACAAGTGTGGAAGCCCAACTGCATTCTGGACTACAACAAGTACATGGGTGGAGTAGATAAAACCGACCAAGTGCTTGAGGCATACAAGGCTGAACAGAAGTCGCGCTTCTGGTACAAAAAGTTGGCCACACGCATTATGCATATAGCAACGTTCAATGCTTATGTGGTGTACCGTGCAGCTACTCCACAAGACAACTTGTCCTTATTGAACTTTGAAATAGAAATTGTTCAATCGCTGGCTATAGTCCATGTAGAAATTCCCTCCGTGCCAGAGGTAGAAGATGTGGCCAGATTGCAAGATCAACACTTTGCTGATTTTGTTCCTGCCACACCAATGAAGACACACCCTTACAGAAGACGTAAGGTGTGTAGAAAACAAGGAGTGAGGAAGGATACTCGGGTGTACTGTCCCCAATGCCCTTCCAATCCAGGCCTCTGCCTACAGCCTTGTTTCCTTTTGTATAATACAAAGGAAAAGTTTTGGGAGATTGTTAGGGAGAATTCTCTGTTTAGGCTGAATTTCCCTACCTAGTGAGTCCCCCAGCAGCTTTGCTGGACTTCTGGGGTTTCTTTTTTTTCTCCTGCCAAGAGTGAGACTCTTTTACCCTCACTCTTGGACATGTTGAAGTGTGTTTTCTTGGTTAAACCTTGTGTTGAATGGGCTATGGGGTCTTTTACTCCATAGGGCCTCATGTATTTTTGTGATGTGGGTTACACAGCACCCTCTGTGCCGTGACCCAGGGGTGTCCTAGGGACTCCCCAACATAGACTCCATACCCTGGGACTGACTACTGTCTCCCAGGGCATGTAAAGTCACCAAAGACTTTGCTAGTCTTGAATCCTGAACAGAACCAGTACAAACCATCATATTGTGGACGTACTGGCTGGGGCAATTCGATTGCCCCAGGGTCTGTTAGTCGAGGGGGCACGTCTCCGTCCCCCCTGATCGAGTTTTGGCTGGTGGCAGTGGAAACTACTTTTTATATTCGACCGCGAATATTTCCCTATGGGATTTCCCATTGTTTTAGGCTAACACATTTATTTATTTATTTACGGTAGCCTTAAACATACCGCCGGGTTATATATTTATTAGTATAACTCCGGTTGGGACTTTTTGCCAAAACTTGATTCTAAAATGGCGTTGGCGTTCGCCTCTGTAACTCTGACCCAAAGTGGAGCCCTTTGTCCCACTTTTGGCGGGCTTCTCCACAGAAGCCCTCCAAAGTGGTGCCACTCTGTCTGGGGTACTTAGGAGGGGTGGAGGGGGATTTAGGCACCCTGGACTGAGTTACCTTGGTAACTCAAGTCGCACTCCGTCCTGATTGGCCCAAGTGGTGAGCCGGCCGGCTCACCACTTAGCATGTTTGAGTGACAGCTAGGCTGGGTGAATGGGGGTTTGCTGCATAAAAGCAGGGCTTTGGGGACTGGGACTTCAGAAGTCGCCACAGGACCAAGAATCCGACGAGGGAAGAGCTGAGCCGACCTGCCTCGACGACACCACCCGGTGGAGCCCTGCTGAACCGTCTCACCACTTTTCCCGACGACCGAGGAGAACTCTTAACGGAGTGGCTCCTTCCCTTGACTGGTGGGGACAACCAGTTTTCGCCTTCTTTTCGCTTCTCGAGGTATCTCGTGGCCGCCTTGCCAGTGCCAAGCACCCCGGCAACCGGAACCCCACCACTTTTACCCCAACCACGAAAGTCGGTACAACCCTTTAACCGGAGGACTCCGCGGCTGGTTTCTTCCCGGGCAGTGCAACGACCTTCTTCTTCTGCTCTTCAGCGAGAACTTCTTCTCCCCTGACCGACGTCGAGCCTTGCTGCCACTGCCTGGAACAACTGCCACCGCTGGAGGACCCTTTCCGCTTAAGGTACCGTGTTCCGCCTGGCTTCCCTTGCCACCGACTGTACGGGGTAGATTTAGCCCCCGGCTTTCGAACCTGGGAGTGCCTGGAACACCTTGGCTAAACTTTCTAAACCACTCTAAACTCTTTCTAACTCTTTGCAAGACTTTGAATCCCTAATAACAGTGTGATCTTGGGCACATTTTCGCTCCGGCTACTCTAAGAGTGGGCCCTGCCTAGTGACTTTTGCTCACCTGTGACTTTGTGCTTCTTTGAGCCTATTGCAAGTGTTCTGGACCTTAGAGTGGTGTGTTTAACCCATTTCTGTTTCTCTTTTATCCCTTCCTTGAACCTTCTAGAGTGTCATCTAACGTTAAGCATTCACCTCTGTTTTAATTATGTGATGTTAACTTAGAGTTGACTAGATAGGAGTAAGGGTTGAAACTGCTTTCATTATAACTGTGTTTGAAGTGTTTTTTCTATACTTTGCTAGAGTGTTTTCAACTTATGTGTTCTTAAAAATAAATAACTATATACTTTTGAAACCAAGCTCTGGTCAGTGTTTGCTTGTGCTATTGTGTCTGAGTACATATTGTGTATACTTTGCATACTGCCTAACTCTTCTTGAGGGAAGTCTGACTGCTCAGCCACAGCTACCAGGTAAATCTGGGTGGTGCAGACTGCTACCAAGTGGGTTTACTGCTATACCTGTGGTCTTAAATCTTTTGCAGTGTTCCCCAAGGGAACTGCACAGGTTTCTGCCTAACAGAGATGGACTGATTTCCCGAAATGGCCATCATCCCTTGAAAGGAACCCTTGGACTCCGATTTTGTGCACCTCTTACAAAGGCACGGCACTCCTGCTCCCTGCACTGGAGGTGTACCATCAATGAAAATGCAACAGCATTTCACCTCACGTCACTTAATTTAGCGTGCCTTCACGAGCATTGCAAGTGCTGCTCCCTCCACTGGAGGGGTGCGTTGGTGAAGATGGGAACACCATTTCAGTTCCCTTCACTCAAGGGGTGTATTTTAGAAATAGTACACGCCACTTTGGCTCCCTCCCTTGAGGTCGAAGTGTCATGAAAGTGGTACTTGGACACCTACATGGCGGTGGTGTCGTGCGTACCTCGTACCACCCTGCCCTCTTAATTGTTTTACCGTACCTTGTGGTGTGTGTGGTGTAGCTGAAATGTCTTCTGTAGAAATGAATTGGATAAGATTGGTGTGTGAGTGAGGTAAAGCTACGTAGAACATGCAGATGTCATTTCTGTGAATGCACTTTCCCAGCACTGCAGAAATGAGTAGCATGTTAGAGGGTGTTAGCTTTGTGTGGGTAAGGTTGCGCATATTACTGCTGTAAAAATCTTGATATGGACATACTTGAAGTTGGTGTGAGAGACAGCGCCTGTCGGCCAGGTAGCCAAGGGAGCCAATGTGCACTTGCCATCAGTGTGCAGATACGATTGTTGGCACATGCCATTTGAATGCAGACAGTTGATGTGCAATTGCTGGAAAATGATGTGAAAGATGTTGCCTGGAGACACGGTTGCATTGTGAGCACACGGACACATGGGACAAGTGTGCAGATACGCTTGCTCTGGTGCAAGTGATTTGGTAGAGGTGCTGACATGGATGCCGACTGACTGCAGACACAAAAGTTGAATGAATGGCCAGTGATACGGTGGGTGCCTTGCCGTGGCATCACTGCTCACAAGGACATTCCTCCTTGTGCTAAGCAGGGAGGCTTGTCCGTGTGCTAAACCCCACCTTGCTTGTCCGACTGCATTGTGTCGTGAATGTATGAGAAGTGTGAGCAAAGGTGCATGTGAAGGGGCTTACTGACAGCACTTTCCTATGTACTAAGAGCACTAAAGACCACTTGCTGTGCAAATGATGTACCCATTCTCCCTCAGGTACGACACCCACGCATACTAGGTCTGCCTTTCATTGGGACACCTGTGGGAACGTGGGACGGTAGGCCATGTGGTGCTGGCGACGTGTTTCAGTGGGTGACCAAAGGGAAATGTCTGAGAATTGTCTTCATTTCCGGCCATTTTCAGAGACATTTCCCTGTGTCCACTCACCGAAACACATCGCCAACGACAGATGTCATACCTTCTCGCGTTCCTACCGGTGTCCCGACGAAAAAGGTACCTCGCATGTGTGGGTGCACCTACCGGGGGCGCAAAAGGAAAAGGTTAACCCACTGGTAAACCCAAGCCTTTCGCCACTGCCCATTTTGTTCATGTGGGCAACCTACAGATTTGGGCCTAGGGTGTCGAAGCCAGCAAGGGAAACGGGGAACCCCATGCATTTCCCAAAAGAGGACACCCGTGGGAATCCACAGAGGTCTGCCTTGCGCAAATTGTCCCAGTTTTTATTAGCCACAATCCCCAAAAAAGTGTGATATTTGGTGGGGAAAAAACACAGTGTTCACTTTGTCTGGGGTTCTGGGTAATAAATCATGGGGCGCTTTGCGCAAGTCAGACCTTCCGTTTCCCTTGGTGGCTTGGACACCCGAGGCCCATATCTGTATGTTGTGCCGGTCGGCAGAATGGCTGAGATTCCGCTTTGAAAACAGACTTGGGGTTACTTGCGTTTTAGGCTTTCCCCTAGGCGACCAGGTAGGTGCACCCACACATGTGAGGTACCGTTTTCATTGGGACACCTGTGGGAACGCGGGACAGTAGGCCTTGTGTTGTTGTGGGCGTGTTTCGATGGGTGCGTCGAGCGAAATGTGCGGAAAATGCGTTTTTTTTTCCCACATTTCGGACTTTGCGGGGGTGTCTGGGTAATAAATTCTGCGCCGATTTGCACAAATCATACCTCTGCGGATTCCCACGGGTGTCCTCTTTTCGGAAATGCATGGGGTTCCCTGTTTTCCTTGGTGGCTTGGACACCCGAGGCCCATATCTGTATGATGTGAGAGTGTGACATTTCAGGTGTGAAAACGGACTTGGGGTTACTTGTGTTTTAGGCTTTCCCCTTGGCAGCCAGATAGGTGCACCCACACATGTGAGGTACCGTTTTCATCAGGACACCTGTGGGAACGCGGGACGGTAGGCCATGTGTTGTTGGCGGCGTGTTTCGATGGGTGAGCCGAGCGAAATGTGCGGAAAATGCGTTTTTTTCCCCACATTTCAGACTTTGCGGGGGTGTCTGGGTAATAAATTCTGGGGCGATGTGCACAAATCATACTACTGCGGATTCCCACGGATGTCCTCTTTTCGGAAATGCATGGGGTTCCCTGTTTTCCTTGGTGACTTGGACACCCGAGGCCCATATCTGTATGTTGTGCCGTTCGGCAGAATGGCTGAGATTCCGCTTTGAAAACAGACTTGGGGTTACTTGCGTTTAAGGCTTTCCCCTTGGCGGCCAGGTAGGTGCACCCACACATGTGAGGTACCGTTTTCATCAGGACACCTGTGGGAACGCGGGACAGTAGGCCATGTGTTGTTGGGGGCGTGTTTCGATGGGTGCGTCGAGCGAAATGTGCGGAAAATGCGTTTTTTTCCCACATTTCGGACTTTGCGGGGGTGTCTGGGTAATAAATTCTGGGGCGATGTGCGTAAATCATACCTCTGCGGATTCCCACGGATGTCCTCTTTTCGGAAATGCATGGGGTTCCCTGTTTTCCTTGGTGGCTTGGACACCCGAGGCCCATATCTGTATGTTGTGCCGTTCGGCAGAATGGCTGAGATTCCGCTTTGAAAACAGACTTGGGTTTACTTGCATTTTAGGCTTTCCACTTGGCGGCCAGGTAGGTGCACCCACACATGTGAGGTACCGTTTTCATCGGGACACCTCTGGGAACGCGGGACAGTAGGCCATGTGTTGTTGGGGGCGTGTTTCGATGGGTGAGCCGAGCGAAATGTGCGGAAAATGCGTTTTTTTTCCCACATTTCGGACTTTGCGGGGGTGTCTGGGTAATACATTCTGGGGCGATGTGCGCAAATCATACCTCTGCGGATTCCCACGGATGTCCTCTTTTCGGAAATGCATGGGGTTCCCTGTTTTCCTCGGTGGCTTGGACACCCGAGGCCCATATCTGTACGTTGTGCCGGTCGGCAGAATGTCTGAGATTTCCCAAATGAGACCTTCATTTAGTCGCTGCTTTAGGCACCATACTCTTTTGAAACCTGCACAAGTCACCTACCCTTGAAAAGGTCTGCCTGTGCTCTTTCAAAAAATGTATGCTTGCCGTTCCTCACCACATTGGTTTTCCCGATTTACACATGCTAAGTGTGTCTGTTCAGGCCGTGAGCATAAAACTCCTGTGTACCATGGCTCAGTGTGTGGCTTGTGGTATTGCTTGTTTTGTAAAACACTATAAAAAATGTGTGCTCTCCTAACTGCAAGAGTCGGGGGAATGTAGCGGAGCATTGCTTTTCACAAAATTCATAGAAGCCATTGCCGTACCAAGCCAACCATGTCCAACACATACCTTTTTTTTTCGGTCATTTTCCCGCTTTTCCCCCAATCTATGGCAGTTTCCCCTACCTAGTTGTTGCCTGACCTACACAAATCACCCCTTCCTAAACTTAGAATTTTGTCTAATTTTCAGAAATATATGCCTTTCTGTCCTCCAATTCGGCTTTCCTACCTTTTTCATCCATTCCGTCCATGCATGTCCAATTGGCAAAAATGGCCAAAATCGCCTACCTCTCACAAAATGGTTGATAACAACATCAAAATATTTTTTTTCATTTCCACTCAACCTGTTCTTGAAAGCCAGGAAATTGGGGAACTTAACACAGCAAACCATTTGTTCCTAGCACTTACAAGGAAAAAACCACAGGCTTCTTTGTACATCATTTTATTGGCATTTTTTGAAAAAACACAACATTTTTGCTCTTTTTGCTTATTTTCTCTCACCCCCATACAGCAACCTAGGATTCCTGGGTGGCATTACAACCGCCTACATGTGGGGAAAAAAAGGAGCCAAATTTGGCCGAGATTCCTCATGTAACAAAAAAGTTACAAGCCATTGAATGGCCACATACCGAAATCACCAAAAAAGGCCTTGGCACTGGGGAGAAATCCCCATGGCACTTAAGGGGTTAATAAACACAACCTTCCAGCACTGTGACACCACCTTGCTAGAATGTCACTAATACACCTTGAAAACAAAGTCTCTGCACGTTTTTGGTATAAACAAACGGCTGTCTTCTTTATCTCCCAGGCCAGCTGGGCTTGTTTTGCTGGAAACTGTTGCTGGCTTGTGGGCGGTTCAGGGAACGGGGCTGTATCCACGTCTAGTATGAGTGGACCGCCCCCCCACGTTGCACGTCTGTTTTTCACTGCCTCCCTCTGCCCCTCCTTACCTCGTATGCCGCTATGGAGGATGAGTGCTGAGAGGCGTTGTCGCTCCCCCTGCAGGGTCTGCCCGGAGCGATCCGCTGGCTGTCCAAGGACCTTCTCCTCCGACGTGCTGCTTCGCCGTCCAGCTTGGGAGTTACGCAGGACCTTACAGTTCATCGGAGGCCTGTATGCGACGGCGAGGTGCCCTGCCGTGCAGCCTCCAGCCATGAGGGCCCGCAAGGAGTAGCCTCGTCGCCAATGTAATAATCACTGGACGCGGTGAGTGAATCATAAACTTTAAGTTTATTAGAGCGGGCCCGCAGGTAGGTCCTCTCACAGCTTCACAAGTTACGGACACTCGTGTCACGCGAACCAAGCTCTAAAGAAAGTAAACAAGGAGAAAGGTTTGCGTGACACAGCGTTCTGATTTACATAAACACTACAAAACCCTTTTGACACCTAAGCCAACCAAGGATCACCAAAAACTGGTATACGTTACAACACATTCAACCCAGAGCAAAAGAATAAAAAGAATCATTCAGAAGCATTGGCCCATGTTGCAAATGGATCCAAAATTACAACATCTCTTTCCGGAAACCCAACATTTGCTTATAGGAACAACAAGTCACTACGCAACAGTTTAATCAGAGCAGACATAACAACCACAATTACAGAGATACCCACTCACAAAGGAACCATACCGTGCCTGAATTGTCAGCATTTCAGTAATATAATAAAAGGGAACAGGATTAGACATCCACACACAGGGAAAGTCATCCCCCCTCAAGCATTCCTGCACATGTGACTCGTCCAATGTCATCTATGGTCTAAAGTGTCCCTGTGGTCTCTTCTATGTAGGCATGACCACGAGAAAGGTGAAAACACGCTGGGCGGAGCACAAATCAAATATCAGAGTAAGGAGTAAAAAGTCGCCAGTGGCAATGCCTTTTGCAAAAGCCAGACACTCAGTAGCGCAGCTAAAATGCCTTATACTGGAACAGGTTAGATAGTGCCACAGAGGTGGTGATTTAGTGAGAAAATTACATCAGAGGGAAATTGTGTGGATCGATTTACTTCACTGCCTTAGCCCTAGGGGCATGAATGTTGACTTTGATTTGATGTGTTATGTCTGATGAGTTACATTTGATTTTGATCCAATTAGACCTTGAATTGATGTACTATATTTAATATCATGAGCGGCTGCTATATCCTGAGGGAATTGGCAACTAACAACGGCAGGACTTTGTACAGAATGATTAGGGCGATTTAACTGGTACCTACACCCTGCATGAGGACTTTTGATTCGTTGTGCCATGCTGAATATGTCATATTTGATTTAATCTAATGTGGACACTGATCTGATGTGTTATTTCCAAGCCCTATGCTAGGGCTGAACATGGAGCCAGGAGAGGCTTAGATTGTGAACGTTGTTCTGATCTTGAGTGAATTGGACACCTAACGACAGCAGGACTATGTATAAAACTATGAATGCCAATTAACCAGTGTTTTTCATCTGGTACTGATTAAGTGTAAATGGTAATATGACAAAAGCTGATGTGTTATCATTGTCTGTGTCATCCCCACTCACCCGGATAACACTCCATGGCGCGGAATTCCCCTCACAATCTGGGAATTAGGATGCCCAACCGGATGAGAAACTAGCTGTCTTAACACTGCCTAGACCCTGTAGACGATGTATAGTATGTGTAGGGAGGAGACCTAACTCACCATTATGGTCACCCCGTATGAGTTATGAATCATTGTACATTTTGTTTCACACCTAGACGTTGTTATGTCGTGCGTTTTGCCGGAGGCCCAGCACGAGGGGCTGGCTCCGGTCCAAGAGGCCACATGGCCTGGAGTGCGGCCTGGGCAGGGGAGATCAAGAAAAGACACACACACACGCTGGCTCAGCTTCGCCCGGAACTGCCTCCCACTCAGGGGGCGGGGCTTTTATTAACTTGCCCTACGTCACCGCGCTGCGGGACGTAGGGCGGATATAACATTCCTCCTTTATTTCAACATGACCTAAACAACATAAACATAAGCCGCCTGCTCAACTATAAAACTTCTGCCACTGCTGGGGAAATTAGCATACATAGTCATTCAGCCTCGCAGGCGGTCTCGTGGTCTTTCTCAGGCTGTACCGCTTCGCTTGGGGGCTGTCCCCGCTCGGCTCGTCAGTCTGCTCACCTTCGTTACATGTGTCCTCACTGCTGGGTAGTCTCGGTGATTGCCAGCTGCAATCCCCCGCAGATTCTTCCTGGGGGTCTTGCGCCGGCACGTCGCTGCTTTGTTGCTCGTTGTCGTCGTGATGTCCTTCGCCATCCGTCCAGAGTTGCTGGGGCACGGGCTTGAACCAGGAAGCGTTCCTTGTTACTTCCCGACCTCCCCGTGTGACCGTTATCATGGTCCCACGCCGGTTTCGGATAGTCCATGGCAGTTCGTCATACCTGGTGTCCATCTTGGATTTTGTGGGATTTCGCAACATGATGACTTGGTCACCCACTCTGTGGTTGGAGGGCCTTGCTCTTCTCTTGGCGCTCATGTGAGCATTGGCACGTGTTCTCCTCGTTTCCACACGTGCATGGTCGATGTCGTCAGGGGTTCTGCTTGGATGATGGGGAATCGACGAGTTGATGACAGTTCCGAACATAAGGTCAGCAGGTGGTATGCCCGTGGTGCTGTGGGGGGTGACCCGATAGTTCCTTAGGAACCGGAAGAGGTCGATCCTCCACGGGCTGGCGTTTGCCTTTGATACTCGGAGTACCTTGTTGATAGTTCTCATGAAACGCTCAACGTCCCCATTAGCTTGCGGCCACCTTGGCATGATATGGTGGTATTTGATGCCCAGATCCTGTAGGTATGACTTGAATTCCTCCCCTGTGAATGGGGGTCCATTGTCACTCTTAATGGTCGTGGGCAGCCCATGGGTGGCAAACATCTTTTCTATCACCGGGATGACCACCTCCGCGGCGGTGGACTCCAGTATCTCGACCTCTGGATATCGTGAGTGGTCATCGATTGCCACCAGTAGGTGTAGACCCTCTCTGATTTTGCAAAAGTCAATGCTGATCGCTTCCCATCGTGCCCGGCCACGCTCGGCCGATAGGATCGGTTCTGGGTCTGGGGGTCCACTCGTTATTTGGCAGGGTAGACATGTGTTCACTAAATCCTCCACTCGATCGTCAATGTGAGGGAACCAAACCCTGTGTCGGATCCGTGCCTTTGTCCTTGCAAGCCCTTGGTGTCCTTCATGCGCTAGGGCAACTATCCTGTCTTGCAGCCTTGGGGGTATGATGATGCGGTCACCCCTTAGCAGGAGCCCTCCCTCAGTGATCGAGAGGTCTTGTCGAACCGTGAACATGCCTGCTAGGAACGCCTTGGCCCCCTTGGTTCTGTTGCGTGTATGCGACATGAAGTCTTTCCAGTTGCCTGACAGGATGGCATCTTTTACCAGATCGCAACATGGGTCATTCTGGGTTTCTGTTGTAATGTCCTCGATGTTTATCGCTTTGGGCCTCATGGTGTGGACCACTTGACAGATGTGCTCCTCCGTTTCTTCGGCGACTAACACTTCCTGCTGGGTGGCTGGTCGTGGGTGTCTCGACAGGAAGTCCGCGGGGTTGCCGCTGCCCGGTTGGTAGACAAGTTCGAAATCATATTGCTGGAGGTGTAGCAGCCACTTGGTGATTCTGGCTGGTGGGTGTGCCGATGACCCAATGAAGATTGGTAGCAGGGGCTTGTGGTCGGTGATCGCCGTGAACTTGCGCCCATATAGGTACATGTGGAAGTGTCGACATCCCCATAGAACGGCAATTGCCTCCTTTTCTATGTGGGAGTACCTTTGCTCCGTTGCTGTGAGCGCCCTGGATGCATAAGCAATCGACCTTTTTGTACCCTCTTTCGTGACCTGCATCAAGATTGCTCCGAGTCCGACTGGGCTGGCATCCACAAATAGTTCTGTCGGGAGGTCCGTGTCGTAGTAGGCCATCTTGGTATCCGTTGACAGGGAGTCTTTTATGCTCTCAAATGCCTCCTGGCATTCGGGTCCCCAGTCCCACTTGGTGCTGGCCTTTGTTAGCTCCCGTAGTGGTTCGGATAGTGTTGCTAAGTTCCGAATGAATCTGCCACAGTAAGTGGCCATACCCAGGAAACTGCGCACCTCGGTGGGAGTCGTGGGGGGGCTGGCAGCTTGTATGTCCGCCACTTTCTGGGGATCAGGCGATATGCCGGTGCGGTCGAACCGGTATCCAAAAAACGTTATTTCTGGTTTTAGGAATTCGCACTTCTCTCGATGGATTGTGAGTCCGGCGCTTTCCAACCTGCCCAGTAGTGCCTTCAGTCTCACGATGTGTTCCTTGATGTCCGGTGCATGTATCAGGATGTCATCGCTCACGTTCAGTACCCCTGGTATGCCTCTGATGACCTCCTGGATGGTTTGTTGAAAAACCTCCGCGGCCGACGATATGCCGAAACTCAGGCGCTTGTACCTCCTCAGGCCCAAGTGGGTTGAGAACGTGGTGATGTAGCGCGATTCTCTGTGTAGCTTCAGCTGGTGGTACCCCGCCTTTAGGTCTACCTTCGAGAACACACACGATCCCGTGAGGTCAGTGATGATTTCATCGATTGTCGGCGTTATGTGTCGCTCTCTCTTTATGGCTGCATTGGGCAGGCGCATGTCAATGCAGATCCGAACTTTCCCTGGCTGTTTGGGCTTCCGGGTGACCACCATCGGGGAAACCCACGGTGTTGGTCCCGTGACTTCTTCAATAATACCAGCGGCTTCGAGTGACCTTAACTCCTTCTCGACTTGTTCCCTCATGTGGAAAGGTGTCCGCCGGTGTCTTACTGCGCGTGGTTGCACTGACTGATCAATATGTAGTTTGATGGTCTTTCCTTGAGACAGCCTATCCCCCTCTGTAGCATGGGGTGTTGCCTGAGAAAGTTCTCGACCTCGGATGTGTCGTCAACGTGGCATATGAATTTTACCACGCCCAGGTCTTCAGCCGCATCTCCGCTCAACAGGCTTTCAATTCCCGCCTTGACGACATAGATCTTCGACCACAACTTCTGTTCGCCATGCTCAAGCGTGGTGCGGAACCTCCCGATGACTGGTAGAGGTTTCCGACTGCCGTAGGCAAATAGTCGAGTGTCTGTGGATGTTAGCTCGGGTCGTGGAGCGAGGGTTCGGAAAACGGTGGTTGGCATGACGTTTACCGAAGCCCCCGTGTCGATGGTCATTTGTATGTCCTGGCCTTGTATGTTGACCATGCATTTTCGTCGCCTGACGGTTCTTTTCGAATGTGCTGGCCCTTGGTTTAGTGTCGATACTAAGTACACCTTTCGGCCCTTTCCTTCATTCTCTGTGCCTGCTGTTTGTCGTAGGGCTGAGAGATCATCTCCTTCTTCTTCCGTCGAGGAGTTGACTACCGCTACCCTCCTCGCGCTGGCTTGTTTCTTTTTCTTCGATGACCCTTTCTCCTGGGATCCTTGCGGGGGCTGCAGTGGCGTGTTCACGGATCTGCACACTTTCGCGTAGTGATCCTTGTGGCCACATGCTCCGCACGTGGTGCCTTGCGCCGGGCAGTTTCGCCTTCCGTGCCTTTGGCCACCACACCATCCACATTCAGTTGGTCCTGGTGCTCGAGGCTGCCACCTGTTCTGGGTGTAACCGCTGCCATATTCGCTCCTCGTTGATTGTCTATCCGAGATTTGAGCCACCATCGCTGTGGACAGTGACGGCTGGAGTTTTTGTAGGGTCACTTCCATGTTGGCGGCCCTGGAGTGGGCAAGCTCCCGCTGTCGGCCCAGTTCCAGGATGCGCTGTAGAGGGATGCCCTTTTCACTGAGCACGAGACGCCTCAGCTTCTCCGAGTGAATTCCATTTATGATTTGCCTCCTAATCTCCCTTTCAGTGTTCGTAAACTCACACGACATGGCCAGCTTCCTCAGCCTCGTGTGGTAGGCGTCGAGAGTCTCGTCGGTGGCCTGGATGGTCGTGCAGAAGATAAAGGTTTCATAGTCCGGATTTTGTTGCGGGAGAAAATGTGCTGTTAGAGCGTCCTTCGCACTCTGGTATGCATCTTGGCCGTCGTCCACATCCAGGGAGTTAAAGATGCGCAGAACCTCGTCGCCCACACTGAGGAGTAGATGAGCCTTCATTTTTCTGGATGACGTGACGTCCTTACATTCCATGGCCATCTCGAACTTCTGTAGCCATAGCTGCCATCTGGGCCCACTGGACGATGGGTCGAATGGTTGGATCAACGTCGACGAACTTCCTTGCGTGCGAGGCGGTGGTGACTCCATGGACAGGTTTGCCGCCATTCTGGACGGTGTGGAAGGTCCAGGGGTAGATAGCCCAGTCGCCATGGTGTTGCGTGCGCTCGGTCGCCGAGTGCGTGCCCTGTGGTGATGCAGCGTCCTACCGGCACTTGTGCTCCGATGGATTGGTGCAGGAGACGACGTGCTGGTGGTGCCCGGGACGACACGTGAAAAAAAAAAACTTTTTTTTTTTTTTACCCTCTGAGGATGAGGTGTGGAAAGAGGGAATGAAAAGAGAAAAAAAATTTTTTTTTTTTTTTTGGGGGTGGGGGTCACGTGGTCGTGGGGCCCACACCGGGTGTCCAAAAATTTACACGGAGCGACCGTGTTTGTGCGAACTCGCGTTGGAGCGCGTGGATGCTCGCTCACTTCCTCGTTGCCATTGTTATGTCGTGCGTTTTGCCGGAGGCCCAGCACGAGGGGCTGGCTCCAGTCCAAGAGGCCACATGGCCTGGAGCGCGGCCTGGGCAGGGGAGATCAAGAAAAGACACACACACACGCTGGCTCAGCTTCGCCCGGAACTGCCTCCCACTCAGGGGGCGGGGCTTTTATTAACTTGCCCTACGTCACCGTGCTGCGGGACGTAGGGCGGATATAACAGACGTTACCTTCTTGGACAGGGGCAACTCCAGCCTGCATAGTGTCCCCATAGACATAGATCTGCTGTACACTACTTAGAAAAAGAATGGGTCTCTTTTTCGAATTATGGACCCTACAGGGACGTCCCAGGGACTTTTGGAGCGCGGCAGCTGCTTTACAAACAGTATGCAGTGTAATAAATGTAGTGCACATGCGCGTAGGATAAGCGACTCTGTCCTGTTATTAGGACGAGCCTGCAGACACTACAAACACATGACACGCATGCGCGGTAGAACAAAGGTCTCTTCACAAAGAGCGTGTCGCTCTCCGTGCGCATGCGCTGTACTGCGACCAAGCAGTAAGTAAATACAGCACCCGGACTAGAGTCTGCTATTCCCACGCTGCACTAACAGGAGCCTGATGTGTCTCCCCACAAGAGCTAAACCACAACGATCTAGTGCCTTAACACAGCGCTCACTGGCACTCGTGAACTCAGAGTTAGTAATCCTGCATTGGCAGATTTGTATTTTAATATGAAACAAAAGCATGACTGCTTTGAAGTCACTCGACTAACGTAGCTATTTCTTCTAGTACCTGTCACTAACTCACGGGACACTTCTCCGTTTGGGAGAGTTTCAAACTTGGCAAAACTTCTTTTATTGAACACGGGCGGATCACTTTGGATACTTTTCTTTTTAAAACAATAAGGGTAATATACAAAACACTACAGTAATTGGAACCCTCTGGGGTTGCAACCACTTTACACTCCCTTTTGCCTCTATTTAGAGTCTGGTGTTTTGAGTTCGCCTGTTTGAGGTGGAAAGTGACACATACAAGTGCGAAAATGCGCAGTCACATCCCAACACAAGTGTATGGTTAAAGACTGGAGCTATACACCCCATCAGGTTTACTACAAGGTGGGTCATGACTTAATATCTTTTTTGAAGTGACTAGGTCTAGTTGGAACAAAGCAATAATAGCTGGTCCTTCTCTACATTTCCCTTTAGGAATTGAAGGTGAGGACACACCTATAGTTTGGAACCAGTAGCATTCCTGGCCCTGAAGATGGACCTTTGTATAGTCCGAAACGCGTCGGCAACACAGTAAATTATTGCTGCTATTAGGGACTGGTGAGTTTCAACCTTAAGAGCCACTCTTCTTTGTAATTAAAAGTGGACAGTGTGCATGTGGACCAGGGAACGTGTTTTTCTGTGCCTACAAAAAGCTTTGATGATGATAAGGCTTAACTAATAACAGTGATATATACTGTCAGTTCGCCAGGTGAAGGCGACCTTTAGGTTATACACATAGTAATGTGGAATGAGGTTTGAGCAAAACATGTTCACCTGTACTTCTGTAAAGCAAATGGCTTCACATTGTCTAATGAAAATCTAGTGATGTTAACTGTTCTTTGCTTTCTTAAAAACACAAAAAATCTGGCGTTTGGAATAAATAAAAACAGTGGGTATTCTTTCCTTATATATGAAAAAAAGCATCTGTGAATAAATAATTTTCTTAAATGACACTAGTTATAATTAAATTGTGAGGGGTAACCATCTACACAGGCTGCGCTAACTACCTGTTAATATACTCACTAGATATGGTAAGTTAGAGCAGGGTGGATGGGGAGTATTCACAAAAAGGCACAACTGATTTGTGGTTCAATTGGTTTATGGTTCAATACGCCCAACTCTTTTTAAATTCAAATGAGTAGTGGTACATACTGATTTATAGTTTCAAAAGAAAAAAGAAAAAATGGTACATTCTTGGTACACCTAATCACAAATTGTGAGGTACTTGGTGCTTGAAACAGATAAATACAAGGTAGTGTCCAAAATGAAATGCATTCAAACAATGCCCAGAAATACAGAAAATGCCAAACAATGTCAAGAAATACAGAAAATGCCGAAAATGCCAACCAATGTCAAGAAAAACAGAAAATGTTTTCTTGACATTGGTCTTTTTTCTTTTGAAACTATAAATCAGTATGTACCACTACTCATTTGAATTTAAAAAGAGTTGGGCGTATTGAACCATAAACCAATTGAACCACAAATCAGTTGTGCCTTTTTGGGAATACTCCCCATCCACCCTGCTCTAACTTACCACATCTAGTGAGTATATTAACAGGTAGTTAGCGCAGCCTGTGTAGATGGTTACCCCTCACAATTTGTTTCAGTCTTGGTGATAGTGGCAGATAACCCTACCATCCACACGACAGCAGCTTATCCAATACTTGATTTCATCACATATAAAGACTTCAAGGTGTGCGCTCTCCTGATTAGGGCTCTACTCCCACAACTAGTTATAATTAACGCTTGAAACTATGAATTTTGGAAAATGCAAAATTGTAATGATATTTAGTGATTAAGCTACCAGATCTAGGAGGCGGGGAACTAGAAGGGGGGGTACTGATCCCCCCCCGGACCAAACACACCTATCCTTGGAAAAGAGATCAACATCAAACACAGATACATAGTTGTCTCTAGACTCTGTTCTTCTGCTGTACTGACAGTATTGGGATTTATCTCCCTTAGGAGTGCACTGGGGGTTGACGTGCAGCAATACACGTCTTTTTCTCTCAGCCAACAGGAAAGCTGTCATAGCAGTTGGGAACGTCATCCAGGCCCTCAACTTGGACCACTAAAAGGAAGAAGAAAAAAAAAAGGGGTGGGGGGCCAAGGGTCGACGAAAACGGAAAAAATACTTAAATGAAACAAAGCAAAAGCGATGCTAGGGGAAATAAGCTCAAGCCAACCTTGTAAAAACTGGTAAAACAGTTAAATTAAGTAAAAAAAAAAAAGTGTGACTTCTTAGAGACGTCACAAATGCAACCTGCCCTGTTACCGAGCAATGACACACTATTCAGATTCACTAATATCTCTATACTAGAAACTGAGAAAGTCATACTCTCTCTGAAGCCTTCAAATTGTCAAGGTGACAGCTGCACAGCACAAATCATTAAGGATGCAGCCAGAGAATTAGCACCGTTTATATCAAAACTAATTAATGCTTCCTTCAAGACTAGCACGGTCCCTAACAACCTTAAAGAATCTTGGGTTCTTCCACTACTGAAGAAACAAACATTAGAACCTTCCATCCCGACAAATTATAGACCTATCACTACGGTCCCCTTCCTTCTCAAAATTATTGACAGAGTAGCTTACCTCCAAATTCAGAACTATCTGGAAAATAACCACCTATTAGGCTCCCGCCAATTTGGATTCAGACCACAACATGGTACTGAAACTGCATTAATTGACTTAAAGACTCAAATCGACGAGTTGAAGGACAAAGGTAAAATAACTATGCTACTCCTCCTCGACCTATCGGCAGCATTCAACCTGGTGGATCATGCAGTGTTATGCAAACACCTAGCATCAGCCGCCCATTTCTCGAGTGAGGCTATACATTGGGTACAATCCTTCCTAGCCAACCGTACAATGAGAGTATTCTCACCTTCAGCCTCCGCAGACCCAATCCATATCACCTGTGGTGTTCCACAGGGATCGTGTGTCTCACCGACAATGTATAATATCTTTACCAAGCCACTCTTTGACAAATTGGGTATCACCTACGCAAATTATGCAGACGATACCCAGATCCTGATAACCCTTTCGGGCATTTTTGATGTGGACACGGCCTTGGTAAACAAGATATACCTCATCATTCAAGCATGGATGGCATCACATGGGTTCTGCCTGAATAGCAGCTTAGTTACAACACATTTAATATTGATGGCAATATAATTAAAACAGTAACTGAGGTAAAAACACTAGGTTTCAACCTCGACTCCACATTAGCACTAAAAAAACAAGTTAGTGCCATGGCATCCTCAACGGCTTATACTTGCAAACTTATTAGGGCTTGCAGACCCTTCCTCTCCAGAACTAGCTGTATCACACTTGCTAATGCTCTAATAATGTCTAAATTAGACAATTGTAACACTCTATACATAGGGGCCAACAAATACATCTTAGATAAAATGCAAATACTACAAAATAATGCCCTTAGAGTAGCCTTGAACATATCCAGCAGAGAGCACATCTCTAACATCAGAAGTGACCAGCACTGGCTAAAAAATCAGTGATAGGATCCACCTCAAAACTGCATCCCTTACCTTTAAATGTCTGAACAACATGGCACCCTCCTATCTTGCTGACAGAATGATTAGAAACGCATCAACCCATCCCACAGGATCATCCAACTCCCAGAGCTGAGAAGTCCCCAGATTTAAACTTTCTAAATCTGGCGGAGCCAGTTTCCCAGTGAAAGTGGCTCTATCCTGGAACGCACTGCCCCCCCAGCCTTCAGAACTGAACAGCTGTACAACAGATTCAGGCGTAACATGTTGAATTGGCTTCGAGCTAATGACAACTAATACTTGCCTACTTGTTATTCTTACTTGAGCCATGTGTATTTCCTCAGACTTCTGTTGAAACATATGACTGTATCGAACACTGCACTTGTTCCCCGTATATTACCATGTTCCCATTATACTCCCTAATTTGTCATTATTGTACCTGTACTGTGTTGTAACTAAGCTGAAAGTATACCTGCGTCCAGCTACCTAAGCGTTTGGTGCACATTTCTTTTAAAGTTTTTTTTTATTTGTATATAGTTCGAAGAACCTTTACAAAATTTCACATCAATACATATTCGAATAATGTTACAAAACATTACATTTTTAAAATCACATTAATTTAAAACAATTTTAAATTAAAAGAAAAATATATCATTAAAGTAATAAAATCTCTTTTTCAATTACTTTTAGAAAATCAACTAAAGCAAAAATTAGTGCTTTCTCATTTCCTTGCATAAGACGACTCCAAAGTGAGATCATACAATCTACATAGTTCACATTAATGAATCTTAAAAAAGCTTTGTCCTTACATCCCTAAAGTGTGGACATTCTAAAATCGGGTGTTTTAAAGTTTCATTCTTTTGTGTGCATTTAGAGAACCGACAATTAGAGATGCCCAGATTTTCATTTCCTGTTCCCCAGTACTTTGTCCGTTCAAGAGTGTGATACTGATTTAATTTGAAGCGCATATAGTACATTCTACTTATGTTACATGGAAACATCCTAAGATAGTCTCTACCACCATCTCTTTTATGAGGAAATTTAGCATACTCCTTATATGTACTCAATGTAGTAATTTCATCAATGGTTTTACACCAATCATTGTCAAATAGTTTTTGTTTTACGTAGTTCGGACGCCTATACAAGTCATCGCTATCAACACTCAAACTCATTAAGGTTTTGTACATAGTAATAATAACTGGTAATAGAACTGGAAAAGCATCCCTTTTTAAAATCTAAAAATTCTTGGTAGATTGGATTATCAGGATAGTTAAGAATTTTGGAGTAATTAGAGAGAGCACGCCATGTTAACTTACTGATAGGGAAGTGAGACCTAACTCTTGGGAATTGTTGGCGACAAACGCAGAGCTTTTTTAACCATGCTGTCCTGTAATAAATCCAGTTGTTTATTCAGGTTACCAAGAGAAATATCTAATGCGTATAAGAGAATTGGTTCTACTTTTAAAGTAAAAAATTCAAGTAGCGGTATAATTGAAAATTTGCAGAATTTAGAAAAAATAAATTTCATCTGACTCAGGAGAGGTCTGGATTTATGCTTTAGGTAGTCAACCCATGAGTTGATAGTAGTCACATTACTCAGGCGGTATCCCAAATAGATGGTATCTTTTCATTCATGAATAGGGATATCTCCAATACTCAAGCTAAATTTCTTATGTTTTTTGCTGGATTTGAAGGTCATTACATGGGTCTTAGAGGAGTTAGGTACAAGATTGTGATTATACGCGAACTTTGAGAATATGTCTAGTTTAGATTGAAGACCAGCTGGAGTTAAATAAAAAAAAATTAAATCGTCTGCAAAGGCTAGCCAGTGTATTCTTAGTGAGCATAGCCTTGCAGGATACGTAATAGCTGATTCCCATAGATCGTCTATGTCGGAAAGGTACAGATTGAAAAAGCAGAGCTGCAAAATTGCCGCCTTGCTTTAGTCCAAGATGAAGAGGAACAGATTCAGTCAGAGATCCCCCCCTGAGTCAGACGAATTCTGCATGATGTGTTGCTATGAAATTTGGTAATCCAATATATAAAATATTTTGGAATACAAAACTTACGCATTTTGTTCCATAAAACATGACGTACGACTGTATCAAATGCAGAAGACATGTCGATAGAGGCAATGTAGATGGTACTCAGTTCCTTTCCTTTAACTCCAGCAATCAGATGGGCCATTATTGTGGCATTTAAAGTTGTTCCCATCTGGCGCCGAAATCCAACTTGACATTTTGAGTAGATCTTATGGAAGGCTAGATGTTTTTCTAAATCAAAAATGACCAAAATAGAGAAACCCTTTGCCGCTGCATCTGTCAAAGAGATGGGTCTGTAATTCTCAGGTAAACTGGAATCACCTTTTTTGTAGAGAGGTATTAGGATAGAAGTGACCCACAACATCGGAATGTTACCCTTTTGGAGAATGCTATCAAATTTGATCTTTAAGATCTTGCTCCAAAAAATAGGGTCAGATTTGTAAACACAAGGTGGAATCCCGTCAGGGCCCGGAGCACGGGAGTTGGACAATTGTTTAATGGCCCACATGATGTCAAGTGTGGACCAAACAAAATGAATGAGAGGAGGAGGGGGATCTGTATCAACATCTACTTTGACAAAACGGGCGGGTAGCATATATTTTTTCTTAACATAGGAAATCCATGTTTCGGCATTTATTTCACACTTGTTTAATCTGTCTGGCGCAATTCCTTTTTTGAGCACTGTCCAGATGTCGCGTGAATTGCGACAACAAATAGCTTTGATCATTTTGCAGTTTTGCTCGTTGTATTGCTCTAGATGAACTCTTTTAATTTTATATTCTTGAACAATAAGTTTCTTTTTTAACATATATTGCAAAACCGGTAGATTCTCTAATTCAAGCCTTCTAATATCACGATTTTTAGATCTTTTTAGCATTTTAATTTTGTAATTGAATCTATGATTGTGAATGGTCTCCGAAGGGGGTAATTTGGTTCTAAATTGATTGAGAGCGTCTTCAATGCAATCATTAATAAGCAGATTTAAGATGATATTGCACATGCTCTGCTAGTTTCCTACATAAGGTAGGATTCCATCTCAAGGAAATGTTATCCCTTTTGATTTCAATCGGGAGTAGACAATGGTTAAAGTGCCATTGGTCAGTATCAAGAGAAGTATAAAGAGCAATGGGGGCGTGATCACTGTAATCAATAACCCCAATGTTGGCAGAGTCAATGCTAGTCAACAAAGAATCGGAGACACAAACAAAATCAATCACTGAGACAATTTTACCTCTTTTCCAGGTATGTATGTTGGAAGACTTACTGAATTTGACAAAGGACATACCCCAATTCTCAAAGTAATCACACAATTCCGCTCCTCTTTTCCGGCTATTTGTTTTAGCTTGATTACAGGCATGATGATATACAAGCGGTTCATTACATTGAGAATTAAACTCACCACCTACAATAGTATCATAATTAGAGTAGAGGGTTGAGACTTGATCAAAACAACAATCTAGATCATCGAGGATTTGAAATATAGAGTATTTCAAGGGATTACAATACAAATTAATGATTAGGATTACATTTGCCTCATGCTTATTTAGACACAAAGTTACCGCTAAAACATGAATAGATGAATACACCAAAGTTATCCTACAAGCAACAGCATTGTTAATTGCAATGGCTAGGCCACCGAACGGCCTACCTCCAACACCTTTTGAGGCAAGAGAGCTATATGAATGGTAATCTGATATAACTAGTGGATCCACTTTCATTGTTTCTTGTAGCAATAGAATTGATGGTAATTTTGCAAGAGTAGAAAGCCAAATCGGAATATTACTAAAGCCGCAAGAGTTCCATGACAGTACAGTAAGAACTGTCTTCTCCTTGACTTATGATGAAAGTAAGTCAGGATTAGCCGCGAATATTGTTTTTCGCAGTGGTTCTAACCATGCCATTTCACTATTGGTGCGAGCAATCGTCAATAGTTGGGAAATACACAATTTTTCAGTTTTTGCACTAGTTGTCAAATCACCACCTTTTTTTGCTCCTTTGAATCAGATCGCTGATTAACATTTACAAATTCATCAGCCAATTTTTCATCGTTGATTGATTGATCGTTAAATGTAAATAATGAAAATCCTATTTCATGAAGCTCCCTTCTAAATGATAATATGAGTTTCAATACATGTTCAGAAAACAGATGACATGTCATTCGGAAATTTTTGGTTGGAGCTAATGCAATGCGATCAATTTCACTAGATGCTATAATTCTCAGTGACGGAATTACATAAAGAAGATCTAAAACATATTTTCTGCTGATTCGAGCCCCACATAATATTTCCTGCTTGCCTTCAAGGCCTATCATGTTAATGCATTTATTATCATTAGCATTAGAATGTGAAGGCAGAGCGTCAGCAGTTTTTTCTTGTGTCAACCGTGTACTACCTGCAGGGAAAACATTGGCGAGGCCCTTTTCTCCAAGCATCTGATCATTGAGGTTTAGAATGATTTTCAAATCAGTTAGATTTTCACTCAAAGATCTAGCATCAGATTCTGAAGACATATGTTGAGTATCTGAAGGGGCATTTACAAGTGGTGCATGAGTTGGGTCGTGTAGAACATTGGTTTCTCTCCCAAAAGCTTGAGTATTTAAAAGCTGATTGATTATATCAAGTGGAAGAATTCCTGCTTTGAGAGTGTTATACATAGATTCTTGCATATCTGAAACAACAGTATTCCTGCACTGCAATGGTTGTTTGTCTAATTCATGTACAACACAAACAGAAGCACCAGATCCGAACACATTCTGTGAAGGAGGCTTTCCATTAGATGAATCATTAGGTAGTATGGTAATTTTTCCTCTTCCATTTTCAATAATAGGTACATTGATAGAGTTCGTAGCTGGAACAATCGCAGGATTTTTTAGTAATGTTTCCGAATAAAGCAAGGAAGCCTTTTTAGTTGATACAACAGTAAGCTGTTTAAATACTTCATTTGGATCAGTCAGATGGTTAGGAGAAAGACTAGATCTATTAGAGGTTTTTTTCCTTCCAGCACTTTCTTATGGTCAGCACCCAGTTGTGACTGACATTCCACAGAAAGCTGTGCTACGTCAATCAGATCCTCATCGCCACTGTCTGGGATCACCAAATTTTCTTTTTTAGAATTTTTAATTTTTTCATTGGCAGATCTGCGTTCTTTTTCAGCACGTTTGACACAGCGTTTTTGATTTTTGTGGAATCTTCTAGATGAGTAGCCTTTATAGTCAGATTCGCATTCCACTGAGCCTATGATCTGTTTCTGTTCGTCCATAAGTTTAATAAGGACTGAGGGACTATCATCAGGTGTCACCCTTTTTTCTGGCGAAGAGATAGGGATTGGTAAATAAAGCTTATTCTTAAGATCAATTAAGAAAGAGTTAATGGTCCCTAGTTCACATCGTAGCAAATCAAATTCGTTTGATGGTTCAGAAGCAGAGCCCAGTATGTTAACAGGACAGGATTCTATAGATTGCGTACTTTGTTCGTGAAAGATCTTAGTTTTTGCCTCTATGGGAGACTTAGAATTTAAGAAAAACCCATTTAGTGCAAGAATGAAACCTTCCACCCTGGTTACTTTGGAAACGATCTCGCTCATAGTATGTTTAATGTCTCTCAGTTCTAAATGGGTGACATTGTGCCCTTTATCTAATAGAGCAAGTATTCTTATTATTACAGGAAAAGTGAAGGGTTCTTGATCTTTAGGGGTATGAGGTATACTGGTGTCATGCCCCGCATTCCTGCTTACACTCGTCCCGGGGCATCTATTTCCAGGTGGAAGCTGCCCTGGCGACTGTTTTCAGTTCGCGGAATACACCGCACTACATCATCCAGCATTCCTTCTTCCCGCGGTCACCTGAAGCGCACGCAACGTGCCTTGCGTCCTGAAAATGATACCGGTATTTAGTACGGCGTATCCCTGCAACGAGTGCTCCTAAACTAAGTAATTAGTTCGAGTGCCCGAATGATTGACTTTCTGATTCCTGTGTTTCCTGGACTCAGCTTATGCTTTAAGGATTCTCTTGAACGTTTTGTCCCTACGATTTCTGGCACCATTTCCCTCGGCTGTTTTCCATTGGTAAACAAACTCACGGCTTTTCTTAATGGACTGCTTCCCTCTTGCCCTTGATTGTTGCGACGCCTTGGAACCTGTTAACCTCAAGTTTAACGCGATACAGAACACTAGGAAAATCTGAACGAACCCTCTTTTCAAGTTTCTTTTCCCTCTTCTGGCTGCTAATCCCACTGGCTTTCTGAACCCTTCAACCTCACGTGTGTCACAAGCCCACAAAAACACTCTTTTTCTGGATCTACCATCAACGCTGCTCTCATCACCAAACAGTTCTCTACACATCGAAGTGACCGATTGAACGCTCTCCTGATTTGGTGGTCACTACTTGGATTGGATATTTCCACTTTGGGGATGCTTTGCTGAATTCCTTGGGGATTAGTTTTGGGCTCTAGTTGCGCCCTCGTGCCGTTCGGGTTAGGTGGATTATTGCACAGACTTCCTTCAACTGAGACTTCCTTCCTTCTTCACCTTGTCATCACTTTGCTGAACTCACATAGGTTGCAGGACTTCCTTTTGGCTCAGCAGGTAAGAGAGGGTAATTGCGGGCGGGTGATTGCTGCACTTTTGGTAACTCTGGCTGCTATCTTGAACCATCGTTCTTGCTTTGTTCCCTTAGCTCTGTTGTCGCTGCACCTGCCTTTTCACTCAAGCCCCTGGCCTGTTAGTTATATTTTATTTCTACAGGCTGCGCTCTTGGGGGGAAAGTCTTGTTAACATCGCCGTTCAAGATATCCCAGAGCAGAGGGGCTCCCAAGTTGGATGCTGATTCTGTATCCTTTATAAGTCTGTATCCTTTTTCAAGTTGTGTTAAAGTGTGACAACTGGATTCGCTACCATTATTCTGAGAGTAGGGAATACCACGGTTGGGACTGATTGGAAGTTCTGATTCAGAGACAGTACCGCAAATAGTATTGTTTACAGTTGAAATTGGCAAGTGTGGGCTAGGTGGAAGGTGGATACCACTTCCGTATACATTTTCTTGTTGGTCGTGATTTCTTGGAATAAGTGGGGTCAGCAGGCCAATGGATAATCTAATACGAGAATCCAGGTCAGCCAATGCTTTGATATCAAAATCGCTATTAAGCGAATTCCCTTCATTGGCCGAGCCTGGAGACATGATAGTTGAGGTATTATGTACCATGTCCTGTGTGTCAAAGTTAATATTCCCTGCATCGACATTGCCACTTAGAGTGTGTGCAGTACATTTCTCATTCTCGTTGTTAGTGCTAATAGGTAGCGCCATACCTGAACACTTGCCGCTTCTTAGGCCACTAGCCATCTTTTGTAAAATTTAAGTAGGTGCAAAGCAATAATACAGGCAATTATACAGGCTTAAAACCTGGAGCCTTGCAATATTCAGTTTACAGTGTATTACGGTGGGTTCAGAAAGATATCATGAAACCACGAGGCACTACACATACACTAATAGAACTAACACACAGATCCTACCTTAGATCGGGTGGAATTTTCTGGCACGGAGGGTCTAGCAAACTAAATAAAGAATTATATTCTAACTTCACACACTTGCCCAGCCAACAGCCTGATACACTTACAGGCACTTACGGTGCGTGCGCGGTGCGTGACAGAGGGTTTTCAAAATAGTGTGCACCAATCACTGGGAGGAGGGGGAGGGTTGCTGGCAGCGCCGGGGATTGTTGCTGCAAATGAGAAAGGTAAGCAGTGAGTGGGACAGTAAGGTCACTGGCAGCACAAACACTAACTCCAGGGCACTAACTCCCGGAAAGAAGCTGAATAATGCAAACCGGAGTGAGCCGGGCTATTTACTTAGTGTAGTCCAAGTAGCGTGTTACGAGATGTCAGCACTTCCTCTTGCTGATGGCGTCCTCGTAAGTAGAGTGAAACTTGCAAAACCAAAGTCCAATTGCAGCAGCAGCAGCAGCAGCAAGTCCCAGCCAAACAGCCTGATACACTTACAGGCACTTACGGTGTGCATTACCAAATAAACAAACAAACAAACAGATGTGAGGAGAGAAGGAGCGTGTTGAGTCGAAGATGACCACAAGGTTTTTAGCCTCATAGGTGGGAGCAGGAAGAGGGCCAAGAGAGGCCGGCCAGAAAGTGACAGGAAAGGAGGGAGCGGGTGTGCAGATGAGGAGAATCTCAGTCTTGCTGGCATTAAAGCAGAGATCATTGGCGGCACACCTCTCCTGGATAGCAGACAGACAGTCAGCGATTAGTGAAGGAGAAGAGGTGGCTGAAAGGAGCCTGAAAATGAGCCGAGTGTCATCCGCATAGCACTGAAAGTTAGAGCATAGAGTGGCAATGCGGTGGGCAAGATGTGCCAGGTATTGTTTGAACAGCCTGGGAGAGAGGTTAGACCGCTGGGGAACACCACAGGTAGAGATAGAGATAAAGGACAGGAAGGACCCAAGTTGGACCTGGGAGGGTCGATTTGAGAGGAAAGAAGTCAGTCATGCCACAGCATGATCAGTGATACCCAGGTTATCACAGAGATGGTTGAGCAGGATGGCATGGTTGACCGTGTCAAAGGCAGAAGAGAGATCAGGTAAGATGAGGACACAGGGAGTGCTGGAATCATGGTTAGCAAGCAGGTCTTCATGGATGTGCAGGAGAGCAGTTTCCGTGCTTCTGGTAGCTCTGAAACCAGACTTATGGTCATGGAGACAATCAACAGATTCAGTGTGAAGATTAAGCTGGGAGATGGCCAACCTTTCGAGGAGTTTGCCCAGGAAAGGTGTGATGGAGATTGGGCGATATTTAGCCGGGCAGGACAGGGTCAGCAGACAGTTCTTAAGAAGAGGGTGCACAAGTGAGTGCTTCAGGGGCCAGGGGAAGACTCCAGTGGTGAAGGAGTGGTTGCAGAAGTCAGCCAGAGTAGGAGCCAGGGTGTCAATGTGGTCCTTGATGGTTTTGGAAAAACAGGGTGAACCTTTCATAGATTGGACTTGTCTAGAAACCTTGTCTGGGGAGAACAGGGGAAAGGCATAGAAGGAGGGAGGAGAGGTGGCTGAAGAGGGGCCAGAAGAAGAGCAGTGAGTAGAGAGAGGAGTGGGAGAGGAAGAGAGAGAGGGCAGGATGTCCTGAGCTTTAGAGATGAAAGGAGAAGCCAGAGCCATGTAGAGGGCCTGAGAGAGGGGACAGGAGTGGCAGAGACTGCAGCAGGAAAAGTTTGGCCGAGTTGTTAGATGCCACACAGATGCAGGCTTGGATGTGAGCTCTCTTCTTGGTGTGGACAGAGAGCTGGTATTGCCTTTGGAGCAGGCGGCAGGTCAGTCTGTTAGAGGATGTACCGGAAGCATGCCATTTCCTTTCATCCACCCTGCACTTGTGTTTGAGGGTGACAAGGTCTGAGTCGTACCAGAAGTTGCACTTGGCTTTGGGCTTCAAGCGGATTCTCATGACAGGAGCAAGAACATCAAGAGTATCAGATATAGCAGAGTGGAGCATGGAAAGGACTGTGTCAGGGTGTGAGTCAGCCAAAGGGAGAGGGGAGGGTGAGAAAGTGGCAGCAAAATCCTCGACTGACACATCCTTTATGGGTTGGATAACTGAGAAGGTAGGTGGCAGTGCTGGAGGTGGCTTGGCCTGAGGGGTAGAGAGGGTGAGCTGGGAGGAAAGGAGGCAGTGATCACTCCAGGAGAGAGAAGTGGTGAGAGGGATAGAAAGGGGAAGGTCTGAGGAGATCAGAACATCCAGAATGTGCCCTGAAGAGTGAGTCGGGTCAGAGGGAAGAATAGAGAGTGAGAGAGAGTCACAGAGGTCGTGAAAGAGTCCAGAGGAAGGCCAGGAAGCATCCAGGCGGATGTTAAAGTCTCTAAGAAGGAGGAGTTGAGTGGTCGAGAACAGGAGGGTGGAGGAGAGGTCCGCCCACTCATAGAGGAAGGAGGAGATCTGACCAGGTGGTCAATAGATGGTAGCCGCAGAATAGGCATGGCCAAGAGAGAGAGAGCCTCTGCGGCATGGCCAAGAGAGAGAGAGAGCCTGCAGATGAGGCATTTGAAGGAGGAGTAGGCCTGTGTAGGAATGACAGAGGCAGGGAATACTCAGGGAAGATCAGGGCTACATTCCCTCCAGAACGGTTGGATCTGGGCGCAGAGAGGATCTTGTAGCCATCAGGGAGCAGAGTGTCGAAGTTCGTGACACTAACATCACATTGGACGGTGTTCAAGAATGAGTTTATGGTATACATATACAATGCAGTAGAAAAACAATCATAGGTACGAATATTTTCTCGTATAGTAAAGCATGCTGGATGGCGGTGTGGGAGTGAGTCCACTGATTTAGCCAGCACAAGAGACAACACATGTTACATGCATCATTTAGTATGCTAGGAGAAAAAACACGAAACAGCACGGAATAGAACCACAGTAGATGTTGGTCTAGGAAAAGATAGCTTGATATTATGCAGCCAATGGAGGGAGCACAACTGACTTTGGACATATATATGTCTTCCATATAGGTCACACTCTTACTCAGGTTAAAGACATGGAATAATGGAAAGCGTGAACAGATACAAACAGATGTCCTTCCAACAGACATAGAAAACAAGTGGACCACCAGATACAGGTAAAAAATATGGGGTCTGGCCCATAGAAAAGAAGTATAGAGGTAAAGTACAAAAATTAACATAATGATTGATGTTGCAATACCCACAACTATATTAGAGACACTAAGAACCTGATTACCATCTTGCAGGGTCACCTTACGGAGCAATCCACTTAATTGAAGATCAGAAAAAGGAAAGCAAGACCAAAAGGCAATTAAGAGCGGTATGATAGCCTGGGCTGAACACCAGCTCAACCCAACATGCCTGGAGTAGATGTACTCAGAGATGTTAAATGATGGCTCCCTGTTTTATTTATTTCCCTTGTAGGGAACCTGGAAAATGAGACGCCTGTAAAAAGAAATAAGAGACGCTCGCCCGAAAAAGAAAATCAAGAACAAGACACAAAGCAAAATGTTGTCCTTTTTAGACAGAAACTTAAACTCTGACATTAATTATCAAGTCCTGAAGAAAGCGGATAGTAATATAGATCCCGCGGAAACCGGTTGACACAAAACAAATTCAAGGTGATGACCTGACCTCCAAGACAGGCTAATCAAAGAGCATGCTTGGGTGAATGATATCATTTTAAAAGCACAGTGTGATTGTGTAAGACTGTGCAAATTAGATTGTGCATGGTCTTTAATGAAAACTATTAATGATAATTGATAAGTCACACGACTAGGAAGCAATATGAATAAAGAGGAATTAATTGACTTTAGAGTGTGCCCCTAATTTTAGAGGTTAGCGAGAGAGGATAGGGCGAGTCTCTTATCTATCCCCTCACCTAGATAGGCGATACATCAGCGCTTACTAGGTGAAGAGCACCATCTGGAGGGATATCTATACTCTGCTATTAGGGATATTTAGCTTGTCATAGGTGACTTTAGATTGAGTAGTTAAATTAAGAGTGTCTGTCTGTGTTGTGGTACTAAGAGCTGGCCGTAAACCATGTCTCGTGAGACCAAGAGCATCAAGGTCAAGTTCTTCCAGGAGGAGGCAGATGTCAGAGGAGTGTTTGGCAGCAGAGCGAGAGTTGAGAGTGGCAATATGGAGAAGGTTGCCGTATTTGAAAGACTTCCATGGAGGGGTACAAATCAAAGGTACGCCCTGCAGAGGTGTAGAAGAAGCCTGAGGGTGTCAGAAGAGGAAGGAGGAGAGGGCAAGGTAGCTAAGGAGGAGACAGTGGGGTAGCCAAGGAGGCCGTGTGGGGGAGAGAACAGCAGGAGAGGAAAGGAAATTGATGAGGCGCGGGAAGCATCTGTCAAAGAGGAGAAGCTTTGCCTGAGGGCCTTGGTTCACAGCATTTAACTGTTACACAAGTGAAAGGGATGAAATTCATTTATACGTGAGTGCTACTTTTCAGACTTCTCATTCTCCGACAATCAACAGTTTAGGCAGATGGGGGCACTTGGGGCCACATCTAGGGTCTCCTGTGGCCAGAGCCACCAAGCACAGGCTAACAAGCCCTGGAGGTGTCTTGCGCTGGGGTCCAGACTGCTCTGGTGGCGAGAAACTACAATCCCCTAATGCTGTGGGAAGAACGTGCGCACGCAGCTTGTGCACATACCGGCTTTCATAAGGGAGAAGTCGTGCCGTGTCAGGTGCTGGTAATTATTGCTATGAGGCATGGGCGGGACCGCGTGTTGCAAGAAGACGTTTCGTGCATTCCCAGGCAGCAGCAGTGATTCCTCTTAGAACGGATAATCCCGGGCAGCGGCTGTAACTGGTACTGCATTAGAATGTGCTACACTTGCGGTCAGTGTGGAGGAAGTCCCCAGTTCCCTGAAGGACTGGGGAGTTGGGATGAAGACTCAGAGATGAATTTCTTCTGCTTGGGGGTTGACGGAGGAAGAATAAGTAATCCAGTAGAAGGTCAACCATCAAGCAGGATGTAATGGTTTAGCAAGTAACAGATGCAATCTTGCCCATTGCATTGAAGTTGTGCAGAGGAGTTTGTGCCAGCAACAAAGATAGGGCCTGAGGCCAGGGTGTCCGATGTTCAATTGTTTTCTCAGGGTAAAACTAGCGGGTGTACATGTTGGAGTATTAGTCACATAAATTAGAATGTCTAAAGAGGAACAGGGATGCTGGGGCAGATGGGATCACATTCAGTAGTTCAAAGAGAACCTGTTTGTTGAGCCCTTCTTCGTATTGCTAAGATATCCGAGTGGACCATGCGCAATCACACTTAAGGTTAAAGGGCTCTAGGCCAGTTGTTACCAAGTAATGAATAATGTTGTATGTGAATGTTTCATTGTGCCATGCATGAGGTCACGACCTATCACAGACCAATCCCAGTAAAGGCAGACTTCGAACACGAATAGAAGATGGTAGTAAAGATTGTGAATGATCAATGAGAAAGAATGATTTGGGCAAAAGATGGTACTTCTTTATAAATGTTTTTTCCAATCATGTTTGAGGGGTGGGTGGTCATAAGTTATCTTGAAGTGATTCAACTGTTGCTAAAATGTGTACAAATGTATCAATTGATGTAATCTTTTGAGATTTGGGTTAGTTTGGTCCTACAGTACCATCTAAGTGTTCTCTGGATATTTGTACAATAAACCTTGCTTTACGTACAAAACGTGCACTTGTACCTCAGGTGGTGAACTCAGTTTTGGGGTCTGCCCCAACACGAGTGCGAAAAAACCTTCACTCAGAGCTCTTCTCTGTCCAGTACTCGTATGTTGCATACGGGGTTGAGGGAGTTCACACCAGTGCACAGTGTGTGAGAACAATTTCACTTGGAGCTCAAATCTGTCATTACATCAGAGGATGCATACTGGGGAGAGGCCATACCAATGCACAAAGTGCAGGGAAAACTTCAATTACAGCTGTAATCTATGCAGGCATCAAAAGCTGCAGACCGGAGAGTGACCATCCCAGTGCATGAAGGGTGAGAGAAGCTGCACTCGGAGCTCTCCGCTGTCATCACATCAGATGCTGTATACAAGGGTGAAACCATACGAGTGCAAGAAAGACCTCAGTCCCAGTTCTCATCTGTACAGGCATCACATACTGCATACTGAAGAGAAACTATAACAGCATACAACATGCATGCAAAGCTTCACTCTGGGCTCTGACCTGTACAAACATCAAATGGTGGTCCACATTGGTGAGCAACTGAACCAGAGCACACAGTGCAAGTAAAACTTTGCCTAGAGGTCTGCTTCGTGCCACTGTCAGACAATCACTCCTAGTGAGAAATGTGTATAGCGTATGAAATGGAAGACAAGTTCCTCTCCAAGCTGTGACTTTTATGAACATTAGAAAAGCCTCTAAGGTGGGATTTTGGGCGTCATCAGAAGATCCATTCAAAAGGGGAAACATACCCCACCATTCCCAGGTGGCTCATGGAGTAAGCAGTGAGGAGAACATTTACAGATAACCTGAAAATTAGAATGCAAATAAAACCTGGACTGGATGAGCGGCCCACCCGTGACTTGGATCACGACTTCTGCAGTGTATTAAACAGTGTCAATGTATGTTCACATAATGCATCCATCAATTGCTTCATGCTGTCATGCAAAGCCTTCTATCGTGTCATTAAATTGATATGCCAGTTACAGCTGGTATTTCAGTGCCATTCTGCAGAGAAATAGCAGGTGCGCAATACTCTCTCCAGTACAGAAATGCCAACTTTGACAAATTACATTTTCATTTTGTGCTTCTTTAAAAGGATTTCAAAATAATGCAAAAATTAGATGATTGTATCCCTTGGCCCAAATGGGGCCCTTAGATATAGGGGGTTATGGAAAAATATATAAATACATATATAAGAAAAGACAAGCCACAAGAAGGAGTTTTAAAGCTTTTATTAAATGTGTATGTTTGTAACATGAATTTACCTGACTGTAGCATGTTCCCCACCATGGGAGACACATGGAACCTTGAGGCTGAGGGATAATCGGCAGGCCTCCCCTGCCAACAGACAGAGACGGGGACTAGAATTTCCTGAAGAGGGAAGAACCATTAGAAGGTGACAGTTGAAAGGCAGAGAAACCAAAGATGAATGTAAAAAGGACAGAAGAAAGAAATGAGCTGTATGTTTGTTTTGTTTGTTTATTGAATTTATAAAGCGCACCAGACCCGGGAGTAACGGGGCGCGGCAGGGTTATGTACAGCTTACAAGGTTACATAGTGTATCAAGTACAATATACAGATAGTCAACATTTCACAATAGATATAACAATAAACAATATACAAATGGTCAAATTTCACAGCAAAGACGGGGTTATTTACATCGTAGTATACAGACGTCTGCAGAAATTTACAATCTTAGGAGGCAGACCATGCTGGAGTGCAATAGTGTCAGAGGAAGCTAGTTCTCAATCAGTTTGAGGTGGGTAAAGAGGTTCTTTCTGAAGTGAGGGTAGGGTAGGTCTGCTCTCAGCTCATGCTGCAAGGAGTCCCAGAGTTTAGCGGCTTTCACAGGGAAACTGTTGCCACCGATTTTGGAAGATTTGAATCTGGGTACCAGCAGGCAGTTAGTATTAACGGTTCTAGTAGGTCTGCTGGAAGTTCTTCTAGATAACTTGTCAGTTAGGTAGCTAGGTGCAGCATTGTTCAATGCTTTGTGTGTCAGGAAGGCTATTTTTAATTGTATTTTGTTATGGGTGGATAACCAATTGTATTGGCGTCTGATTGCAGTCATGTGGACTCTTTTATTGATGCCCAGTGCAGCTCTGAGGGCGTTATTTTGTAGTATTTGCAGTTTTTGGATACTAGCTTTATTGGCACTACTGTAGAGCGCATTGCAGTAATCTAATTTTGAGAGGATTAATGCTCTAGCCAATATGATAAAGCTATCATTGGAGAGGAAGGGCCTACCTGCTCTAATAAGCTTGTACGTGTAGGCTGTACACCCTGGGGGGTCACAGCCTTGAGCACCCCTACCCCTGGAACCCCTAAAGGGGTCGAGCTGGGCTGCGGGCTGGGCCAGAGCAGAGAAGGTGAAAACCCTGGGCCGCGTGTGCGGTGCAGCCAAGAGTAACGCCTGTGCCTGTGGGGGGAGATAATGCCCCAGTCTGGGGCGACGGGTCACTGTGACCCGACCCGGAGCATGGCCTGAGGGGAATGGGGTACACGGTGGCCAATCCAGGCACACCAGAGAAGGTGGAAACCCCGGGCCACGTGTGCTGTGTGGCCCGAGTGAAAAAATGGCTGCATGGTTTCCTCCCGATGGCTCGTGCTTTGGTGCCAGGGGCCTGAAAGCAATGTCCCTGCCAGCATTAAGTGGCAGGGTGCCACCACAGGAAGGGAAGGGCACATCAAGCCACTTCAGTTATAAAACCACCACCGCAGAGGGACGCAGAATGAGGGGCTTTCAAAGCCATGGAAACAACAGTCTAGAGCCACCAACACATAGGGGAGCAGAATGAGGGTCTTTCAAAGCCCTAGAAGCAACACCACCACCACCACAGAGGAAATCAGGGCTCCTGAAGCCCTAAAGGGACTCTGGGCTCCCAAAGCACTATGTGGGCACAGTGCTCCCAAAGCCCAGGAAGTGCAGATAAGTGTCCCGTGACAGCCACCCACAGCGGGAGATAAACCTCAGAGGCGCCCCAGCACGGATGCTGCTGCCAGAAGATACTGCGCACTATTGAGCTGTTACGTTATGTGACTTATTGCTATAGACTGATAAGAAGACTGGGATTTACATGTAAGTGATGGCAGTTGTTAGGGAGAATTCTCTGTTTAGGCTGGATTTCCCTACCTAGTGAGTCCCCCAGCAGCTTTGCTGGATTTCTGGGGTTTCTTTTTTTTCTCCTGCCAAGAGTGAAGCTCTTTTACCCTCACTCTGGGGCATGTTTGAAGAGTGTTTCTTTGGTTAACTTTGTGTTGAATGGGCTATGGGGTCTTTTACTCCATAGGGCCTCATGTATTTTTGTGATGTGGGTTACACAGCACCCTCTGTGCAGTAACCCAGGGGTGTCCTAGGGACTCCCTAACATAGACTCCATACCCTGGGACTGACTACTGTCTCCCAGGGCATGTAAAGACACCAAAGACTTTACTAGTCTTAAATCCTGAACAGAACCAGTACAAACCATCATATTGTGGACGTACTGGCTGGGGCAATTCGATTGCCCCAGGGTCTGTTAGTCGAGGGGGCACGTCTCCGTCCCCCCTGATTGAGTTTTGGCTGGTGGCAGTGGAAACTACTTTTGATATTCAACCGCGAATATTTTCCTATGGGATTTCCCATTGTTTTAGGCTAACACATTTAATTATTTATATACGGCAGCCTCAAACATACCGCCGGTTTATATATTTATTATTATAACCCCGGTTGGGATTTTTTGCCAAAACTTGATTCTAAAATGGCGTTGGCGTTCGCATCTGTAACTCTGACCCAAAGTGGAGCCCTTTGTTCCACTTTTGGCGGGCTTCTCCACAGAAGCCCTCCAAAGTGGTGCCACTCTGTCTGGGGTACTTAGGAGGGGTGGAGGGGGATTTGGGCACCCTGGACTGAGTTACCTTGGTAACTCAAGTCGCACTCCGTCCTGATTGGCCCAAGTGGTGAGCCGGCCGGCTCACCACTTAGCATGTTTGAGTGACAGCTAGGCTGGGTGAATGGGGGTTTGCTGCATAAAAGCAGGGCTTTGGGGACTGGAACTTCAGAAGTCGCCACAGGACCAAGAATCCGACGAGGGAAGAGCTGAGCCGACCTGCTACGACGACACCACCCGGTGGAGCCCTGCTGAACCGTCTCACCACTTTTCCCAACGACCGAGGAGAACTCTTAACGGAGTGGCTCCTTCCCTTGACTGGTGGGGACAACCAGTTTTCACCTTCTTTCCGCTTCTTCGAGGTATCTCGTGGCCGCCTTGCCAGTGCCAAGCACCCCGGCAACCGGAATACCACACTTTTACCACAACCGCGAAAGTCGGTACAACCCTTTAACCGGAGGACTCCGCGGCTGGTTTCTTCCCGGGCAGTGCAACGACCTTCTTCTTCTGCTCTTCAGCGAGATCTTCTTCTTCCCTGACCGACGTCGAGCCTTGCTGCCACTGCCTGGAACAACTGCCACCGCTGGAGGATCCTTCCCGTTTAAGGTACCGTGTTCCGCCTGGCTTCCCTTGCCACCGACTGTACGGGGTAGTTTTAGCCCCCGGCTTTCGAACCTGGGATTGCCTGGGACACCCTGGCTAAACTTTCTATGCCTATCTAAACTCTTTCTGAACTCTTTCGCAAGACTCTGAATCCCTAATAACTGTGTGATCTTGGGCAAATTTTCGCTCTGTCTGCTCTAAGAGTGGGCCCTGTCTAGTGACTCTTGCTCACCTGTGACTTTGTGCTTCTTTGAACTTACTGAAAGTGTTCTTAACCTTAGAGTGGTGTGTTTATCCTAATTCTGCTCTTTTTCCCTCCCTTCTTTAAACCTACTAGAGTGTCATCTAAAGTTAAGCACTCACCTCGGTTTGAATTATGTGGTGTTAACCAAGAGTTGTCTAGTTAGGAATAAGGGTTGGGACTGTTTTTCATATAACTGTGTTCAGAGTGTTTTACTATATATTGCTAGAGTGTTTTCAACTTATGTGTTCTTGAAATAACTATATACTTTTGAAACCAAGCTCTGGTCAGTGTTTGCTTGTACTATTGTGTTTGAGTACCTATTGTGTATACTTTGCATACTGCCTAACTCTTCTTGAGGGAAGTCTGACTGCTCAGCCACAGCTACCAGGTAAATCTGGGTGGTACAGACTGCTACCAAGTGGGTTTACTGCTATACCTGTAGTCTTAAATCTTTTGCAGTGTTCCCCAAGGGAACTGCACAGGTTTCTGCCTAACACTGGTGTACAGCGGTGGGATTTGTATTGAGTATACATTTTGGTGTGCTTTAGATACCTTAGTGCAACTAACCACAAAGCTTAGCACTGTAAAAGTAATCCTCTAACATGTCAGTTATAGAAAGCTATAGTCAAGAGTCCCTGGCAGCCAAAACTGCTGATTGTTTAAGAGTGCTCTGTAAACATAAGGATCTCATGACTAAGGGCAAGAAAATGGAGTTGATTGAAAGATTGTTAGCTAACCAAAGTCTGGGTGATGGTTCAGAGGAACCTACCACTCCAGCAAATGTAGATGACAGTATTGAAATTGACATAGAACAAAATGTTGATGATTTTGAGTAAGAGTCAGAAGAGGAGGGTGAGGCTGTTGTGACTGTCCCCCCTAGGCCTCTGCCTGCTCTACCTGCTGTGCCTACTGGGCCTTTACCAGGTCCCACATTTAGTCCTCAGTACTATGAACTGGAGAAAATGAAACTAGAATTGGAGTATAAAAAACTTAATGCTCAAACTGAAAAGGAACTAAGGCTAAGGGAAATGGAGCTCAAGCATGAGCTAGAAATGAAGAAATTGTCTGTTGAGAATGCTTCTCTCTCTGGCTCCTCTAGAAGTTCCAGCCCTAAAAGACCCCGGATGCCTAAAGAATTGGTTGGTATGTATGAGCCTAAGTTGGATGTGTTGGATTGGTTGTCTCTGTTTGAATATAATCATGGGCTCCAGAACATCACAGGAAATGACTTACTCACCTGGTTGTTCTCTAGGCTTCCCCCTGTTGCAACTGATGTGGTAATGGAGATGGGGGAGGAGGATAAGAAGGACTATGAATGTGTGAAACTAGCTTTGATAGCTGGGTTTGGGAAGACCCCTTCCCAGTAGCTTAAGAGGTTTAGGAGCCTCAAAAAGCATGATGGTACCCCTTGGGCTACCTGGGTGAGTGAAGGGTTGAAAAACTTAGAGGGGTGGATTAAGGGTTACAAGGTGAACACTTATGAAGGTATGAAGAATTTGTTTATGTTGGAGACTATTTATGATGCCTGCTCTCCTGAGCTCAGACAACACTTGGCTGATTCCAAGGAATTAGATTCCCGGAAACTAGCTAAGGCTGCTGACTTGTGGGTTGCCAACAGGGCCACTCACAAGGATTCTGGGGTAACTCAGAAAAAGGATGGGGAGAAACAGCCTAAAAAGGACTCCAAAGAGAATTCTAATACTACAAATTCCAAAGAGGGCCACAAACAAAACTATAAGGGTAAGCCACAAGGGAAACCGAATCAGGCTAGTGTACCTTCTGGTCCCAGACCAGAAGGAGGTCAGAACAAGCCTCCATTCCAGCGAGCCTTTGGCTCATGCTTTGTTTGTAAGGCTACTGACCATGTGAAAGGAGATCCCAGATGTAAGGGTAAACCTTCAGGGGTCCAGCTTGCCTCCTTAGCCTTCGCTCCAGAAGAGGAAGTACATATGGCAAGTGGAAACTTTCTATTACTGGCTGATGAACCCACTGGAGTCTCAGCTAGTGTTTCTTTAGTCTCTCTGGGGTTGTGGGAACAACAGAATTTAGATGTCTATAACTCTATCCCAGATAATACTAAAGAGTATTATAAGGACAGTGTCCAGGTGAATGGTCAGGAGACTCCTGCCATTAGGGACACTGGAGCCAGCATAACTGTGGTGGATGAATCATTTTTCAAGGCAGAGGATGTTGCTAAGGCACCCAAATGCCTCACCAAGTTAGCTGGTGGGCCTGTGCAGATGTGTCCCCAGTTACCAGTTCTCATCCAATGTAATGATATGGCTGTGAAAATACCTGTCAGTGTACAATGTGAAGTGCCAGGTAGGGTTCTGTTGGGTAATGACCTCAAAGCTCTTGGAGTTGTGTCACATACCCCCAGACCACCTAGTAAAAGGTTACAGGAGCTCACAAAACCTGCAAGAGAGAAAACCCTGAGAGGGTTATCTCAGGAGATGATGACAGAAATCACTCCTCTCCCACTGGAGCAACTTACTGCAGTAACTACCAGATCAGGAGCAAAGGGGCAACCCAAGACTCCTAGGAAAAAGCCAGCAGCAAGCACTCCAGTGCTTCCAACGAGGACTTCCCCTAGGTTGTCCAAAGTTACACC
Organism: Ambystoma mexicanum; assembly: GCF_040938575.1. Classification (NCBI taxonomy): domain Eukaryota; kingdom Metazoa; phylum Chordata; class Amphibia; order Caudata; family Ambystomatidae; genus Ambystoma; species Ambystoma mexicanum. Next base: position 3,172,909 of record NW_027182391.1, read on the forward strand.
TGTAACTCCACCTCCAGCTGAGGCTGAGAAGGAGGTACAACCCTGTGTGGTTGAGCTAGACTCTGAAGAAGAGCTAGAAGGAGGCCCAAACCTTATTGGAGATTTGGACCCTGAGGACCATCCTGAGCTGCAGTCTTTACTGGCAGAAGGTGGGCCTAGCAGGGCAGCTTTTCGTAAGGGGCAAAGAGAATGTCCAACTCTGGAAGGCCTCCGCCACCAGGCAGCTTCTCAGGCTGATGGGCAAGAGCCTGGGAAGTATAGGTTACACTGGGAAGATGGCCTCTTCTACAGTGAACCAACTGAGTCTGAACCTGGAGACTACAAGCGCCTTGTAGTCCCACAAGAAAACAGACAACAGTTCTTACAACTAGCCCATGAGATACCTTTGGCTGGTCACTTGAGTTTCAAGAAGACCAAGGAAAGGCTCTCTCTCTACTTGTATTGGCCAAAGATGGGGGCTGAAGTAGATAGATATTGTAAGAGCTGCCATACCTGCCAGACTTCTGGTAAGGTTGGTTCCAAGAATGTGGCACCTTTAGTGCCTCTCCCAGTTGTGGGAGTCCCATTTGAGAGGGTAGGGATTGACATTGTTGGTCCCCTTGATCCCCCAACCTCCTCAGGCAACAGGTTTATACTTGTTGTAGTAGACTATGCTACTAGGTACCCTGAGGCAATTCCTATGAGGACTGTTACAGCTCCGGCTGTGGCTAAGGCCCTCCTTGGTATTTTTACCAGGGTTGGGTTTCCTAAGGAAGTAATCTCTGACAGGGGGTCAAACTTTATGTCCCACTACATGAAGGCCATGTGGAAAACCTGTGGAGTTACATACAAGTTCTCAACAGCATACCACCCTCAGACAAACGGGTTGGTTGAGAGGTTCAACAGAACCATGAAGAGCATGATAGGTGCTTTAGAGGAACCCCTTAAAAAGAAGTGGGACCTTCTACTGCCATGCCTTCTCTTTGCTTATAGAGAAGTCCCTCAGGAGGGAGTAGGTTATTCTCCCTTTGAGCTTCTCTATGGCCATCCGGTCAGAGGTCCATTGGCCCTGATTAAGGAGGGATTGGAAGGTGCTCCTCCCCTCAAGCCAGTCAGAGTGACTGACTATGTGATAGGTCTCCGGAGGAGAATGTCACACATGATGGCAGAAGCAAGTGACAACTTGAAAGCTGGTCAAGCTCTGGTCAAACATTGGCATGACCAGAAGGCTAACATGGTTGAGTTTACTCAAGACCAGCTAGTTCTAGTTATGCTCCCAACAAGGCAGAGGGCCTTGCAAGACAAATGGATGGGACCCTTCAAGATTGTGGGAAAACTTGGAGAGGTCAACTATCTGGTGGATCTGGGCAGACCCAGGGAAGCTCCTAGAGTCTTCCACACCAACCGACTAAAAGCATACATCTCCAGACCTGACGTAGGGGCCTTGCTTCTAGCTTCAGCTGCAGAGGAAGAAGAGAGTGAATCTCTCCCTGATCTCCTCAGAGGTGTACCTTTAGATGAAAAAGTTGAAGGAGTCAATCTCTCTTCAGACCTGACACCTGAGCAACAAGAGGAGTGCAAATCTATGTTAAATCAGTTTGCCTCCCTGTTCTCACTGTCACCAGGCTTGACCCCTTCGGGCCAGCATGATATACTCACTGGTGACTGTCTGCCAGTCAAAAGCAGAGGGTACAGAATGTCAGAACATATCAGAACCCACATCAAAGGAGAGGTCAAGAAGATGCTTGATCTCGGGGTAATAGAGCCCTCTACTAGTCCATGGTCTAGCCCAGTTGTGTTAGTACCAAAAGCAGGATCCAAAGACTTGAGATTCTGTGTGGACTATAGAGCTCTAAATGCAGTCACCAAGACTGATGCCCACCCTTTGCCCAGGACAGATGAGTTGGTGGATAAACTTGGTGCAGCCAAGTACCTCAGCACATTTGACCTTACGTCAGGCTATTGGCAAATAGCCCTGACAGACCATGCCAAGGAGAAAACTGCATTTTCAACCCCAGTTGGCTTGTACCAGTTTAAGGTCATGCCTTTTGGATTAAAAAATGCACCTGCCACATTCCAAAGGATGGTGAACCAAGTTCTGGCTGGGATGGAAGATTTCTGCATGGCATACTTGGATGACATTGCAGTCTTCAGCCACTCCTGGGAGGAACATGTGAACCACCTAGGACATGTGTTGCAGGCTCTTGAACAGGCCCAATTGACAATCAAAGCCAGTAAGTGCCAGATTGGTCAAAGTAAAGTGGTCTACCTTGGGCATGAGGTAGGAGGTGGAGAAATAAGGCCTTTGCTCAGCAAGATTGAAGCTGTGCAAAATTGGACAACACCAACTACTCAAACCCAGGTGAGAGCCTTCCTAGGCCTCAATGGGTATTACAGGAATTTCATTGAGAACTATGGGACCATAGCTTCTCCACTGAATGTAATCTCCTCTCCTAAATTCCCTAAAAAGGTAAAATGGAATGAGGAGTGCAATCAGGCCTTTGAAAAACTGAAGAGAGCTCTTTGCCAAGCTCCAGTATTAAGAGCTCCTGACTACCACCAAACTTTCATTGTACAAACTGATGCTTCCAATGTAGGTATAGGTGCAGTTCGAAGCCAACTGGATGAGAAGGGTAGGGAGCACCCCATTTGCTTCATCAGTAGAAAACTGAAGGATCCTGAGACAAGGTGGGCAACAATCGAAAGAGAATGCTTTGCTATTGTGTGGGCACTGAAGAAGTTTAGGCCATACTTGTATGGTTCTACTTTTGTTATTCAGACTGACCACCAACCCTTGAGATGGTTAATGCAAATGAAAGGGGAAAATCCAAAACTATTGAGATGGTCAATCTGCCTGCAAGGGTTTGATTTCACCATTGAGCACAGGTCAGGGTGTCACCATCAAAATGCTGATGGACTCTCTAGGATGTATATCATCGACTAGAGGTTTGAGGTTCATCCAGGAGTGGATTAAATCCTCCTGTCCCTTAGTCTGGGGGGGGCGAGTGTTAGGGAGAATTCTCTGTTTAGGCTGGATTTCCCTACCTAGTGAGTCCCCCAGCAGCTTTGCTGGATTTCTGGGGTTTCTTTTTTTTCTCCTGCCAAGAGTGAAGCTCTTTTACCCTCACTCTGGGGCATGTTTGAAGAGTGTTTCTTTGGTTAACTTTGTGTTGAATGGGCTATGGGGTCTTTTACTCCATAGGGCCTCATGTATTTTTGTGATGTGGGTTACACAGCACCCTCTGTGCAGTAACCCAGGGGTGTCCTAGGGACTCCCCAACATAGACTCCATACCCTGGGACTGACTACTGTCTCCCAGGGCATGTAAAGTCACCAAAGACTTTACTAGTCTTAAATCCTGAACAGAACCAGTACAAACCATCATATTGTGGACGTACTGGCTGGGGCAATTCGACTGCCCCAGGGTCTGTTAGTCGAGGGGGCACGTCTCCGTCCCCCCTGATCGAGTTTTGGCTGGTGGCAGTGGAAACTACTTTTTATATTCAACCGCGAATATTTTCCTATGGGATTTCCCATTGTTTTAGGCTAACACATTTAATTATTTATTTACGGTAGCCTCAAACATACCGCCGGTTTATATTTTTATTATTATAACTCCGGTTGGGATTTTTTGCCAAAACTTGATTCTAAAATGGCGTTGGCGTTCGCCTCTGTAACTCTGACCCAAAGTGGAGCCCTTTGTTCCACTTTTGGCGGGCTTCTCCACAGAAGCCCTCCAAAGTGGTGCCACTCTGTCTGGGGTACTTAGGAGGGGTGGAGGGGGATTTAGGCACCCTGGACTGAGTTACCTTGGTAACTCAAGTCGCACTCTGTCCTGATTGGCCCAAGTGGTGAGCCGGCCGGCTCACCACTTAGCATGTTTGAGTGACAGTTAGGCTGGGTGAATGGGGGTTTGCTGCATAAAAGCAGGGCTTTGGGGACTGGAACTTCAGAAGTCGCCACAGGACCAAGAATCCGACGAGGGAAGAGCTGAGCCGACCTGCTACGACGACACCACCCGGTGGAGCCCTGCTGAACCGTCTCACCACTTTTCCCAACGACCGAGGAGAACTCTTAACGGAGTGGCTCCTTCCCTTGACTGGTGGGGACAACCAGTTTTCACCTTCTTTCCGCTTCTTCGAGGTATCTCGTGACCGCCTTGCCAGTGCCAAGCACCCCGGCAACCGGAATACCACACTTTTACCACAACCGCGAAAGTCGGTACAACCCTTTAACCGGAGGACTCCGCGGCTGGTTTCTTCCCGGGCAGTGCAACGACCTTCTTCTTCTGCTCTTCAGCGAGATCTTCTTCTTCCCTGACCGACGTCGAGCCTTGCTGCCACTGCCTGGAACAACTGCCACCGCTGGAGGATCCTTCCCGTTTAAGGTACCGTGTTCCGCCTGGCTTCCCTTGCCACCGACTGTACGGGGTAGTTTTAGCCCCCGGCTTTTGAACCTGGGATTGCCTGGGACACCCTGGCTAAACTTTCTATGCCTATCTAAACTCTTTCTGAACTCTTTCGCAAGACTCTGAATCCCTAATAACTGTGTGATCTTGGGCACATTTTCGCTCTGTCTGCTCTAAGAGTGGGCCCTGCCTAGTGACTCTTGCTCACCTGTGACTTTGTGCTTCTTTGAACTTACTGAAAGTGTTCTTAACCTTAGAGTGGTGTGTTTATCCTAATTCTGCTCTTTTTCCCTCCCTTCTTTAAACCTACTAGAGTGTCATCTAAAGTTAAGCACTCACCTCGGTTTGAATTATGTGGTGTTAACCAAGAGTTGTCTAGTTAGGAATAAGGGTTGGGACTGTTTTTCATATAACTGTGTTCAGAGTGTTTTACTATATATTGCTAGAGTGTTTTCAACTTATGTGTTCTTGAAATAAATAACTATATACTTTTGAAACCAAGCTCTGGTCAGTGTTTGCTTGTACTATTGTGTTTGAGTACCTATTGTGTATACTTTGCATACTGCCTAACTCTTCTTGAGGGAAGTCTGACTGCTCAGCCACAGCTACCAGGTAAATCTGGGTGGTACAGACTGCTACCAAGTGGGTTTACTGCTATACCTGTAGTCTTAAATCTTTTGCAGTGTTCCCCAAGGGAACTGCACAGGTTTCTGCCTAACAGCAGTGATGGCAGTCTGCAGCGGGGGGTGGAGATAAACCTCAGAGGCACCGCAGCACGGATGCTGCCGCGAGAAGGTACTGTGCACTATTGAGCTGTTACGTTATGTGACTGACTGATATAGACTGATAAGAAGACTGGGATTTAAATGTAAGTGATGGCAGTGATGGCAGTCTGCAGTGTGGGTTGGAGATAAACCTCAGAGGTGCCCCAGCACGGATGCTGCTGCGAGAAGGTACTGCGCACTATTGAGCTGTTACATTATGTGACTGACTAATACAGACTGACAAGAAGACTGGGATTTACATGTAAATGATGGCAGTGATGGCAGTCTGCAGCGGGGGGTGAAGATAAACCTCAGAGGCACTGCAGCACGGATGCTGCCGCGAGAAGGTACTGCGCACTATTGAGCCGTTACGTTATGTGACTGACTAATACAGACTGACAAGAAGACTGGGATTTACATGTAAGTGATGGCAGTCTGCAGCTGCCAGGTTTGTGAAAAAAGGGGAAATGCATGAAAGGTTGGCAAGGGGCTAATGGAAGGGTTGGCATGGGGGTGTGAGACCCAGGGTATGTATAATTAGGAACCTGGTCAAAGTTCATATGTGGGAGGGCTGATTCACATGCTATGTTCTAGCGATTTGAATGGTTAAATGAATGGGACTCACATGGGGAAGGAAAAATGGGAAGTGGCGTGTTTTATATAAAAGCCCGTAAGGGCACCAGAACTCCCCTCTGGTGTACGTTGCCTTATTTGAGATTGTGGCCCATCCCCTGAATTAACATCCTTGTTATTTGCAGGTTGCTCCGGGCCTCACCAGAACAGGTGGACTGGGATGGTTCCAGTGGGGTCCATCTCTGGCCCAGAGCATTTTTTAATACTGTGCGCTCCTGGGATTGGAAACACATTCATTATTTTCCCTGAAAGTGCCTTTCATCTTTAAGAGAAACGGAGACTGCCAAGGAATTGACTAGTCTAAAATGTGATCAATTATTTCAATCGCTTTACTTCTCCGTCAACAACTTCCACCTTTGCTGAATACGTGGCGTGCCGAAGATTTCAAGAAGGGCCGGGCATTTTCCACTTGTAGAGGACACAAAAAATACTTTTGGAGGGAAAAGAGGTGCCATTGGTAGGCCCAGGCTTGCCTTTGTAGGGTTGGGCATGCCTTAATTGGTCTTAGCTTGCCTTAACAGGCCTGAGCTTCCCTTAATAGAGCTGACCTTGACTTAATATGACTGGTTGTGCCTTGATAGGGCTGGGCTTGCCTTGATAGGGCTGAGCTTGCCTTGATGGGACTGGGCTTACCTTAGTAGAGCTAGGCTCACCTGGATAATGCGGGGCTTGGCTTAATAGTACTGGGATCACCTTGAATGAGATGGGCTCACCTCGATTTGGCTGGGAATGACTTGATAGAGATAGACCTGCCATAATATGGTTGAGCTTGTCTTGATAGGGCTGAGCTTGCCTTGATAAGGCTGGGATTTCCTCGATAGGGCAGAGCATGACTTAATAGAACCAAGCTTGACTTAATAGGACTCAGCTTGACTTAATGGGGCTGGGCTTGCATTGTTAGGGATGAGGGATGGGCATGCCCTGATTGGGATGAGTTTGGATTGCATTAATAAGATCGGGCTTGCTTTCATAGGTCTGAGCTGCCATTAATAGGGCTGGGCTTCCCGTGATAGGGCTGAGCTTCCCTTGATAGGGCTGTGCTTTTGTAGAAGGGAAGTGTGGATGGCCTTGACTTAATAGGGGTGGACTCACCTTGATAGGGCTTGGCTGAGATTGATAGGAATGGCCTTGCCTTCATATGACTTGACATGCCATAATAGGGCAGACCTTGCCTTAATAGGGATGGGCATGCCTTTATATGGATAGGCTTGCCTTGATAGGGCTGAGCTTGCCTTGATGGGACTGGGCTTACCTTAGTAGTGCTAGGCTCACCTGGATAATGTTGGGCTTGGCTTAATAGTACTGGGCTCACCTTAAATGAGCTGGGCTCGCCTTGATTGGGCTGGGAATGCCTTGATAGGGATAGACCTGCCATAATATGGTTGAGCTTGTCTTGATAGGGCTAAAGTTGTCTTGATAGGGCTGAACTTGCCTTGTGTGGTAGGTCAGAAGAAGCCTATCCCTGATCTATGGGTTTCCCTAACTAACCAAAATTCACTAGTGTGCTCGTCGTCTGGTGAAAGTCCAAATAAATAGTCTGTCCTCCATCCAAGAAAACTAATCTATCCTGACCCTACCACTAAGATAGAATAATATAAAGTCCAGGAGAATGACTCGCTTCTTCTGGATAGGCTTCCCCAGCCTCAGTATACAATCTTGAGATAGTTTTCTGCTATATTTAGGACCAGTCAGTTTAGTTCCTTTAGAGGATGTTCGCACAACGTTGGCTCCCCTTTTAAGTCTGTTGATGAACCTCTTCTCCTCCAGGTTCTAGTATTTGTAATCCTTCTTGCAATCTTTTCACTGTGCCTCTGAAAATCTCTCTGTATCGAATGTCCTTACAGATATTGAATCTTTCTTCTCTTTATTCTTTTGGTTCTCGAGTTCACGACAGAAGACCCAATTTCATATAGATTTTCTTTTCTCCACTGTTTTTCTGCTCGGGACTATTTCGGTAGACAACAAGGGTTCTCTTGTTCTCTCCTTCTCTTCTTCTCTTCTTCTCTTCTTATTTTAATTCCCAATACCTATGTCTTTCTTGGCTTTCTTTCTTATTACTGTGATGAATAGACTGATTCCCTGAGCATTTATCACCATCTCAGTTTTCAGACTTTCTACTGGGACGAGTAGGGTGAGTCCCAGAGTGTTTATGGCTTTCTGAATTTCAACCTTTTCACTGGAACATGTAGGCAGAGTTCCAGAGCCCTGACCACTCTGTTGGAACTTGTTCTTTCCACTGGGATGAGTAGGCTGAATCCCTGAGTGTTGACCACCCAGATCTCTCCACTAGGACGAGTGGGCTGAGGTTTGAAATGCTGACCACTCTCTTGGATTGTGTTCTTTCCACTGGGATGAGTAGGTTGAGAGTCAGAGTGCTCACCACTCTTCTTAATCACTGCCCCATCCCTGGGACTGGTAGGCTGATAGTATTCTTTATTCTCTGCCTTCCACCCGGGTCTTCTGCCGTCACCGTTACCTTTGTTCCTACAGGTTGACGTTACTGGGACTGCTCTCAGGATCGAGGCTTTACTCCTCATCAGGATTGCTTCTCCTTACGTTTCAGTTTCTTCTTCATACCCACAGCTGAATCTATCATTAACGGGTCATGCCACCTCTTTTGACTGGTTTAGTTTCTAGAGGATTCCTTCCCCTACAGTCTTCAGCCCTCTGCACGTTCAGTGTCTTCTTCTAATGACGTTGCCTTGAGAGGGCTGGCATGCCTTGATAGGACTGGGTTTATCTTGATTAGTTTGGGCTTGCCTTGATAGGGGTGGACTTGCCTTGATAGGGGTGGGCTTGCCTTGATAGGGGTGGGCTTGCCTTGATAGAGGTGGGCTTGCCTTGATAGGGTTGAGCTTGTCTTGATGGGGCTGAGCTTGCCTTGATTGGGCTGAGCTTGCCGTGATTGGTATGGGCTTGCCTTGATAGGGATGGGCTTCCCCTGATAGGGATGGGCTTCCCCTGATAGGGATGGCTTCCCTTGATAGGGATGGGTTTGCCTTGATAAGGCTGGGCTGGTGATTTACCCTGCATAGCAGATCTAGGGATACCTGTGAGAATTATCATTACCCCTCAATAATATCACAATGAGGATTCCAATTCAATTGCACCCAATGTGGTATATCTGTTAACATTATCATTGCCCCTTTACAATTATCACTGTGAGGATTTTGATTGTTCCCTGAGAAGAGACGATTGTGATTGCACCCAGGGTGTGGCACCTGTGAGAACGATCATTGCTCCCTCAAAGGGATAACTATGAGGATTCTGATTGCACCCAGAGTGGGATACCTGTGAGGATTATCATTTCCCCCTTGAAGAGTTCACTATGAGGATTCTGATAGATCCAACTAGCTATGTGGATTGAGTAGGACCACTTTAGATAGCCAGAGAGGGGGCTTAGATAGAGGAGGCGACTGCTTGTTGGCCCTTACTGTAGAAATTAGACAGTAGAGGGGTAATACACTCTATATACTAACCAGGGGGAAAAGGACACCTGGGTGAGGGTGAAAAAAGGCTTCCTCAAGACGAGTGTGAGGGATGGCCATAGCATTCTGCCTGAACATTTAATAAGAAACTCTTGGACCTTCTCCAGGAGTTAGAGGGCTCTTTCAGCATTGTGACAGCTGTGCATTCATCTAGCACTTCTTGTTGCACTGCTGGGACTCTCCAAACATCTTGCACTTCACAATACCAGAATAACTGATGGGTCTTTATTTAGATATCAGGATCCTCAGCATTCAGGAAGGTCTCTGGTTTCTCAGAATTTAGTTTTCGGGTCTCTCCCAGACTGCTGATTTCCAAGTATTTAGTTTGCAGGTCTCCTGTAGACATCATCTTTGTCAGCATTCACTTGTCGGGTCTCTTCTAGACAACTGGCAGTAGTCACTCCCTTGCTTCAGGGCCCAGGATACGAGTTTGATCTCCAGCAAAGTGGCCTCCTTGTACCATGTGAGCATGTCTCTAACTCGCCAGGTGTCAGCTGTCCCCTTCCTGGTTTACTGCTGCCACTGCTAGTACCCAACCTCTTTCATAATGTTTCAGCCATGCATGTATTGTGTTGCCCCTTCTGATAGGCTGAGACTGCCAGGGTGTTGTGTCATTTACTTGGGTTGGGCTATTTCCAGGGTTTTCCTTAACTGGCCCCCAAAACATGTAACCAGCAACTTCTCTTCAATGGTAAATTGCAGTATTAGTCTCACCTGGGAGTTCGCGTTATAAGTGCAATGCAATGTTGGCAATGTCATGGATTTCTGCTTGCATCCCTAAATGTTGTCACTGGAACTCCTTGCCCATGATGCCAGGGTAGTGAGGCCACTACCTAATAGTCCACCTGGGGGTGGTATAATAAGGGAGGATTTCATGGGAAGGGGCACCCCCCGTGGGAACAGGGACAACCATCTAGGGTATGTCCCGGGACAACACAACACACCCAAACACTCCCCTCCCTATCGCCTGAGAAATCTGTACCTAGTAAAGAGATGTGTTATTGTAGTACTCAAGACCTTGTCTATCTTGAAAGTACTGGGATGAATAAGAACATACCAGACTTAAGTGGATCTAGAGATGAGTTGGCCCCGCGGAACCATGAAGATCACACCCGTGAGACAGAAGAAGGACTTGCACTTTAATCCAAACCAATACTTCAATCTTGGTATAACGTTGACAAGGGACTAGACTAGTTGTCTAATCCAGCCAAAGGAGGCAGCAGGTGTACGTGATCTCCAACACAGAAGATCTGCATCCTGTCCAGAAGCTGACATGTAGCGGGTGACCCCAGCGGGGAGCCATGAGAGTTCATGTAGGGCTCAGCATGAGTGGAGCCATGTCAAGAGCTCAGGAGCTATTTTCACCCAGTTCCAGCAAATTGAGTCGCACGTCTCTCACTCACAAGTGAATGAAAAGGGGCACACAGAATGCATGAACAACCTGCCAAATTATTTCAATTCCAACAAATTAAACACTGATCTTACGTGGGCAGAAATTAAATCTACAATTCTTGCCCAAAATAATTGTGACATCAGCTCTCGAGTCCATTCGACACATCCTCCTCGGGTGTCATCTTTCAATGATTACACACCGCTATCTGCAACTGTGATGGAAGAGTTTATTCGTTTGACTCAGACGGTTGATGAGCAAGCTTTATCTGATGAGGCAGGTCCTGATCCTGAGATGAAGTCATCAGATTTTGATTTCTTCTTCTCTACCGAAAGATAAAATCAGGCAGTTAAGTACTGATTTATTAAATTCTGTTCCCAACTTGCAATCTGATTTGGCACTTGTTAATGATCAGCCTTCTCTCACTGCCAATATTTAAAAAGAACAAAGACAAAGAATAATCTCAAGCCGATATCGGCTATTAATGATGATTTGGATCCCAAACAAAATCCCCAAAGTCAGTTAAAAAATAGCAAACAAAAGAAAGCTGGAAAAAATAACTTTTTTAAAAGCTTTTGATAACATTTCTCAAAAAGCCATCAAAAAGATCTAAAGGTTCAAAAGAGACTGTAAAGAAAGTTAGCCAGCAAGTGGCGGAGGAAGTACAGTCCCCTGTGTTGTCTGACCCAGGTATTAGTCTTCCCACAGCATCTGATTCAAGTAATGTAAGAGCGAAATCCACAACAGCTTCCCAGAGTGATACAATCCCACCTCAAGATCCAGCTCCTATTAAACCTGTGAAATTAGCTTTGTTTTTTTGTAGAAAAATCATTTTAAGTCAACAGATACATTTGTGAAATCTGATTCAACAACTGAGTCCACGGCAATACCGTTCATCTGTTCTCTGGCTGAAGTATCTAATAATAGCTCACAACCGTCTCCCATACAAACTCCTATACAAACTGATATATCAATGTGTGAAATGCCATCTGCTGCCCCAAATTATGGCTCAAACAATGTAAGCAGAAAAAATGGCAGACTGCACTAAATCGAAGTGCTATTCTTTCACATAGCAAACAGATCTCAGATCTTTACTTGTTCTTTTCAAATGACATTGACAGACTGTCATTCCACAATGAGTACAATACACAAATTGTGGAATTTATCTTAAAACCGAATGCCGGTGTGCAAGCCCTAGTTTCTGCAGCAATGGATCTTAAAAAAATAGGAATCGAGATAGCTCCAACTCTTCCACTCTTGCTGCATAACAGAAATCTCCATGGCACAACAACTTTGCTTGATGAAGGCAGATCAACTGTACCCCCCGGTAGTCTGATTCCTGTTATAGACACAGTTTACCCTCAAGTCAAAGACAAAGTGGCAGAAAAGAACGATATGTCCAAATTAATGTCCTTGTTACCCGACATTATTACTGAGGTTTTTAACGTCTTATTGTTTCTGACAATACACTCTAGGCAAAAGACCGGATAAAGTTGTTCAGTTGGAACATTTGCGTCCCCCCGTCATTCAGACATGGGGCCACAAGGGAGCTGATCTTTCCAGACTTCGATTTTGTTTTCTTTCAGGAAACTTGACTTATAACTGAGATGTACCTGGATGCTTTTACAATTCTTTCTCCATTAGCAATCTGTGCTATGGTGGTCGCCCTTCTGGTGGCCTTATGATCGCTATTCGCAATTTAATAGGATCTCACGTTCTGTGCCTGAGTAATGACATCTGTGGTATCTTAAGCCTGAGATGTATGGTTGGATGGGGTTGAGTTACTTGCAGCTTACTTTTATGAAATATATACTGGAATCCTGCAATCTGTGATCTTTCCTCTTTCATGGAATCATTTTCAGCCATTTTGACAGATCTGAAAATCCATTTCCCTGACAACCTTTTATTTATTTGGGGGAGACTTTAATGCCGGTTGTGTTCCTTCTGTAAGGCGTGTATCTAAATCTAAGCTCAGTAATAGTAATGGAGAAATGTGGGACCACTTGTTTAAGGAATGGAATTTAATCATTGTTAATGGCAACCTTCCTTCTGATTGCCCTCCTGCTTGGACTTGGTCTAATTCTAAAAGTTCTTCCACAATAGATGATATCATTGTTTGCAATGACCTGTTTCAGCATTGCCAACAGTTAAATGTGGTTTCTATGTCACACAGTAACCATTTTTCTTTGCAATCTGCTTTTTCGATTGACCCTTATGAGCCTATAACATCTTATGATAATAAAGTATCTGTGAATATGCAAGGGAATCGAGTTGCTCGTCTTATAAAATGTGGTCGGTTGCTGAATGACAAATTGAATTCCATTGTAAATTACGGCCAAGAATGTGATTTGGAAAGGATGTGTTCCTCAGATGATTTTGTGAACTTCATTTGGAACCTGAATCCACCTAGATGTATTGCAGTGACTGATGTAAAAACCCATATACACACATTTGATGAAATTACCTATATACAACAAAAAGCTTTGAAAAAGAATCTGCCTGACCTAAAAATTGCACAGCATGATAAAAATATGTACTTTTCTGAGAAGTCTAAAATATCTAACTACTACAAATATTGGTCACATGGCCACAGAATATTACACAATATCCAAGATGGGCAAAATATGTGAACTTCTTTTTTGCCTGTGCATGCAAGAATTTCTGGGCTCTGATTAATACTAAAAATGAGCCCAAAGTTCATGCCAAACAACGATCATTTCTTCATAGACGTGGGAGACATATTTCACTGATAATACACAGACAGATTCCTTCTCTGAAATCACCCATGAGCATAAAACACTGTGGTCCTTAAAGATTGTAGAAGGAGATATAAGGAGCATAATCATACATTCATCTCAATCCCGTGCTGCGCGTCCCAACGGACCCACAAATGTCATTTTACGAGACGATCCAACCATTTGAGCAGTCATTCTTAGTCATCTTTTTAGACAGATAGTTGAGACCCAGAGATTCCTAACTTCTTGGAAACAAGCTATAATTATCCCTAGCTATAAGAAGAGCCTTAGAACAGATCCTGCAAACTACTGAACGATTGCCTGAATATTGTCTAAACACCAAGTCGGTTTTCGCAAAGGCCTCTCCACACTGTTTAATGGTACAATAACTAATACTTTAAAGGCTCAGTCCCAAATGAAAAATGCACGACCAACATACATCACACTGATTTATCGAAAGCCTTTGACCTGGTCAATAGGTCAAAACTTTGGCAAAAATCACGATCTTGGGACATTCCTGTGGATTTATTTCAAATCATAAGCGCCCTTCATGAGAACACCACAATTAAGATCTTACAAAATCAAAACGGGTCGATTTATCTTCCTCTATCCCCATAGCCAAAGGGGTAAGGCAAGGATGTCTTTTGGCTGCTCTTCTTTTCAATCTGTACCTATCTGATCTGGCTTCTTTTCTACAAAACGTCACATTTGTATTCCCAATCAGACTCAAATGAAAAATCAATTTCTTGGCATATGCTGATGATATTGCCCTCATTGATAATACTCCTGTATGGCTGCAACATCTTCTTAATGCACTCGAGGAGTATGTAACTAAAAACGATCTTGTTGTTAATTCAAACAAATCTGCCATACTAGTGTTTGACAAAGCTCGTAAGAAGACACCCAAGTTACCCTGGTCATTAATTCACCAGACAATCTCGATAGAGAAGCACATTAAGTATTTGGAATTTAACATTCAAGCTAATCATTCGGTGCTCGACCTCACTAGAGAACTTGAGAGTAAGGTTTTACAATTCACTTGTCAGATGAAGAAATTATTTAATTCCTTCTGTAGATTCTCATTAATGACTTTTATTAGATTCCACAAGTGCAAGATCCTCCCCTGGATGTTAAACGCATGGAATGTAATCCCTATGCCAATCAAATCAATTGGGATTGGCTAGAAGGCCGCACATGGAAGAACTCTTTATTGCTACAAATGTCTTTACCAATTGCAAAATTAAGATACGAGTTGGGTCTTCACTCCCTGCAATCATATTACCATTGGAAGGTTCTCGCTCTTTATAGACTCATCTTAATTCCAAAGACTGCTCTCTGTATGCAGATATTCATGAGGAACATTTCACACATCGGAATACGTATTAGACAACCTTACACAATGATGCCGAAATGATTCTTCAAAACTGTGATTGCACCCATTACACTCTCAGAAAATCCAGATAAGGTAAAGCGTGCCTTGCTGCGTGCTGATTGGATTCATAGTAGAGCATTAATCAGCACTCTGAAGTACACCAAAAAATACACACCCTGGGAAAAACCTAGTAAATATGTGCTCCCGTACATCAGACGTGTTCCAAATCCAGCTTGGCGAGCCAAATTATTACGTTTTTGATTCAATTATATTAAGACCAACGACATGCAATGTATTTGGCAAAAATTAGATCCTTCTGCTGCAGAACGTACTCTCTGCTCTGAGGGGTTGATATAGGATTCTCGACATTTGTCAATATCCTGCTCTGCCACCTACCCCCTCAGAGTAAAATATTTTGCACGATTTGTCCATGACCCCACCTGGCTTATTACTCAAGCTTTTTGGTAAAGGATATCATCTGGGAAAAAGATTCCATTATCTATTACTTTTCTAAAAATCCTTAATGAACAGAATTTCATCAAAATATCTGTGTGATTGAAAGTTGAAACTTGAACTTGTTTGTGTACCTATTTAGTTGGATTTTATTTCATTTGCTATACAAGAATGTAATTGTCTATGTTTTATTTTTTGTATCATGCTTGGTTTTGTTTTAAGAATGTGTAAAAATTCCTCTCATGTTACTAATGCACAATAAAACATCCGTTTTAAAAATGGGAACTGGAGCCACACGCTTTGCATCACTGATCTGGCTCGAGGTACATCAGCACTCCTTGATGTGTTTTGGTCTTGTGTACAGTTTGCATATCAACAATTACCTACAGCCTGGTGAGGGGTGAGCAGTCTCGCTACATTACACGTGCCTGTCCTTATTGTTCCCTCCAAACATCTGACACTTGCCTGCCCAACCCCTAATGCTGCGTCTGTTTTGTCCCCTGTGTCCCTTGCATCACCAGACATGGACACTTTGTTGACTTTGCCTGAATGTGGAGGAGTGAAATTGTGGACTTAAACTAAGAGATCAAATTACATATCCCCCCAGCATCTAGAGAAGCTCTGATGAACATTCCCGAGCAGTATCATCTAAGAGGCGACTATTCAACAGAACTGAGATGTTCTTTTCTTGGTGTTCAAGCAATTGCAAATATAAAGTGGCTTTAGGTGACCCGCTACAAGCTTTTACTGTTTGTAAATTCTTTGGAATCAGCTTTCAGTGCAATAAAAGAAGAACGGAGGGCCATGAGGCTCATGGCTCTGTAGAACAGGTACACCTATGACCTCCTCACAGCTATGGAGGGGGGGTGCGTGTGCCAGAGATTGGTAGCACATGCTGTACCTTTGTGTCTCCTAACGATTCAGAAAATAGGATTCTTACATTGACAATCGCTGTATTACATCATCTAAGCGGGGTCATGGAGAAGGAAGCAGAAATCACACATTACCCTTCGTTGGACTCTCTTTTCTCTTGGGTGCCATTATGGATGAGCATAGCTGTGAAGATCCTCATGCCATTTTTTTTTTGTCGTTTTATTTATTATCTTTTATACTTGTCAGAAGCTCTGATGATGCTGTTCTGCTAAGATACCAACAGCAGCTGTCATGATGACTGTGACACTGTCCAAGGATAGGAGCAATGCTAGGACCACTGCAATTTCATATCACATGGGTACTCAGAGTCAGAGATGGATCCAGGGTTGGTTGGGACTCCAGGAGCGGCCTTATGTCCTCCACCAAATTGGGATGAGCAGCGTGTAGATTGTGAAACTGGTAGGGGGAAGGGGATGAGCTGGGTTTGGTCGGGGGAGAGGACGTGCTGGGTTTGGTCAGTGGAGGAGTATGTCCGTAGGGGGGCTAGTATGCGAGATGTTTGTAGGGTCTTGTTTCCCCAAGAAGATGTTTTAGAAGTGCAAGCGTTTGGTGTATTAGTTAATTAATTAACTAAAGGGGAAAATGTTGGGATGGTCGATAAAGGTTTAATAGGGAAGAATGGTTTGGGTTGCGCATGCCATATTGGTGACTGGGGTAGAAACAATGTTAGCGGCACGTATATAGTGTATTTAATGGGAATGAAAGGAGAGCTACTATAAGTGTTATTTTGTGTATACTTGATACATTTTAGATTCACCCGCACGTAGCAACATAATGACAAGTCTGCTGATACAATGTCAACATAATGTAATCGTGTGGCATGCAATGCAAAACCTAAAAGACGGGAAGCGCAGAACTTCATATGCAAACAGTTTGGGACTGTTGGGGGAACAGCGGGTACATAGCGAATGCATGAATCTGGATACTGTGCCATAATTGGATTTGGTGTAGACCACAGAAACCTGGAGTGGTGAGATGAACTCTGTGTGACCTGGGATGCTGGTTGATAGAGTATGAAGGCTAAGGGGAGGCGGCAAACTGCATTCAGGCATTTGCGAGAACATCAAAATGGTCACTTGCAGCCATGCAAGGGTGAACAACTTGGTGCTATTGTGGAGATGAGATGTAATCTTCCTGAGTACATTGGAGTTTATTCTCTTCAGGACTGAAATCCCTGCACTGGTTCCCAGTAGCAGCGAGGATTAAGTTCAAGGCCCTCTGCATTGTCCACAAGGCCTTCTTCCTTCTGGGGCCTGGGTCCTCAACACCTTCAACTCTCTCTTCCTAAATATCTTCTGTCTCGAGCTCTTCGCTCATCCGCCTCCAACTCCATCATGGTCAGTCGCTTCTCCAAGCAGCGAGTTGGTGGTCGATCTCCTTCTTCTGCTGGGGCCTCTCTCTGAAACTTGAGAATCATCTCCGGTTCCGGAAGCACCTCAAGACCGTCCTTTTTTCTTCTGCTTTCACTCCTCCTCTCCTATGTTGATCTCCTGGCTGAATCTGAAATTGCACTGGTTACCTGGCTACCCTCTGAACTTGGGCCCAGGTGCCCTCTCTGCCAGTTACACACCTGCACTGCCCCCCCCCCCAAGGCTACCCTTGCTCTCTGGAAATGTTTCTGTATCCCTACAGCCCCTACCAACACTTGCCCCTGATATCTGCACATGTCACCAGCTGGCCGCACTTTTATTTATTGTATTTATTGTTTTACTGTTATCCTATGCACTGCACCATGCCCTTCCCACCCCCACTTTTCCCCTTCCCCCTCCCCTGCACTTGCACAATCTCAATGTCACCTGGCCTAGTAGGATCGTTGTCTGCGTCTTCCCTTTGTTTCCCCTCCCTTGTCTTGTCGTGGCTTGAAACGCTTGTGTATAGGCGCATTATAAATGCCATATCTTGTCATTCAGTGACAATGGAAGTCAGACCACCTGGTAGGGTCGTCTTGAGGCCAGGTAATAATCCTGGTGCAAAGGGTGCTTAAGGGCAGAGTTGGTTAATGGTTTATGGGTGGCAATCAGGTTCTCAGAAATTACAAGGATGTGGCCAGTGGCGATGTGTGCTGAAATGGTAGTCATAATAGATTAGCGTGAAATAGGAGATCCCAGGGACGCCTGCAAGTCTGGGCAGATAAGATGGCTACCAACAGTTCAAAGGGAACGTGTTTGTCTCACCCTGCCTCATATTTTAGAAGTGTCCTTCTGCCATGTGCATCACGACCGGGCTTAGAGGTCCCCCCCAACCAGATGGAACTTGTAATAAATTAGGTTTGTTGTGCGTGAATATGTAACTACGTAATGATGTCCCTGCTGACTTCAGAAAGATCCCAAAAAGGGGTGTGCTGTTAACAGGAGTTCATGCAAATATGTATTGAAAATAGTTGAATGTATCATATGGGAATATGGGAACTTGGGGAGGATTAGATTTCTTTGTATAGGTTTGAACAATCATGTTTGGAGGGATGACTTTGTCATAAAATATGTTAATGTTAAAGGATATTTTTACTGCGCACTATCACCACCGGAGTGGTCCCCTGGGGGCTCTGAAAAAGGGGAGGGGGGGTGGATTAGTGGGGAATAAGCTGGAAAAGTGCAAGAGAGCAGTGGTGTGCTGTTGGCAGCCTCAGCCCGGTGGGTATGTTGGCTGGGCTTGGGGTGTTTTACGGTCGGTAGTCATCGTGTGCTGTTGTGCATGTCTATGTGTGGTTTGTTTTGTTGTTGCAGTGTTGTGAAGTTTGTGCAGATTGCTGTGTTTTAGGTTTGTGTTTGGTTAGAGTCAGAGGTGTATGCAGAAGAATGAAATTGTTGGTTGGTTAGTTGGCATTGCTGTCCTTGCAATTATGGGATTACATCTAGGTGAGGTACATGCTGACATTCACATTTCTATCTAGATGCGGTGCAAACTAAAGTTAAGAATTCCATGCAAGTGTGGTGCATGCTAACCATCACATTTGTATCTAGATGCGACGCAAGCTAAAGTTAAGAATCCTGAGTGTGGCACATGCTAACAATCATATTTCTATCTAGATGCGACGCAAGCTAACATTAAGGATCCTGAGTGTGGCACATGCTAACAATCACATTTTTATCTAGTTGCGACGCAAGCTAAAGTTCAGAATTCTAAGTTTGTGAGAAATATGTGAGAGTGTGTTAAATGTTGCAAAATGTATATAATGTGCAACATTTGTGTGGCTCAGAGAGAATCGGGTTAGTTTGACTACAGCGTCATCTAGCCCCTCCCAGCCGTTTTTACAATAAACTTGCTTTACGGAAAAATTTGCACTTGCTTCTTATGAGGTGGGTCTATTTTGAGCAAGAAGATCGGAGGTTCACCCCCACAACCTGCCCAAACACCCATAGGCACAATGTGAATTTGAGTGTTTGGCCAAGTGTCATTTGCGCTGCCTCTTTGGCACATGGTTCTTGGCTGGCCCAGATGTTGATGAAAGCCGATGGGAGCGGTGCCCTAGGCTTCCATGCTCCGAGCTCCCAGGGGAGTGGTGGTCAATGGTGGGTCAAACTCCTGGGCCCGCAAGTGTGCAAGAGTAACTTGCAGGGAGTGCACGAGGGACTCAGACATAGCTGAAAGCCCCTCATTTCCCTCATGGACCCTTTGTGGAAGGATGATTAGGGCAGAGGTGGTACGGCCTTGTGCCTGTGCACCCATGCGGCTGCTGGCCTGGGTGCACTCACGCAGCAGCCTCAACTCAGTGAGCTGCTGCTGGGCCAGAGTAGTCATTGCCCCATGCCTGTCCTCCATTGCACATAGTCATGCATCCATGTCGTGGATGCAGGGCATGGGTGGAGGAGGGGGCTGTTGTGCAGTGTTGCATGGCTGAAAGACTGGGTTGGGTAGGGGGTGTGGTGGTAATCCTCCATGGTGTACCTTCCACAATGGCCTGGTGGCTGGTGTGCCCATGGTGGTGTGGAGGTCACAGGAGGTACGGTGGAGCCACTGACCACAGCTGGTATGCTGGTGGCATCTGGCAGTGGTGCTGGCAGGGAGGCCTTCCCAGGCCCGCCTGCACATGCTGAGCCTAACATTGACTGCCAGGTGCACCACTGTCAGAGGCTGTGCCTGCTGGGGTGAGAGGAATATGCTGTTAGTCTTCTGGGAGTCACTTCTGTGGCATTGCATTGCACTTGCGCTACATCGTGTGTGTTGTCATGCTGTTTCTTCTTTACTTTACATTAATAGATTTATTATGTGCCTCCATGGACCCTGGGGCTTGAGGGCGCGACGAGACATATACAACATAAAAACAAGTAGGCCCTGGGGAATCCTATATTCAGCTGGCGAAAAAGGCTGCCTATGTGAACAGATGAGCTTTCAGTTTCTTTTTAAATGTTTCAGTGCGTTCCAGGGATCTCAGCTCTGGAGGAAGATTAGTCCATACTTTTGGGGCAATTGCAGAGAAGGCTGTGTTAACAGTACAGTATTTGGGAGTGGCGAGAAGATTCTGATTATTAGATCTTAAAAATCTGTCATAGGATCTTGTGACCAGTAGCTGTTGTAGATATCCTGGCATCTTACCCGATCTACACCTCTGAACAATGGTTAGGATTCGGAAACGGATCCTCACTTCAATCGGAAGCCAGTGTAGAGAGCGTCTGGCCGATGTGACATGGTCCCTGCGTTTGAGCCCTGTCACTACTCTGACAGCTCCATTCTGACAAACCTGGAGTTCTGGCTAGTTTTATCAATAGCTACGAGTAAACTGGAGCAGTAATCAATTTTTGCCCCGATGATTGCTCTAGCAATCGTGTCTGCATTCTCTTGGGAGATCAAGGGTCTTAAGTGAGCCAGCAACTTTATATAATATGTGCATGATGACACCATGCTGCCTACATATGGTCTCATGGTAGGATGCTGATCAAGTACTACTCCAAGAGTTTTCACTTTCTTCAGTGGAGCAATCATTTCTGTCCCTATGTGAAAACTTCATATGCCATGCCTAGTTTCTGTAGCATACGAGTAGACCCAATTACCATCAGCTCGGTTTTGTCCTTATTGAGTGCTAATTTATTGTGAATCATCCATGACTCAATGAGGTCAAATATTTAGTTAATTTCCATTTCATCCAATTCATGATTCCCGGTAAGGAGTACGACACATTGCGTGTCATCAGCGCAATTCGTAAATACTATGCACTCATGCACCAGCCTAGTGAAAAGTGGGAGAGTGAAAATATAAAAACACAGTGAGGTACATGCACCTTGAGAGACCCCACAACTAACATTAAATGGTACTGATTCTGTTTCTCCAAGGTAAACCCTACTTTCGCGATTGCCAATAAAAGAGGACACCCATTGAGTAGCAAGTGGTGAAAAGTTTGCAACTTCCTTTAACCTGGTGGACATGATTGAATAGGTCAAAAGCGGCCGATAGGCCCAGGAACATTAGTAATGAGGCTTCATTCCTGTCCATATGAGTAAGTAGCTTAGATTTCAGCTCAAGGAGTGCAGTCTCAGGACCAAACCCCACTCGAAAGCTAAATTGGTGGTCATTAAGGAAGGGATGGGTTTTAAGATGGGCTGAGATTTGTTTGTACCCCACATGATCTAGGATTTTCAGTAGAAAGGCAGTATTAGTAATAGGCCAATAACTACTAGGCAAATCGGTTGACAATCCAGTTTTTTTCAGAATTGGCATCACCCATGCCTTTTTTAGATCCTGGGGAGCCATACCACTTATCAAAGAGGTATTAATACATTTTCATATTGCTCCTAACAATGTGGTTGGGCATGATTAAATAATAATTGTTGAAACTCCTCCTCATGAACTCTTGAACCATAAAAATGCATCTAAATTACAGACCCCCTGGACCCTTGGGCTCCTTTCGAAGAAGAAATCAATACGCTTCTTTCTACAAACACAAAACCCTAATCACAAATCCTGACACAAGGCGATTTTAACTTAGGCCTCAATGACCCCTCAGACCAACTTGCAGTGTCGGTAGCCAATTCCTTAGCTGACTTGGGCTCACTCAAAGAGTCTTACTACCTACCCACAACAAAGGAAGAATCCTTGATTGGATAGCAGACCGTAACTGTATCACAACCATAACTTCTATTGAACCACAACCCTGGGCCGACCACTCCCTACTGGCCTTTAACCTTCAAGACTGTACCCTACCGAATAAAGAAAATCTTATTGCCCCTTCCATGTCAACCAGGAATAAAAAGATTATTACAGTGGATAAACGTTTGCCTTTCCTCCATCCCCTACTTAAGCCCTCCTTAGCCTCCTCTGACCCATCAGAATTATTGGACCTTGTATGGGAGCGAGGGGCCCCCAGGCCCCTCACACCGTACACTCCTCAGTACAAGGCTTGGACCACGTGCCTCTAGTAGTGGGTTCGCCCACTGCCCTTATGTAATGTTAACCACGGTTGACAGCTGCATAGATGGGACCACTGAGCAGGACGCAGGGCATCCATCTGTTGTGCCCCCTTTTGACTCCAACTTGGTAAACAGGCCTCACTGCGATAGTACAGCAAGGCTCAGCTCCCCTTCGATCTCTGCAGCCAAGGACACAGATACACATGGCGCGCAGGCAGCTTGCAGACCCCCACCCTTGCTCCCCCTCTGCAAAGGAAAGCTTTGTGATCCCATTCTCACGCCGAAACTGAAGTCATTTGCAACAACTAACAAATACAAAACAAGTCACCTTCCTCTGAGATCATGGCCCTGCATGAGAATCGGCGCGTGTGAACCAGCATGAGCTAAGCACTTTGCTCGTCCATCTCCTTAAACATACAGTCACCCACCCCCACCTAGAGTAACTTACTGCCATCCTGGCCCTGTGTCCCCGCGAGGTATCCCTTTCATGTGCCAGACCGTTGCCTGCGCTGCGAAACCCACCCAGCACACACACAACTAACCGTAGAATTTTACCACAGTATGTTTTTACTTAACAAAAGTCCAAAGCTTGAGACTTATGTGCAACACAGCCTAACCCTTTTTAATAAATGCATAATAAAGGTCAAGGCCTCCAATTAAAGCCATGAATGACCCAAGTGTACCGACAATAAGGTTCTATGAGTGATTTATGTAAGAAATGTAATAGTAGCATAAAATGTTCATATATTTTGTTATTTAGAAAATGCAACATATTAGCTTAGGTAGTGACCACAGCAACACAACCTTCAACCCTGTGAAGTACAAGATGCCTGACGTCCATCATCTCATCAGCCGATCAGCCAACCAGGAGAAAGAGATGCCACCCACACCTACAGCACCATACCGCCTGGCCAATCGCGTCTACTTAGCATTTTTTGTTAGATTTATTTTGAATAATATAAAAGCATGTACTAATGTTTATGATGCAGTGTGTTTTTGGGATATTTCTGAGCCTAGAAATAAATCCTACCTTGAACTCTCGCAGCCGGTTCTCTGTGCCTCATTCCCCGACAGGGGTTTTGTTGGTTATTTATTTTTATTACACGTGCAAGTCAGGGTAGGCACTAACATTTTGGTGAACCCCGCGACGTGATTTAGAGAGGTGCCTCGAGGCCTGCACCACACGGCAGCGAGATCCAGGATGCCCCCAGCAAAACCATTGCCTCCACAGTTGACCAGACTGTGCACACCACGAAGAAGGGTCAAGGGTTCTCGGTTGACGAATACCCGATCGAAAAAAGCTGCTCACCGAGGCGGGCCACGGCTTGGTTGGGGGACGGACCTGAGCGGGGTCCGGCCGTGAGCGGTGACCCTCGGAGTACCTGACTGAACACGTGAAGTGCCGGTTGCGAAGACCCCAAGGGAAGGTAAGGGGGAAATACGGGAAGGAGGGAATTAGCAACAAAGGGTAGGTAGCTAAGTATAGGGTCTGTGTGAGTGACGGCGAGGCTTTTCTGACCTATCCTTTATATGGCCATTAGGTTTTTGTGAGAAGTGAGAAGAACAAGAGAAGTGGTATCCTAGCCCGAACGGGGTAGAAGGTGGCGCCGCGTAGCTTTTGTCCCGACCAAGTGCAGAATAGAGATAAAGAGAAAATAGTAGGGGTCTCGTATATTGAGTAGACTCAGAGTAGTTTTTTACAACATTCTTTTTCTGTGGAAGTAAGAAATCTTGAGGTAGAATAAAGGTGAAAGAGGTGGGGAGTGAGTGAATGAGAAATAGTAAGCAGAGTAGGGAAGAACAATAAAAGGGGGTGGTAACAGGAACAGGGGGAGAACAAACGCGCGCAGGCAGTACATGTGCATGTTGCATGATTATATGTTTTGTCGGTCTGCTTTGTGTATATGTCTTGTTGAACACGCCAAAGTATTTCAGTGCAACAATTTGTTGATTAATGAATTATATGCAAATAAATAAATTGTAAAAGGTGACCAGGTAACACCTCTCAGAAAGAACAGTGGATATGATATACAATAACTGCTAGTATTGATAAAAGCATATTTTACATATTGTAACTGGCATACCAAGTGAAAGGTGGGAGGAGACTCAAGGGTACTAGAACATAAAAGAAAGGAAGAACAAATCGCCATGGGGGAGTGACACCATTGGCACACATCTGACAGCACCTTCCACTATATAGCGACAGGATACAGAAGTATCATGAACAGTGGATTACTGAGATCAAAGGAGACAGTGTTATACCGATTTGGCCAGAGGGAGGGTCATTCGATAAAATAGTATTGGATCTAGTATCAACACATTTGCTAGCGCGATACAAAGGGAAACAGTTGCAGAACCGAAGGGAAGTATTAGACCTGTGGCGAATGTTTGAAGAAATTACCCCCACGGCAGAGGTAGGTACAAGCCGATTGATAGAAAAACAAAGAATGCTGGAAGAGTAAGTGGGACACCAAAAGACGAGTGCTCAACAACTACAGCTGAGAATGAGGTAACAAAAATCTATCCCTTAATGACAAGGCCAGCAGTAGGGTTTAGCAAACCCCTATATATACAGCCCACCCCCCACTCCTCAGTGCGGGGCAACAGCCCCTGCACCCCCACCATACGACAAAGGGGCCTGCCTGTATGGCCCAACAAGCGCACCTCCTGTGAACTTAGCACAATTAACAGGCGATTTAGACCGCCTGCTAGGATACGCACAAATGGAAATAACCCGGTTAAGAGCACTATGCGACAGAGGACAAATGCTGCCAGGGGGAGGGGAGACACCCCCACTGACAATGGCAGATCACACACCTCCGGTAAGGACAACAAACAACACAACCCCAGCAGCCTCAGAATCAGGACAATCTATAGCGTCACAAGGAACGTCAGCACAGCAAAGACGGGAACAAGAGTGGTGGTCGGGGCAGTTCCTGTTCCAGTTGAATGACAAACCAGTGAGAATTATACGCCCGGCTTCCCCAGGTAGCCAACAAAGTGAAGGCCAGGGTGACGGACAAGGAAGTGAGCACGAAGAAAGCTGGGAAGATAACAATGAGCAATAATCAGAAATAGAGGAAGTATTGGATGATTTAGATGAATATGAAGAGGCAGCTGCTGCGAGAGGATCCCCATTGCCAAACTGCCATTACCCAGACACACCGGCACCACCATTATGGCAGGGTAGATTAAGACAACGAACAGGGAACATCCTGGTAAGTAAAACCAAGAGACGGACAGCCAGTAAAACAGGAAAGAAACAGAAGATGCCATTGATATACAAAGGGGCAGGTAGGCCAAACTATATCCCGTGGGCCCAAATGGACAAAAACAACCTATTGAAACTCCTCCCCCCGCTTACGGGAGGGGCGGGTAAATGGATACATGCATTTGAGAAAAACACGGCAGGAGTGCCGTTAGCGATAGGTGATGTAAAAAGCTTGTTAGTATCAGCAATCGGGGACCAAGCAGACACAATATGGGAAAGAGCAGGGTTCCCCGGTGTAACAATGAGCTGTGATCGTCACGATGGATCACCATTCAACAATGTTCGAGCACAAGTATGGGACGCATGGCGGCGTGCATTTCCGGACATTCCAGATTTACATTCAGTGATGCAGTGCATGATGGAGGATAGTGAGGATCCTGCGCAATTCAAATTGCGGGTGCAAGACTTGTGGAGAAGCGAAACGGGAACGGCGTGGAATAAATCCACAGCCTTGTTCTATTTTATCATCAAAAAGGGGCTGCCAAAAGATGTGCAGAAGGCCTTGGACAAAATAGCTGGGATAGAAGCCAAGGGGTGGCCTAAAATTCAGAGCATAATTGTACATCATTGGAGGAGGATCAAGGAGAAGGAAAAGGAGATTACACAAAAGAGGTTGGCCGATGAAGCGAAACTGGTGCAGAAAAAGTTAGTGAAGGTCGCCGCCATTAATGCCAGTGGAACAGCAGATAGAGAGAACGAGGAGGAGGAAAATGTAGGAGAAAGGACGGTTGGGATAGCAGCGCTGTGGGCAGGAGAGGAACAAGGACAGTGGAACGGAGAAGAGCAGCCATGCCAAGGATCACAGTGGCAGGACAGACCGGCCCGAGGAAGAGGTGGGTACCGTGGTCAGAGTGGAGGATTTGGAGGAATGGGAAACAGAGGGTATGGTGGGCAAGGACCGAGAGGAGGACAACAGGGGTCATGTTGGAATTGCGGGAGGTGGGGACATTACTCACGAGATTGTAGAATTCGACCGTCAGGGTATTTTCAGGGGCAGCAACCCATGAACAATGAGCAGGGGTGGGGCTGCCCACACCCAGTCAGCCCTCATGGAGCTACAATGGGGAGAGGGGGACCGCAGGATCAGTATTGCTATAAACCCCCAATGCAACAGAGACAGCAGCCCCACAATAGCAGCAGCCACAACAGCACAATGCACCACAGCCCATGGCAAGACAGAACTCGGTAGGGAATGTAAACAATAACCCTTTTGCAGCAGCCGCAAACGGTGCACCCGCGCCGTTTCAAGGTGCAAGAGTGGTGGGTGATAACGTTTTCTTAGCACTGGGGCAGCAAAAATACCAAGATTAGGACAGCCCACAGGGAGCACTTGCGTGTCCAGTCCTATCCACCACCCTATGTGCAGACGAGGAACCACTAGTGGCGGCAGAGATAGGAAACAAACAGTTTATCTTTATGGTAGACTCTGGAGCAGAAAAATCATGTCTTAATGAAGGGCGGTTTCAGCTCTCGGGCAGGAATTTGGAAACGCAGGGGTTCTCTGGGGCTATTTTAAAAGTTCCTTACACAAAAGATCTTGATATAACAGTGGGGGGAAAAACAGTGCGCGCACCCTTACTGTACTACGAAGACACGCCAATCAACCTGCTGGGACGAGACTTGCTCAGCAGATTAAACATGACCATAGCCTTTACCGAACGAGGTATAGTATGCTCGACGCCAGGGGTATGCCCAGTACGAGCACTCCTGATGATAAGCACGACCATGAACGAAGTTGCAGTGTGAGGGATCCCAATTGACATGGACATGTTTGTCTATGGAATCCAGGTGCTAGCCCGAGTGGTACCTGAAATAAAACAAAAGGAGTGGAGAATACCATCAGATTTCATATTCCACCCACAGATGTAGTGCCAGGCACAATTATATCTATAGACATTGAGGCAGTTCAAGTATCAAACAAATGCATTGTGGTCATAGGTCTGGACACGCAAGGACGCGAGTGAAGAAGTGTGCTATACATAGAAACCAACATAATGCTAAAAGAGTTAACTGATGAAGAATTGTTCACTGATAACGAGGGGGATGGAGAGATAATAATGGAAATAAGCATACCATGTGACATTATGATCCAGTACAGAGAAATACACAACCCACTCATGGCTAACATAAAGGCCCAGCTGACAATATTTGAGGAAGACATGGCCAAGGTAGCACTTGAAATTTGGACTACAGGGCCACACGATGTGGGACTGTTACATGAGGTGACTCCCATAAAAATAAAATTAAAACCAGGTGCCCTCCCACCCAGAGTGAAGCAGTACCCCATATCCAAAGAAGCAGAGGAAGGTATCAGAGAAGCAATAAATGCACTTCTGAGTCAAGGTATCATAGAACCATCAACTTCCCCATGTAACAGCGATTTTTCCGATCAAAAAAGCAAAAGGAGGGGCGTGGAGAATGATTCAAGATCTTCGCCCACTCAATGACGTCATCCAAAAAGAGTTCCCGTTAGTGCCTAACCCGGCATCAATCTTGTACAGTATACCCAAAGACACAACCTGCTTTACTGTAATTGATTTGAAACATGCCTTCTTCTCTGTGCCACTTGCCCCAGAGTCGCAGTACCTTACAGCCTTCACATTAGGGAACAACAGATATGAACACCGCAGACTCCCACAAGGGTGCTGTTAAAGGCCAAGTATTTTCAATAGAGTACTACGAGAAGACATCGGAAACATAGATGTAGAGAGAACCATTATACAATACGTAGACGATTTACTCGTCTGCAGCAAGACAGAAGAGGAGTGCAGAGAAGACTCGGTAACACTGCTGAACGTATTGCCTGCCAAGGGATACAAAGTAGACAAAGGAAAGGTACAATACTGCCTCGCAGACGTTGTATACCTCGGCCAGCAAATATCTAAAGATGGAAAAAGAATACTACCAGACAGAGCAGCTGCCATTCGACACCTTATCATACCAAAACAGTGAAGGACATGCAGAAATTTCTTGGCATATGTAACTATTGCCGAGCATGGATCCTTGATTACGCAGCATATACACGACTAATGCTCCAAGCACTGTAGGAGGCACAAAAAAGCAGGGCCCCAATAAAATAGATGTAGGACATGATTGCCCAATTTTCCAGATTAAAAGAGCTCATTGCAGACACTCCAGTCCTAGCAAATCCAGATTATGAACGACAATTCTTCTTATTTTCGCACAGCAATGGAACGCTGATGACAGCAGTACTGACACAAAAAACATCACTAGGCCACAAGCCATTAGCGTACTACAGTGGAACTCTAGATCCAGTAATGCAGGGACACTTCGCTTGCGAACAGGCCCTCGCTGCAGCGGCCTTCGCTATTGAAAAAAGCGCTACAATTGTGATGGGATGTTCGGTGACACTATATGCAGAACATTCATTATTTGCAATCCTTGAACGATCAAAATCGACCCTCCCAACACAGAGAGCATCTGCTTATGAAATAATAACATCTAGCCCAAACGTGCACGTGGTCAGATGCAAAACAGTGAACCCAGTCACGTTCATTACAGAGCCATGCACAACAGAAGACATACAGGAACACGATTGCAGCACATATGAGGGAGAGGGCGATGACATTCCCAAAGCAATTGAAAATGCCCTTACAGAAGGAGAAATCTACTTCATAGATAGGTCAGCCTCAATAAACCCAGAGACAGGAAAACACGTGGGGATGGTGGTGGTGCGCATGAAAGAAGATACTTATGAAATAATTGTTCAAAAGCGCCTCCCCTCACATTACTCTGCACAAGCAGCTGAACTGACTGCACTAATTGATGCATTACACACAGCCAAAGGCTGCGCAGTAACCATATATTCAGACTCAGCTTACGCCACCACCACAGTTCATTCAGGGCTATCACGATGGTGGAGAAGGGGGTTCAGGAGAGCAGATGGGTCCCCCGTACAACATGCCACATTACTAAACGAACTAATAGAAGCTTTAGCAGAGCCATCGGTAGTGGCAGTGGTTAAATGCCAAGCCCATACCAACAACACAGATGCTATCTCATTGGGGAACGCGGCAGCCGACGGTGCAGCGAAGGAGGCCTTGTACTTCAAAACCTTGACTACAGCGCTTGATAGCATTGCCCCTTTAAAAATGCGCAAAAGCAAACCTAAAGCACACCTGAACTCGTGGTTCACCCCCAAACTCAAAGCTTTAAGAAATGAAAAAAAGGAAATGCAAGACATCCTGGAGAAACAACCCCTCCATAGCCAATAAAGACATCCTGCTCAAAATCGCAGCCAGCTACAAAGAAGAAATTCTGCTAGCAAAAAGGGATACTTATAACAATAGGATTGAAAAGGTAAGTTCAAGTTCTAAAGAACTATTTAGTATTCCAAGAGAATTTGAATCCCCCATCCCTACCATTGAGTACTGCATCAAGGACAAGACCTGGTGCACCAAATTTTAAGAAGCTCTAACCAATAAAATCACTCTGCTTCAAAAGAAAATAGCAGCCAAAAAGCAGAACCTGATACCTCAGCCTGCTACACCTAAACCTACCCCTATCCTTCCGAAACCACAGCAACACTTCAATCAGTGTCCACCCATGAAGTAATTAACATTATTGCCTCACTTAAACCCTCCAACTGCCAAGGAGATTCCTGCCCAGCATCCGTCATCAAAGATGCGGCCAAAGAACTCGCCCCATTTATCACCACTCTCATGAATGCCTCCTTTTGCACAGGCACCATTCCAACTAACATGAAGAACTCATGGGTACTCCCACTCTTTAAAAAAAAAAAAACACATTAGACCCTAGCATCCTCACTAATTTTAGACCCATTACCACTGTCCCCTTTTTTCCTAAAATCATTGATAAGGCTGCCTACAACCAGAATCAAATGTACCTAGAGACCCATAAGCTACTCGGACTAAGACAATCTGGATTCAGACCCCAACATGGGACAGAAACGGCCCTGATCGATTTGAAGATCCAAATCAATGACCTGAAGGTCAAAGGGAAACCTGCTCTCTAGCTTCTGTTGGATCTGTCGGCCGCCTTTGATCTGGAAGATCACAAGGTGCTTTGTAGACACGTATCCACTGCGGCCCACTTTTCAACAGAGACAACAGCGTGGATCCAATCCTTCCTAAACTATAGATCCATGAGAGTCTTCTCAGCCTCAGCAGCAGCGGATCCTATCCCATCTCATGAGGTGTCCCACAAGGTTCATGTGTTTCACCGACTGTGTATAACGTGTTCACCAAACCATTATTTGATGATCTGGACCATTGTGTCACCTACACGAACTATGCAGATGACAGCCAGATCCTCCTTCCCCTAACAGGAGATTAGGACAAGGACCTTGCTCTGGTCAATAACATCTACCTCATCATTCAGGCCTGGACCTGAATTATGAGAAGACTGAATTACCCCTTTTAGCCTCTCCTGCCAACATGGAGAAAGTGAGTAACCAGTACCTATCTTTTAACATTGATGGTAATGACATAAAGGTGGCTAATGCAGTTAAAACCTTGGGTTTTTACCTAGACTCCTCCCTGAGTCTGTGTAAACAGGTTAGTGCAACAGCCTCGATAACATCATACACTTGCAAGCTTATTCATTCTTGCAAAGGCTTTCTCTCCTCGAAAAGTTGCATCACCCTAGCTCGAGCGCTTGTCTGATCAAAAATGGATTACTGCAATGCACTTTACCTAGGTGTCAGCAAGTACATCACCAACAAACTACAGATCCTGCAGAATAATGCCCTTAACACAGCCCTGTGTATCTCCACACGGCAACATATCTCAACCACTAAACGCAATAACAATTGGCTTTCCATCCAAGAAAGAATCCAGCTCAAAACAGCGTTGCTGACTTAAACTTGCCTTAACTTTGCAACCCCTCAATACCTGGCAGATACATTCTCCAAAAACAACCCCATTAGTCCCACAATGATGTCCAATTCTGTCTGCCTATTGGTGCCGAGGTACAAATCTAAAAGAGCGGGGGGTAGCAGCTCCCAGTTATGGCTGCCCAACTATGGAACTCCCTCCTCCACCCACTACAAACAGACAAATCCTTTTACAAATTCAGAAAAGACACCATACAATGGCTGATCC
The DNA here is from genome assembly GCF_040938575.1 of Ambystoma mexicanum. NCBI lineage: Eukaryota > Metazoa > Chordata > Amphibia > Caudata > Ambystomatidae > Ambystoma > Ambystoma mexicanum. Next base: position 3,204,759 of record NW_027182391.1, read on the forward strand.
CCAAAGACACCCCGCAACAGACCCCTAGCTCTGTCCATGTATAGTCACACTATACCTGGTAACTCCCACCCCTGCCTGCACGGACAGACTGTGCACTCACCTGTGCGCTATATAACGAGGGAAGCTTACACCCTCTTTTCCTATACCCCATGCCCGCCTTTACACTTGTATTTAATTGTATATATCCATCGTCAGTAATGTTGTATTTCGTATGTACATACCTTGCCTCAGTTCAAGTTGTGTATCGCTATGTATGTACCATGCCTTTTTGTATATATAACTCTATGTACTGCCTACTCTGTAACCATGATTATGCATATTCTTGTAATCCGCCCAGATACCTTAAGGTGTGGCGCGCACTATAAATAAACAAACAAACATCTAATTTTTGCATTTGGTGGGTTTGAGCTGTTTAATGATCGTATCCAGTTCCTTTAGTGAGATTGTCGTAAAGTTAAAAACAGGAATGGAAGAGGATTTCTCATAAATCCACTTTGGTGTTGCATTTTCTTGACTCGAGTTATTGTTTTTCTCAGTAATTGTGTTTATGATTTTCTTCAGTTTATCCTGCAACGCTTGTTGCATCAAGTCACACCAGACAGTGTTATTTTTTATAAATTTTTCAGGAGGGTGTGGTTAGTTAGTTCCTGCTCCTTAAGGATGCTAAAAAGCGCTTTAGTATCTGACTGGGCATTTCTAATCCTGGTATTAAAGAAAGTTTTCTTTGCTTCCAGAATTGCCAGTTTGTAATTTTTTGAAGGGCTCTTATAAGTTCCAAGGGAATCCATCGTTCTGTGGATTTTCCAAGTATGGAAATACTTCAGAGTAAGGGCTTTCATGCATTGTAATGCTGGTGAGAACCGTGCATTCCACTTGCGCTCTGCCTTCGGTGTCTTTTTCTTGAATGGTGCTATGGTATCAGCGATATTGATGATCAGTCTTGCTCCTCTGGCTGATCCTTCGGTTGCAAGCCCGAGTATGCTGTCCTGTGGTGTGCGTGGGACAGTCCCCACAGCTGTGACCTTGTCTGCCAGGGTCTGCCAGATGTCAGTCTTGCTCCTCTGGCTGATCCTTCGGTTGCAAGCCCGAGTATGCGGATTACTGAAACCCTCAACCATTCTAGGCTCAGCAGAGAAATAAATGGGATATGGAGAGTCCAACAGGTGTGTCATATGTGCTCATGTGTTTTGTAATAATTGCAGCATTGCTTGGAAATGTAAACCAATATCTAAAGGCCCCTGAGAACACACACCTGGACACTTCCAGAAAGCACTGAGGCAGGAAGGCAGCGGCCATTAATAAAGCTTCTGCAGTCTTCAGTTTAATAAAATGTGTACTAAATAAATGTCACCAATAGCACTCAAAGTGAATCATGAATTAAGGCAAACCTTAATTAAGCTTGAGGGGAGATTGTTTTTTTTTTTTTAATAAAATGAACAAAATTGGCAGCCTACTGCTTTATCACAGTTGAGAAAACTGCTTTAAACCTCTAATAGCATTCATCAGGTGCACACCACCAGCAACTTGACATTTTACACATAGGTCCAATCTGCTAGGAAAAACGCTGCTCCGTAATCCTTAATGCTGAAAAAGCCTTTCTCAGTCTTTTCTGGAAGTGGTGATCAAAAAGATGCCTTCCTCATATTGACACAATCAAAACCACCCATAAGAACCTTGTGTATGAGAGATTTCCCTTGCAGCCCATGGGGCCAGGGCGTTTAGGGGCATCTTTCTAACTTGGGTACTACTGGGAACTCCCTCAAGCTCACCAAGCTCTCAAGGTGGGAGTGGCGACAGAGAAGCCCAGGATTGGCTATCAGGGGGCGAGTGGGTGGTTCACAAGTGCAGTGCACACTTTTCAAAATGACCACCATATGAGAGAGCACCCACACACTATTATTAACAATAATCTTTATCTAAAAACACACCACACTTACAGGTAAGTAAACTTTGAAAAATAAGGTGCCACAATGTATCAGGCACACAGATAAATTCAAGAGTGATTCAGTTCCAGAAAAGTCCCTTTACCAGAAGGAACAATGTGATAATATTGATATTTTATTTCTATTGTGCTCGTACACTAGTGATTCAGTGCGCGACAAGGCAAGGGAGGGAAACAGGGGAGAACAAAACAGCGATCTTACTAGGCCCAGTGACACTGAGAACGTGCAAGTGCATGGGAGAGGGGGAGGGGGAAAGTGCATAGACTGGGGGAGAAGCAGAAATTGCGAGGCAGAGGAGAAACAGATAAATAACAATAAATAAATACCTGTTTCTATAGCAAAAGATGTAAGACAGGGATGTGCCCTGGCACCTACCTTATATAATTGATTTATGGCTGATTTTGGTGGTATCTTTGAGAAAAAAAAAAATAATGCCTTCCCTAGAATAGGCTCACACAAAATTGGGTGGATCTGCTATGCAGATGATATTATTATCTTTGATAATACCTATAGTGGTATCTGTAATAGCGCTAGTGCCATTTGTGATTATGCCAAGAATAATGGCCTAGAAATCAATCTTAATAAAACTCAATTCATGGCGGTGGGTCGAAATTGTTTTAAAAAACGAAATATTATATGCTCATTAGGCCTGATAAAAAGAGTAAACTGCTATAAGTATCTGGGCCATGAGGTATATGGTGGGGAGAGAGGAGACATGAATCCAATGGTGCAAGAGAGTAAAAGATCTAAAGTTATGGCCACCCTCACAGCAGTCCTGTCCTTCTCTAAAAAGACGGCAGGCTTTAGCCTGTTGGGAATAACCAATATATATAAGCAGAAGTTGACGTCTATGTTCCTATATGCCCTGGAGACATCTTTTTCCGACTGGTCTGACTGGGCGGATGTGACGGAAGGAATAACATGGCGCAGACTGCTTGGCCTGACTAATTACACTCCGGTCCAGGCGATACGTCTTGAAATGGGGCTTATCTCTTTGTCTACCCAAATTGATCATAATAGAGCTAAGCTATATGAGAAAATCAAATTTGCCCGCCCAGGTACTCTGATGTACATACTTCATGAAGGTCTGGAGGGAGGGAAAATGGAGGCCCTGAATAAATTTAAGGAGAACAATTACCATCTTTTTGACAAAATTGGCTGGTCACCTAAATGGGATCATGGTTTAGTTTAGTTTATTATTTGTATAGCGCCATCTGGCCCTGGAGCATCCAGGCGCTTGACAAGGTTACATAGTTGGACAGTAAGGTAGAAGTAGTCAATGCAGTAATCGATACAAGTACAGTTGGTTTCACAGATAGGCATATTTGAATAGACAACAAAGATATATATACAGAAAGTAGAGCATGGATACTCAGGAATTACTTTTTTGAACATGGATTTAGCTTTCTTTGGCAAGAATCCAAGCTTTGGCTCCGTGTCTGAAGCGGTGAAAGGAGGGTTCAGCTCTGAGGTTGGTGGGGAGGGAGTTCCAGAGTTTGGATGCAAGTACGGTGAAGCTTGTACCACCTTCTTTTTGGAGCTTAAATCTGGGGATGTTTAGGGTCTGTGCTTGGGCTGATCTGGTTAGGCGGGATGGGGTGTGGATTGAGAAGTTGTCTGAGAGGTATCTGGGTGCTTGGTTGTGTAGACACTTGTGTGTGAGAGAGAGTGTTTTGTATTCGATTCTTTGAGGTATGGACAGCCATTGGGTGGAACGTCTAGCGTTAGAGATGTGCTCGTGTTTGGGTAGGTTCAGAGCTGATCGATCTAAGTGCGTTGTTTTGAATTACTTGAAGTTTGTTGATGTTCTTTTGGCTAGTGCCCAGGTATAGCGTGTTACAGTAGTCGACTTTTGAGAGTGCTCGTGCTCTAGCTAGCATAATACAATTAGGGGTCGAGAGGTAAGGTCTGCTTGCGTTGATGGGTTTACATGTGTAAGCAGTGGCGGAGTATATGGCGTTGATTTGTCTGGTCAGAGGGAGGGAGGAATCGAGCTAAACCCCCAAAGTTTTGACGCTGTTGGAGACCGGGATGTTATTACCGTCAATTGTGAATGTCTGGTATAGATTGTTAAGGTTGTTGAGTCTAGCTTGGGAGCCTAGGAGAAGAAGTTAAGTCTTGTCATTGTTGAGGCATAGTCTGTGTTTGGCCATCCATTCTTGTATAATGGAATAAATGTTGTTGAGTACAGAATTGTCAGCGGAATAATCACCAGTTAGTGGGATGAGTATTTGGGTGTCGTCTGCATAATTCATGTAGATGACACCCAAATGGTCCAGTATGTCAAAAAGAGGTTTTGAAAACACATTGTAAAGTGTGGGGGAAACACAGGAGGCCTGGGGGACGCCACAGGTGACAGGGGCCGGATCAGCGGCTACCGTGGGAGCGAAGACCCTCATGGATCGGTTGTTCAGGAAGGACTGGATCCATGCGTTTGCCTCGTCGGAGAAATTGGCTGCTGAGGTTAGGTGTTGGCATAGAATATTGTGATTTACCAGGTCAAAGGCGGCAGAGAGGTCGAGGAGTAGGAGAAGGGCTATTTTGCCTTTGAGGTTGTCCATTTGTGTCTTGAGGTCGATAAGGGCTGTCTCTGTACCGTGTTTGGGTCGGAAGCCAGATTGTCTTAGTCCTAGTAAGTTGTTTTTCTCAAGGTGGTCCTGGATCTGCAGGTAGGCAGCTCTATCAAGGATTTTTAACAAGAAGGGGACGGTAGTAATGGGTCTGTAGTTGGTAGGTATGTTAGGGTCTAGAGTGGGTTTCTTGAGGAGAGGTAAAACCCAGGAGTCCTTTAAGTTGTTGCGTACTATACTGGATGTGAAGGAAGAGTTGATAAGAGAGGTGATGAACGGGGCAAGATGTTTGGCTGCATCTTTGATAATTGGTGCTGGGCAAATGTCTCCTTGACATTTGGAGGGTTTGAGCGAGTTTATTATATCTTCAACCTCCTTGATAGAGAGGGTTGAAAATTCAAATAGGTTGTTGTTGACCTGGCTTGTGGTGTGGGTCGGTGAGGTGGGATTGTTTGTAAAGGTGAGGCTGTCTTTCTTTGACTCAATTTTGGATTGTAGCATAGCGATTTTACCCATGAGTGCTTCTGGTATGTTGGTACAACAAGCAATATCTGTGTCGGGTATGGGAGATGGGGACTCGAGGTCTCGAAGGATATTGAAGAGCTCTTTAGTATTGGATTTGGCTTTGCTAATTCTCTCATTGTACATTTTTTTTTTTATTGTATGATAGCTGTCTTGTAGGTGTTGGAGGCTAATGAATAGGAAGTTATTTTATTAGTGGAGGGAGACTGTTTCCAGGCTAGTTCAGCTTGTCTTTTGTTTTTGCAGAGAGTTTTTAATTTGGGTGTGAAGCAGGAATTGAGGTGTGCTCGTGGTTTGGATTTTCGTAGTTTGAGGGGTGCTATTGTGTTTATGGCCTTGGTAATGATTGAGTTGTAAAGGTCTACTAAGTCTGTGGGGTTAGTGGTGGTGGGTGTGAAGTCGATGATAGGTTGGAGTAAAGGGATGAGTTTCTCAGCTGTGATGTTTTTGCTGTTTCTTGTGAATGTGGGCGGAGCATTGGGCAGATGTGTCGGTGTTTGTTTATCTTTGTTGATGGTGAAGGTGATGAGATGGTGGTCAGTCCAGGCGCATGGTGTGTTGGAGAGGATGGAGGTTTTGCAGTTGAGGTCTGCAATCCAGTCTAGCGTGCGGCCTTTGTTGTGTGTAGGTTGAGTGACATGATGGGTAAGTCCTAATTCAGAGATAGTATTTGCTGACGTTGGTGGAGAGTAGGAGCACTATATCTTCGTTAAAGGCAGAGATTGGGCGGGCCTGGTGGCCTATAAATAAGATGGATGGTGATAGTACTTGAGTGAGTGGCAGATAGTTTAATGGCGAGTAATTCAGCAGATGGGAGAGTTTGGTTTAAAATGTGGCTTATGTTAATGGAACTTCTTGCTATAAAGGCTACTCCTCCGCCTTTGGCTGATTGTCTATCCATGCGGTAGATGGTGTAGTCATTAGGGATGGCTAATACCAATGTGGGACCTGAAGGTGTGTGGAGCCAGGTCTCGGTGATAGCTAAGAAGTCTAGATCGTTTAAGGAGATGATGTCGGCTATGTCTACGGGATGGGTGACTAATGATCTTGCGTTAATTAGTGCGCCTTTGATTGTTTCAGTGGTGGGTTGGCAAGTTTTTCTGTTGGAAGTGCGAGGGGATGAAGCATTGGGATGGGTAATCTGATCGGGTAATGCTTTTACATATGTAATATGAGTGGTTCGTTTGGGTTTTCTTTTGCACAGACTTGAGTTGGACGAAGGCAAAGTGGTGTGTGTCCTGGTCCTGAGGCAACATGCGTCTCAGTGTGCCTACACATGGGTGCGAGTTCCATATGAGGTTGTTGTTCAGGATAGAAATGCTGGGCGTGGGGTCAAGAATTGCTTCTTGGATGGTACATGTATCTGCGATGGGGATGGTTGGACTGTGGCTGGTTTGAAATGGATTGAGGTTAGGTAGGAAGGGGGTGGGACATGGGATAAGATGGTGACTAGGACAAGCTGGCCAGCTGAGACCGTTGGGGTGGGATAGGAAATGCACTCCTGTGCACGGCAGGTCAATCGGTACCAGGCAAAGGGAAACATGATGACTATGATCCAGGCTGACATGGTTATTGCAGTAAGGTGTGCAGGTTGGGTGGGTCTAGACTCAGTTTGCAAAATATTGGCTGAAAATGCAGGCTATGGCAATTTACAGTACATGGGTTGAAATGTTAAATGTTAAAGGTATTTGTACTGCGCACCGTCACCAACGGAATTGGTCCCCAAGCGCTCAGGCGGATCTGTAAATGATAAAGGTGGGATGGGTTAGTAAGGTGAAGAAGGGAGTAGGATAGTGAGAGGAGTGGTGTTCTGTTGGCAGCTTCAACTCAGTATACACCGGGTGCTGAGCTTTGGTGCGGATATCGGATCGGAGTCAGTCCGCGTGTGCTGTTGTTCCGGCTTATGTGTTGTTGCAGTGTTGTGAAGTGCGTGTGGCTTGTTGCGCGAGAGATGGTTGTGCGAGTTCTTTTGAGTGAGATAAATATGCAGAGTTGGAGCTTATATTGGTTAGTGGGTTACCTGACCTTTACCCTGCTAACATTCACAGTTCTGTCTGAGTGTGGCACTTGTTGGCCCTCACATTCCCATCTAGATGCGGCGCGGGCCAATGTTTAGGACTCCATCCAGGTGTGGTCATGCCAGCATTCACACTTTTGTCTAGATGCGGTGCAGGCTAGAGTTTAGAGATACGTCCAGGTGTGGGCATGATAACATTCACAACTCCAGCCGAACGCCACGCAGGCTGGTGTTCACAACTCTAAGTGTGGCACATGCTAGCATTCACGTTTTTCTAGGCGCGGGCTTGTTATCCTTCAATCAATCCTCTCCATATGTGACATCAGCCAACGTCTATCTAGGTGCGTCTGCCGGTCTGGATATGTTCGTCCGGTACGCACGAGTGGGAGAGTCACTTGAGGGCTTTCGTCTGGGTCTAGGTATGTGGTCAGTCTCTGCAGCCTTCCTTTGTGGCCATTTTCCATGATGTCTTATGCTCTGTCGAGTGGTTGGTTCTTTGGTTTGAGTGTTTGTCCAATTTGAGAGTGGCCTAGGTTGGAGTTGTTTCCATCATCATTTTAATGTCTGGGCATTCTAGTGCGTCTCCGTTGTGGTTACGCTTTGAAGAGCCATGATTTGAGGAGTTTCCTGAATGTTAGGTGGCTTGTTGTTTTCCGTATATTCTTAGGTAGGTCATTCCAGGTTTTGGGTGCCTGGTGAGAGAAAGACGATCCTCCGAGTTTTTTTTCTGTTGTAGGGTTTTGGTTCCAGGCGTATGTCGGTGCTTGATCTTAGTGTTCTTGTCGGTTGATGTAGGCGTAGTTTGTCGCTTAGGAATTCTGCGCCTTGTTTGTGTATTGCTCTGTGCGTGATGCACATGGCCTTGAACTTTTTTCGTTGTTTCAGTGGTAGCCAGTGTAGTATTTTTAGCGCGGGTGTGATGTGTTCTCTTTTGGGTAGCTCGAGGAGGAGTCTGGCTGCTCAATTTTGTATGCGTTGCAGTTTTTTTAGAAGTCGTTCGGGCATGCCCAGCTATAGGCTATTGGCATAGTCTACTCTGGACATGATCAGAGCGATGATGGCAAGTGTTTTGTTGGCGAACGACAGGAACGGTAGGATCCTTTTTGCTGCTCGCAGGAGGAAGAAACATTTCTTGATTACCGAGTTTACTTGTGGCTCCAGAGTGAGATTGTTATCCATCAGGAACCCTAGGTTTTTTACAGTTGATGATGGTTCTGGTGTGGTGCCGAGCTCTCTTGGCCAGGGGATGTAGTTGATGTCTCCTCCATTTTTTGAAACAATCATTATCTCCGTTTTGCCTGGGTTGATTTTGAGATGGTTGAGGTTCATCCATTTGAATATGTCACGAATGGAAATTCTCGAGTGTGGTGTTTTCTTCTCGGTGTCTTGTATGTTGAAGATTATGAGTATCGTCGGCATAGTTGTAGCATGTGAGGCCGTGTTTTTTGATGAGTTTGATTAGTAGGTACATGTAGGTGTTGAATAGAAGGGGGGAGAAGGATGATCCTTGTGGTACTCCGCACGTGGAGACTCTGGGTTTGGATTTACAAGGTTTCATCCATATTATTTCTGTTCTGTTTATTAGGAAGGATTTGATCCATAGTAGGGCAGTGTCTGTTATCCCTAGTCCTTCTAGTCTCTTTATGAGGATGGCGTGGTTGACAGTGTCGAAGGCTGCAGACAGATCAAGGAGAATCAGGGAGGCGCTGTTGTCTGAGTCTGCGTTTGTTTTTAGGTCATCCCATATTGAGAGGAGAGCCGATTCTGTTCCTCTCATAGGTCTGAAGCCAACTTGTGCCTGGTCTAGTAGGCAATGCTCTTCTATGAATTCTTGGGTTATTTGGTAGATTTACGTTTCTAGCAGATTGGGTATGTTGGAGATGGGTCTGTAGTTAGATAAGTCCTCTACGTTTCCTGTTGTGTCTTTGAGTAGCAGCTTGATGTAAGCCGATTTGAAGGCCTGCAGTACTTTACCTGTTGAGATTCTGTGGTATTCCATGGGGGTTCCTTGTTTGAGAATTGTTTTGTATATGTCCGGGGGGCAAGGGTCTTCAGGAGAGCCCGATTTGTTGCTTTGGTTTACCAGTTAGACGAAAGCCTCAACTGATATTTCTGGGAAGTTTCGTAGCTTGTTTGCGTGTTCCTCGTCTGTGTTGGTGGGGTTTGAGCTGTGAACGCTTGGTCTGTTGTGTATGGTGTGTTGGATGGAAGTTATTTTGTTTTTCAAGTGGTCTCCGAGGTCCTCGCAAAGTTTCATCGATGGGATTGGCGTGTTGTTGCAGGCCGGTGGGTTTTTTATTTCGTTTATGATTTTGAATAGTTCTTTTTGAGCGTTTGGTGCTCTGAAGATTCGGTTGTCGTAATGTTTCCTCTTCGCTTTTTGTATTTCCTTTTTATATGCGCGGATCTGTTGTAGGAATTTCAGTTTGTTTGCGGTGGTGTTTTTGGTCCTCCATTCAGATTCTAGTTTTCGGTTTTTCCTTTTCATGGCGTTGAGTAGTGGGGTGAACCATTTTGCTGTAGGTTTCTTGCGTGATGGGGTGAAGGGCTTTTCTTTGGAGATGTCGTCAAGGGTTGTTGCGATCCAGGTATGAAGTAGGGCAACTTTTTTGTCTAGGTCTGCTTCTTCCATGGTTGATGATTGTGGTTTGCTGAGTTCTAGGAGTTCGGTTGGAGTTTTTTATGGTTCTCCAATTTCTTTTCATCATGATGGGTTGTTTTTTTTTGTTGTTTTTTTGTTGGGGCGGCCGTTGTGATTATGAACGGAATAATGAGGTGGTCGCTCCAAAGTATTTGAATTGGGTGTGCCGTGGTGATGAGGTCTTTGTTGGCGAAGATTGCGTCAAGTGTGTGTCCTGCTGAGTGGGTTGCTCCTTTGACTAGTTGTTGTAGGTTCATGGCTGCTAGTTGGGCGGTTAGGGATTTTTGTGTGGTTGCGGTTTCTTCGTCGAACCAGATGTTCAAATCTCCGAGGATGATCAGATGATTGTACTTGATGGTTAGGGTAGTGATTGCTTCTGTGAAAGAGTCTATGAAAGTCGCATCGTAGGTCAGTGGTCTGTATATCAGTATGAATTTCAGGTTGGTTTTGGGGTTTACTGAAAGTCGTAGTATTAAGGATTTGCATTTATCGATGTTTAGTGGATCTTCCATTTTGATGGCCAGTTGTTCCTTGTGGATGATCGAAATGCAAGAATAATGTCAGCAGGAGTTGTTAATAGCAAAAGGAGGTCACTTAATTTCAATTTGCAAAATATGGGCTGAAAATGATGCAGGCTATGACAATTTACAGTACATGGGTTGAAATGCAAGAATAATGTCAGGAGGAGCTGTTAATAGCAAAAGGTGAAGGGGCAGTATTAAAATCACTGAAGGATGTCATAGAGAAGTGGGATTGGGTTGCCAGTCATGATAAGATCTCTACTATGAGCTCTCTAAGCACTTTTTCTAAGATTTAAAGAGCCCCAAAGCTATCTGAAACTTCTGCCCTCTCAAGCCAATCGTAGAATATTCATGGATATTCGACTCAATCGACTTAATGTATTGGGGGTTCGGGGAGCCTGGTCTAATGTACCTGCTGAGAGAAGGATCTGTAGAATATGTGCTGAAGAGTCCAGAGTGGAAACAGACATGTTCTCACCTGTTGTCAGGGGATGAGATCGATCTATGACAAGTATTTTGCTAGATTTGATTATGATCAGATGTACATTGAAAGTGAAAGTTTCTGGCTGAGATGTCTATCAGGGAGGAGTAATAGGCTGGTCATTGCTATTACGCAGATCTGGAAGGTGGCTAATGAACGCCTACGGAAATTATGTTGGATCTTGAGAGTGGACCTGAACTTGGTTATGACTCATATGACCGTTGAATAAGTGATGTAATTAGTTCTGTATTTTTATGTGGCATAATTCTTATCTACTGGGAGATATATATATATATATCTGTTGTGCCTTCTAGTGATCTTTTTGTATGCTTTGTGCTACCTAAGTTTGTATTTTAGTATTCTTCCCTTTTTTTCTCTTATCTTTTATCTGAATTTGATGTTATTTTGAGATAAAGTGTATATATATATATATATATATATATATATATATATATATATATTTGTGTATGATGTTTTTTTCATATTACTGTATATAAATTTGTGAAAAGTTCTTTGAACTATAACACAATAAAAAAAATAATAATAAAGGCAACAAACAGTGGTAGTGCAGCCAGCAATTTGCAAGTGCCAAGTTTAAGGCAGCAGACAGGGTAGGTCTGATAAGTGCAGGAAGAAAAGGGGGGGCTGTATGGGTACAGATACAAACCCCAGTGCAAGGGGTGGCCCGGAGGCAGTGCGGGAGGGTGAGCAGGTACCTGGGCCCAGAGGACAGAGGGTGGCCAGGTGCACAGTGCCAAGAGAGAACAGATAACTGTATAATAATACGTAAAACAAAGGGCCTACCGAGGTCAGCATTTCTTAGGGAGAGCAAGGGAGGTCACTTGTGCGAATAGGGACAGTCTTTGGTAAGGCAGGGCTACCTTTTGCAAAATTGTTTCAAAAGAGCATTTCTGGAGTGCCAGTGAGCAAGGTTGGGGGAGGTGTTTTGACCAATCAAGCCATAGGAACCAATTGATGAGAAATAAGAGGCCAGAGAGTCAGTAGAGAAAGACCCTGCAACTGTGAAAGCAGTTCTGTGGATGGTGTTTCCCAGAGGCTGTTGCTGTGCATGTTGTTTTGGTACTTCCTTAGGCTCAAGCGAAGAAACATTGGTGCAGGGTGGATCCCGGGCACTTAAAGAGGGAAATCCAGAACAGCTGCGGTCATCCTCTGGCACAGAAGGGGGCTTCTAATGCTGGGGTTGTGAAGAGGAGACCCTGGGAAAAATGATTATTGAAAACTTGCTTGTAGAGTCACAGGAAAGCTGTTCCAGACACAGAGGAAAGACCAGGTGTAGTGCTCACCAGTGTCGCGCAGGCTCAAAGGCAGCACAGGACATTGCAGCATCCCACACAGGTGAGAATGAACCAGGGTGCTTGCGTCCTGGGATGAACAGTCTCAGGTCAGTTCTTCACAGTCCGATACCTGGCACAACCTTCTGGATCAAGTGATGCCACTGAGGTCATTTGTTTTGTGCAGCGCACATGCCGAAATTCGCCACCAGCTGAAATTACTTTAATGAGCAATCTGAGTGAATTAAATAGAATTGCAAACTGAGTGCCAATTTCTACATTTTGGGCATGTTGAAACCTTATCAGTAGTCGCATTTGCTGTTTTTTATTGCGCCAACATAGCAGTCACTACTCGAGCACCTGGATGGTGATCAAAATATAGTTAATTTATCCACGAAAGTTAACAGCGGATTATATCTAGAATTTTATTCTAATACATTAGGCAGACCAGCTTCAGATGGCATACCCTGATAGTCAAAGTATGCAGAGATATCTATTGTTGAAATGTAATCAGTGTTAAGAGGTGTTGGGACCCAAATTTGATATACCTCTAACACAGAGATATTGTAGACTATGTGGTGTGAATATAATAGAGTCAGCCAAACCTCTTCTCTGTGACTGTGATTCTTTATTATCTCTTAGACTTAAATATTTACACGCCTATGATAACTCAATGAATGTAGAAAGTATAAGTGTTATCTGGGAAAATGTCTTGGTGGTAAGCGATGAGAATTTGATGTATCCTATGATGCAATTTTATGAGATAATTTTATGTGTTTTAGAAAAGATTGTCATATTGAATTTTGCTTTTTAAATTGTTTACCATTAAAAGTGTTTTTAAATCAAATGTATCATGTGATAGAAGAGGGGGGGGGGGGGGGGGGGGGGGGGGGGTGGTGTGTGTGTGTGTGTGTGTGTGTGTGTGTGTGTGTGTGTGTGTGTGTGTGTGTGTGTGTGTGTGTGTGTGTGTGTGTGTGTGTGTGTGTGTGTGTGTGTGTGTGTGTGTGTGTGTGTGTGTGTGTGTGTGTGTGTGTGTGTGTGTGTGTGTGTGTGTGTGTGTGTGTGTGTGTGTGTGTGTGTGTGTGTGTGTGTGTGTGTGTGTGTGTGTGTATATGTATATATATATATATATATATATATACACACACCTAACACGTGGCCAACAGATCCGCCATTCTGTCCCCAGTCAGGTACAATCTGCAATCGATTGTGTTCTAACAAAAACCCAGGAACATCAAGTCCTGAGAGACAATCATGGAGGATTTCCGCCAGTTCACCGACAGCCCAAGGTGGAACAGGAGCTGGAGGAGAGACTGAAGGTTGCTCGAGGCTTTCAGTGGCCAAGGACAGCAGCCAATCGTCCAAATATAGATACACATGGATACCCTGTAGCCGAAGATAAGCTATGATGACCGACATCATCTTTGTAAAGACACGCAGCGCCGAGCTGGGACCAAACAGGAGCACACGAAACTGGAAATGCCGATTGTTAGGGAGAATTCTCTGTTTAGGCTGAATTTCCTAACCTAGTGAGTCCCCCAGCAGCTTTGCTGGATTTTTGGGGTTTATTTTTTTCTCCTGCCAAGAGTGAGACTCTTTTACCCTCACTCTTGGGCATGATTTGAGTGTGTTTCTTTGACTCTAGATGTGTTTAATGGGCTATGGGGTCTTTTACTCCAGAGGGCTTCATGTGTTTTTGTGATGTGTGTTACACAGCACCCTCAGTGCAGTAACACAGGGTTGTCATAGTACATATAGACTCCATACCCTGTGACTGACTACTGTCTCCCAGGGCATGTAAAGTCACCATTGACTTTACTAGTCTTAAATTCTGAACAGAACCAGTACAAACCATCCTATTGTGGACGTACTGGCTGGGGCAATTCGATTGCCCCGGGGTCTGTTAGTCGAGGGGGCATGTCTCCATCCCCCCTGATCGAGTTTGGGCTGGTGGCAGTGGATACTACTTTTTATATTCAACCGCAAATATTTCTCTATGGGATTTTCCCATTGTTCGAGGCTACTATCTTTATTTAATTACGATAGCCTCGAACATACCGCCGGTTTATTTAATTATTATTAATTCTCCGGTTGGTATTTTTTGCCAAAACTCGGTTCTAAAATGGCATTTGTGTTCTCTTCTGTGACTCCAACCCAAGTTGAGCCCTTTGTTCCACTTTTTGGCGGGCTTCTCCACAGAAGCCCTCCAAAGTGGTGCCACTCTGTCTGGGGTACTTAGGAGGGGTGGAGGGGGATTTGGGCACCCTGGACTGAGTTGCCTAGGCAACTCAAGTCGCACTCCGTCCTGATTGGCCCAAGTGGTGAGCCGGTCATGTTTGAGTGACAGCTAGGCTGAGTGAATGGGGGTTTTCTGCATAAAAGCAGGGCTTTGGGGACTGGAACTTCAGAAGTCGCCACAGGACCTAAGAATCCGAAGAGGGAGAAGCTGAGCCGACCTGCCACGACGACACCACCGGTGGAGCCCTGCTGGACCGTCTCACCACTTTTCCCAACGACAGAGGAGATCTCCCGCCAGAGAGTCTTCTTCCTTTGACTGGTGGGGATAACCAGTTTCACCGTCTTTTCGCCTTCCCGACGCATCTCGTGGCCGCCTTGCCTGTGCCAAGCACCCCGGCAACCGGAATACCACGTTTTACCACGACCGCGAAATTAAGGGTAATACCCTTAACCAGAAAACTCTGCGGCTGGTTTCTTCCCTGGCAGTGCAACGACCTTCATCTTTCCTCCAAGTCGAAATCTTCTCTTCCCCTGGACGACGAGACTTGCACCCGCTGCCAGGAACAACTGCCACCCTGGAGGATCCTTCCCACTTTAGGTACCGTGTCCCACCTGGCTTCCCTTGCCACCGACTGTACGGGGTAGATTTAGCCCCCGGCTTTCGAACCTGGGTTAGCCTGGGACACCCTGGCTAAACTTTTCTGAGCCTCTCTAAACTCTTTTCGAACTCTCTGCAAGACTTTCTAAGCCTAGTGTAACTGTGTGATCTTGGGTGCATTTGTGCTCTGCTCTCTCTAAGAGTGGGCCCAGCCTATGGACTTTGGCTCACAAGTGACTTTTGCTCTTCTGCCTTGCTAATAGTGTTCCTAAATTCTTAGTGGTGTATCGTTCCATATTCTGTCTTTTTCCCCTCCCTTCTTCATGAACTTATTGGAGTGCCATCTATAGTTAAGCGCCCACCTCTGTATAGAAATAAGTGGTGTTAACTAAGACTCATCTGATAAGGAATAAGGGTTGTATATATTATAATAGTAACTGTGTTTAGAGTGTTTTACAATAAGAGTGCTGGAGTGTTTCAAACAGTGTGTTTTAAAAAAAATAATTATATACTTTGATACCAAAGCTCTGGTCAGTTTTCGATTGTATTATTGTGTCTGAGTGCCTATTTTGTATACTTTGCATACTGCCTAACTCTTCTTGAGGGAAGTCTGACTGCTCAGCCACAGCTACCAGGTAAATCTGGGTGGTACAGACTGCTACCAAGTGGGTTTACTGCCAACACCTGTAGTCCTAAATCTTTTGCAGTGTTCCCAAAGGGAACTGCACAGGTTTCTGCCTAACACCGATGCAGGCTCCAAATGAGGATATGCATATAAGCATCCTGAAGGTCCACCACGCTGAGCCAGTCACCCTTCTGTAGAGAGGACTTTATCTGACAGGGGGTGATCATCTTGAATTTCTCTTGGGGAAGAGAAAGGTTGAACTGGGAAAGGTCTAGGATGGTGCGCAGGCCAGCCTGGTTGGGTTTGGGCACCGTAAACAGACGGGAGTAGAAGCCCTCCCCTCGCTCCCCTATGGGAACAGGTTCCACCGCCTTGAGATCCAGAAGCTTCTGGACCTCGGCTCTGAGGGAGGGGGTCCCAGACTGTTGAAAGGGAGGATTGATGGGTGAGGTGGGGGGGTGGGGTGGGGTGGGAAGGGGCAAGCGGAAGCCTGCCCGAGCAACGGACAAGACCCACCGGTCCTCAGTGATAGTCTGCCACGCCTCCCAGTGAGATTAAATGTGCCCTCCCACCGGGGTCTCATGCGAGCGCCGAAAACCCTCATTTAGCAGGTTTCTTGGTGGCGGGACCACCTGATCCTGAGGAGGAGGCAGAGGGTCAAGAGGAAAACCGGCCTCGCTGCTGATGCCGATGGGAGTTTCCAGCTGCAGGATCGACTCTACGTGTCTTTCGATTCAGAAACCCCCGAAAACCAGAGGAGGGCCGAGGATGTGAGTGCGTTCTCTGAGCCCTGAAAGGTGGTTTCACCAGAACGGACAGGGACTTGGCTGTCTGAGTGCTGTCCTTAGTCTTGGTCAGCTCTACATCCGTTGACGAATGGAACAGTTCTTTGTCGTCAAAAGGCAGGTCCCAAACTTTATCCTGAACATCCTTGGAAAACTGTGTGTCATGAAGCGAAGTCTGACGAGAGGTGTCCAAGCCAAGCATGAGGCCCCGAGCCGGGGTGTCAACATGATGCGCTGCAGCCTCAAGCATATCCTGCGCCAGGACTCTGGCATCTGACATGGCAGCCTTAAAATCGTCCAGCTTGTCAGCGGGAATTAAATCCTCAAATTCCGACAGACCTTTCCACATTTTCATATTTGCCCCCGCTGCGATGGTGCGGGCAGGGCTGTGACCAAACGGACCCTGTCCAGTTGGATCATTCTCTGCATCTCAGAATGCTATGATCTGGTTGTGAAGGATGTGGGCGAGGGTATCTGGGCTCATTTTACCAGGAGGGGCTGCCACCTTTGCCCTGCAGAGGGGGGGGTCCCTTGTCCTGGACATTTGCCAGGCAGCAACATTGGCGTCTCTCCACATGCTCAGTAAAAATTACTGCTTGGATTCCCTTGCGGCCAGGATGCCAGTTTGGATAGGGCAGTCCTTCAGAATTTTGTAGTTTAGGTTGTGTGCTAACTTTCCTCCCTCCTCCAGATTACGTACTGCTTTGGGAGTCCATCATAGATGAGAAATCCATGCAGGAAGGAATCCATTAGTAGAACACTACTTTCCTCTCAGTAATGTTCCTTCTGATGGATGTTCCTGCCACAGATTCCTCATTGCACTTCCTTCCTGCCCCTCTTCTGGGAAGCTAGTACACCATCAGTTCTACAGTCCCTCAGCATCAAGAATGCTAGGAAAGGAGGGTGGAACTGAGGTCTGGGGCACAGCACCGCTACTTATACTGGCCCAGATATCATTTTGGTGCGAGGTGAAAAGAGGGTTGGACTGATACAGAGCTGTGCATCGCCCCCTATTGGCAGAATGGTTTCTGGATAACAGCTGCACAAGGATATGGATATCAAAGATGAGGAATCTATGACAGGCATAACCATCAGACAAAACATTACAGAGAGGCAAGTCATTTGTTCTTTTTACTTAAGTAGAAAGAAATTGCAACTTTTTAATTCACACTTCTTTATGACTAGCAATTAATGTAAAATAAAATATACATGACTTTATAGTTTCTCTACATATCAGGCAGAAATCCCTGTAAACCACCATCCACTGGTACTGCCTGGCTGGTATCACTGGGATGAACATATTCATGAACCTGAGTGGGAGAAAGCAGGAAGGTTGGCACCAATTTGTCCATTGCTTCCAATTTTACAGTTGGGAGTTTGGCTACTTTTTTGAAGGGAGTGTTTGCTAATTCTTGGGGAGTAAATGGTTAATACACTGCTTATCTGTAGGGTTGCATTACAAGTTGCCTTTTATTTTTTTTATTAAGCATCTTTCCCTATGGCACTTATTCACCTAAAGGTTTATGGGTTCTAACAGCAAGTGGGCATTGAAACATAAGAATCTAGAAAAATGAAGGAAAGACAAACCAGTGAGCTTAGACAGAGGGCGTTCCAGGTATGTATTTTATTTATATAGCGCGCAAACAGCCCAGGGGCATTGAGGCACTGTTACTTGCAGGAGCTTAGTAACATGGGTACAGGAATGGTAGCAGTCGTTGGCACATTATGATTGCTACAAACATAGTTGTCATTACAGTTTATGCATTTGATCATTACAATGCAGCTTATGCAGTGGGACATTTCATTAGTATTCATGGTGCTGCGTGGAACCTTATGTGAAGAGGATGGTTTTCATAGCTTTACGGAAAGCATGTATGTGTGCTCCGGTGGCTAGTAAACTCTTGCTTTGTAGAAAACCCTTTCCCACACTCCGTGCACTCATAAGGGTTCACACCTGTATGTTTTCTCTGGTGGATAGCAAGCTCCCCCTTTGTTGCAAACACTTTCCCACATTCAGTGCATGCATGAGGTTTCTCACCTGTATGTGCTCTCTGGTGGCGTGTAAGATGTCCCTTCTGAACAAACCCTTTCCCACATTCAGTGCACTCATAAGGTTTCTCACCTGTATGTTTTCTCTGGTGGTGTGTAAGCTGTTCCTTCTCAACAAACCCTTTCCCACATTCAGTGCACTCATAAGGTTTCTCACCTGTATGTGCTCTCTGGTGGCGTGTAAGATGTCCCTTCTGAACAAACCCTTTCCCACATTGAGTGCACTCATAAGGTTTCTCACCTGTATGTTTTCTCTGGTGGCAAATAAGTTGTCCCTTCCGAGCAAACCCTTTCCCACACTCAGTGCACTCATAAGGTTTCTCACCTGTATGTGTGCTCTGGTGGTCTGTAAGCTGTCCCTTCTGAACAAACCCTTTCCCACATTCAGTACACTCATAAGGTTTCTCACCTGTATGTTTTCTCTGGTGGTGTGTAAGATGTTCCTTCTCAACAAACCCTTTCCCACATTCAGTGCACTCATAAGGTTTCTCACCTGTATGTGCTCTCTGGTGGCGTGTAAGATGTCCCTTCTGAACAAACCCTTTCCCACACTCAGTGCACTCATAAGGTTTCTCACCTGTATGTGTTCTTTGGTGGCTAGTAAGATCTCCCTTTGTAGCAAACCCTTTCCCACATTCAGTGCACTCATAAGGCTTCTCACCTGTATGTCTTCTCCTGTGGATAGTAAGCTCTCGCTTTGTAGCAAACCCATTCCCACATTCAGTGCACTCATAAGGTTTCTCACCTGTATGTGTTCTCTGGTGGCTAGTAAGCTCTCCCTTTGTAGCAAACCCTTTCCCACATTCAGTGCACTCATAAGGCTTCTGACCTGTATGTCTTCTCCTGTGGATAGTAAGCTTTCGCTTTGTAGCAAACCCATTCCCACATTCAGTGCACTCATAAGGTTTC
Organism: Ambystoma mexicanum; assembly: GCF_040938575.1. Classification (NCBI taxonomy): domain Eukaryota; kingdom Metazoa; phylum Chordata; class Amphibia; order Caudata; family Ambystomatidae; genus Ambystoma; species Ambystoma mexicanum. The sequence continues at coordinate 3,223,950 of NW_027182391.1, forward strand.
TCACCTGTATGTGTTCTCCTGTGGATAGTAAGCTCTTGCTTTGTAGCAAACCCTTTGCCACACTCAGTGCACTCATAAGGTTTCTCACCTGTATGTCTGCGCTGGTGGATAATAAGAGCTCCCTTCCGAGCAAAACCTTTCCCACATTCAGTGCACTCATAAGGTTTTTCACCTGTATGTGTGCGCTGGTGGATAATAAGAGCTCCCTTCTGAACAAACCCTTTCCCACATTCAGTGCACTCATAAGGTTTTTCACCTGTATGTGTGCGCTGGTGGATAATAAGAGCTCCCTTCTGAACAAACCCTTTCCCACATTCAGTGCACTCATAAGGCGTCTCACCTGTATGTGTTCTCCTGTGGATAGTAAGATCTTGCTTTGTAGCAAACCCTTTGCCACACTCAGTGCACTCATAAGGTTTCTCACCTGTATGTGTGCGCTGGTGGATAATAAGAGCTCCCTTCCGAGCAAACCCTTTCCCACATTCAGTGCACTCATAAGGCGTCTCACCTGTATGTGTTCTCTGGTGGTGGATAGTAAGCTCACCCTTTGCAGCAAACCCTTTACCACATTCAGTGCACTCATAAGGTTTCTCACCTTTATTCATTTGCTGGTGACTGATAACTTTATCATGCAAATGGATGACATCAAATTCAGTGCACTGATATGTGTTGTCACCCATGTCCTCATGTGGGCAAGAAGTATGTTTGTGAGATGGCAATTGTTCCCACATGTTGTTCACGTGTAAAGTCTCTTGCCAGTTTATTGTTGGTGCCTTGACTTAAGAGAAGCCTTTTCAATTAACCTTTTCCCAAATTCAGAGCACAAACGAGAAATGCTTTTCTTACTGCACATAACACATTGTCATTTTCATGCTAGATATCCCCCTCACCCAGGATTTACAGCATCAACATGCTTGGTTACTGGATGCTACCACAAAGAGGTTGCATGGACGGAAGGCATCGTGTATCAACAGGCTTCGCAATCCGAGTTCCTGAATACTCTGAAAAGGCAACTGGACACCAAACTTGCACTCTTCTAAGATGCTTGGAAATATATTCTAACAATGAAGCTTTTCCCTGCGATAGTCCAGGGAATCTAAATCACTGTTGCATTTCTGGGGCATCAGTCACCTACTGAGATAAAAGGAGACGCACATTATTAGTTTCAACATGTTCACAATCACAGGCAGCACACGTCATAAGACTACTCAGTAGTAACTCCTCATATAGTAACTTATTTGACTTTGAAGTGCCATCTATTGGGGAAAGGCACCCTAATAGGTGGCAGAGTAGTGGTGCTCCAATGGGAACATTTAGTGGAACATAGGTAACATGCAGCAGGAATAATGTATTTCATTTTTATTTAGAAATGTTTTGCATTCAAAACACTAGGAACAAACATTTTAAATGCATATTTTAATCATCAGGAACATGTATATATGTTCTACCAATATATCTATTCTGAAATGACTAAATAGCACACGGATGCTCCCAATTTCCATACACAACTGATAAAGGCAGGCGTTTGCCACCAATCTGATGCCTGCTTGACCAGTCCATTGTGTAATCACTGATGACGGGTGTATTGGCCAAAATATGAATAATATAATTAACAGCACCATTGAGGAAACCGGGACAGAACTGTGATTTAATGGTAAAGCGCCAATCTCTTCCCATGGTGAGAACGGCACAGGCCATGCTGCCACTACAATCAAACATCGACTTTAAACCTAGATAAGCTTGTTTTTCTGTCAATCCTGTAGATGATGGATGAGTTTGGACTTTGTGTCAAGAGACCAAAAGAATAAAGTGTAGGAGAGACTCCACAAACTCCACATCACCCCATTTGCCTTCCTAATTTTTTACATAAGTGCCCCATCTCCAGGTACTAAATTTAATTGGCCAGAGGGATCCCACTTCACTTCTGTTTCCCTGTTCAAAATACCACAGTGCAGTTTTCAGGAGGTGGCACACCCTAGGTTTTACTGTTAAGGAGTGGGTGTAAATGGGTCTGTTACTTACCAAACTCCCATAACATGACACCTTTTTGAGGATTCTGATCCGTGCACCTTAGGTTGAATCTAGCGCGCCCCTGTACCCTCTGCACTGTGACCAAGAACTACTCTCGTCACATCCCTAGTAACCAATGGGGATGTTGCCCCATCTCTACAAACATCCACAAATTGATGCTGCCATTTAGTGATAACACATGATTCCCAATGATCTACTGTGGAGATTCTACTCACCCTACTCCAGGGGAATCCGCTCAACATAATCCTGCACATCCATGATCAGAAAGGGTGAGAATTTCATTGCCAGCATCTATTGCAACCCATATGGCAGCGACCCTGGAATAAGATGCATTTACGTGTGAATAGTATGCATAAACCCACCACAATGCGCAACTGTCCACCTGTTCATCCGTCAGTCCTACATTTATTGTGTGTCTAGTGTAGGTAGCTATCACAACAGTATATGAGAGTACCTTTCATCGGTCCAGTATGGGGGGAAAAATACCAGTTTGAGGTGACACAATTAACACATTTTTTGGGAGTGCTCCATGTTCTGAGGGGGTAATCCTTAGAAGACAAGCTCCCCTCAACAGTTCTCAGGTGCGTCATCTGTGCAGCCACCACCATAGGCTGTGTGAGCTTAACCACCCTCCAGAAGCAACAACTCTTTTTTAGGATTTCAAGGCCCACAATATTTAACAATCTTGGCCTAACCATATCCTTGTGTGGCGCATATCGATCTAGAGTCCCCTTTGAATCCAATGTCCGTGCTCCCCAAAAGTTGATCCATTTATTTTGCCACAATGTACTATAATAAGCGATTGCAATAAAAAGTAGAATGCCCTGCTGTACCTCAACACCCTCCATCCTAGTCTCTACATGCACGCTTCGGAACTCGCTTAGTGAAAACTAATTAAAAACTCCATCATTCAGGTTCTTTACTAAGAAGCAGAATGAGCCAGATTCCTGCCCTTGACCCAGTACCCCTCCCGACATAGCAAAGACCATAGACTCATTCATGAGACATCTTTGTCTACCACAAATGTAATGCACAGGTTTTCCTAGACCCTTGCATTGTTTCACAAGTTGGTGAACTGTTTCAGCTGGGCTGTCAGGAACCTTACAGCTGAACACTACCACACGTTGGCAATGTAATTCTAGTAGGAGTAAAGGCTGTGCATGGCCAAGGCCATCCACTTCCCTGCATCATTAATATTGCATCAGCCTGCCATGATACTGTGAATGACTTTGCCTGCCGTGCTTGGTCTATTAAACCACACCTTGCTGCTGCCTTCAGCCATGCCCATGTCTCTGTACTCTAGTACCTGGCTATCATCCTCAATGCTTCCCTTTCCTTGGTGGTCTGCCCAATGGACCATCCCACCATAGTAGGGCTGAACCTGCAGGAGGCCCGAGCAACTGGTTGGTGGGAGGACTCAAGAAGGCCAGACATGGATTGCTTCTTGGTTCTTTCCTCTGCCTCGAAGGTGTTGTATTGTTCTGTTGCCTTCCACACGCCCTCCTCCTCTGCATGGGGTATGCGTGAGGCACAAGGCATACTCCTCTCCAGTCCAGATGAACCATGTTCACTTGCCTTTCCGACATGCACCTGCTGGGTAGTGTTGGAAAGTGTGGGAGTCTGTGCAGACACACACCAGATGCCATTTTGGCAAGCATATGGTCTAAAAGACTGTGTATATGATGAACCTATCAGAGTATACAATAGGTGGCAAGCACTAACGTTACTTGAGAAACTAAAAACCAAACTGGGGTGACATTAATGAGCAAATCATATTAATGTTGGTCTCAAATTAATGTATTCTTATGCAAATTAGATGGACCCCATTTGCAAAACCTTCTCCGTTGGCTCTGTTAAGACCAAATTGTCGGGTGATTGCATACAATCTATTACTGTTGTGTGTTTACATTAGAAGTATGTAAGATAACAAATACACTTATTTCCTGTAACCTAAAAACCCACATTACCTCACTGTCTAAATCACCCATGTTAATTGATATGCACTAGAAAAGGTAAACTCAGAACAAAGCTCGAAGTACCTCGAAGCCACAGGTCCAACCACTCGTAAAACAAAGTCAAGACACCTGCATTTTTACTGAATGATTCAATGATCTTTCTTTAATAGAGCAGCCCGAAAGCCTCCCTTAATCCATCACTCTAGAATGAGCTAGATCAACTCTAACTTTCCCAAAAACACACACACTTAAGGCTAATCAAATAATGCCCAATATCTCAGCACACCTCTATTACAAAAATACATATTTTATTTAGAACAAAACAATGTAAAAATACAAAATCCCAACAATATCATTTAAATACCATGGGAATCTGGTAGTGAGTGATAATGGCCATAGAGATTGGCCTGGAAATAGGCAGTCAATTGGGTCGGTAAAATGCCAAACACAGACAAGCTGCCTGTCCCCTCTCTCCTATCTGATCTCCCTTATCGATATTCTAAGGCAAAACATTTGACCTCTAGCACCAGCTAATCCCCAAATCTAAGAAGGGGTGTGCAGATAATATGCAATCATCTGGTCACCCTCCTTTAGTAATAAGGGGAAATAAGATGGTCGGTTTTCACTTCATGATTGTTCAATATAGGTAAAGAAAGAGAAATTATATATTTTTCTTAGGAGGAGAGAGCTGGTCAATAATTAACATGGTATCCATAGTTTGCTAATGAGGTGCTAAACCTTTAAGGTTCGGTTCAGTTGTACAACTATTGATTAGTCAAAGATGATCGTTGCACGAGATGTGACTGAGGCGGGCTATAAAAGGGCAGGGTGACATTCTTGGTGTGCCAATCGCAAGTACAGAAAGGCCAACAGCTTTTGCGTAGTACAATTCTTTTTCCAGGTATTGGTATCAAATGGAAAGTTAGACATCAGGCGGTCAATTCAAATGGAAGGCACTGAAATCATTATCAGGTATTGCTAGTATGTGTGAGGTACTCACACAATTTGGCATGCGTTTTGTTCGCTGGTGCCTTGAAACTCCTTCCCACGTTTGGACGCCTCTCGCCCTTTACCTAGTCATGGTCACCAGTGCTGAGAGGCGGGGCACGATGCGAGAATGGGATGGCCCTGAGGTGTCAGGAATAAGCAATTTTTTGTTTCTCGCAAGAACTCATAAAACGCACGTGAAGATGACAACAACAGGCTGAGAGTGCTGGTACCCACATGCCACAAGTTAGCATGAGGGCCACCAGGGCTAAAGTGCACAAAGGCGGCGCCGCCCCCCCCCCCCCCAGTGGGCGGCCTTCTACTGGGCACTGCCGTGACCTGGTACAGCTTAGGGAGAGTCTTTGGGACATAACTACGGTGTGGGCGCAGGAAAGCGACTGACAGTGCTACAAGATACTGCCTCACAGCACTGCTCTATACCCTCACAGAACATCACCATAAATTATAATAGAACAGCACAGTACCGTGCCCTGTTAACAAGGTGTGTCCATTGCATAACAGATCACTGCTGCATTAAATAGTGGTGGGAGCGGCCACTCACCATTAGCAGCAACGGTAATTCAGTCCAGCTGAATTAGCGCCGAAACCGAGTCCATGGCAGTAAGTCTCCCCATATTTGGTGGAATTACGTTACTGGTCAGAGGCAGCAAACATTTTATGAGGTGGAGCTGCAGGTCCATGATGGCGAGGTGAAGGCCCATGCCGAGGAGCTATTTGGCTCCCGGCACCTTAAACATCAGTGCAATGGAATGCAGCCATCTGGTCAGTTATCTGAAACAATGCCACAGCTGAGGGCACCGTCCCACAGGACGCTGAGGATTGTAGGAAGTGGTAGAATGACCTAAAGGGCAGCGTCTGCGGCCTCCTGTCCAAACACCAGCAGTTATCATTAGACACCAGAGGCGGCACCGTGGACCCCCCTTGACCTGACCCTCGTGGGAGAAGGCCAGCTCCATCCTCAACATGGAGTGGATCAAGGGAGCACCGAACCCTAGAGCCAGCTGCCAAGTTAAATCTGATGAGTTTGAATGCATCCTCCAACCCTTCCCCTCACAACGCACTGGCCAAACGACCATAACAAGCATGTGGCTCTCAGCAAAGATGGGCCTGATGACAGGTAAAGCCGTCACCAAATGGCAATGCTCCCAAAGGAACCACTATCCAATGTGTTTTCAAGCAGACCTGGGTTCAGGCATGGGCAATCTGGCCAGTCGCATGGTGCACCACATCAGCACCCGCACCCAACACAACAGATTGGAGTGACACCCTGCAGGCAGCCCCCTACACATGGCAGAACCCTGCCCCAATCACCCCTGACCCCACCCTGCAGGCAACCCCCCCCTCCACATGGCAAAACCCAGGACCCTCCCACCTCCCCATCACCACTGACCCCACCCTGCAGGCAGCCCCTTCAACATGGGAGAACCCGTGACCCACACCCTGCAAGCACCCCCATCCACATGGGAGAGCCCAGCCCTCCTCACCCCCAACCCCACCCTGCAGGCAGACAACATAAGGACCAAGAAAGGACAAGCACATTAAAAATGCCACCAAAAAAAAAAAAAAGAAAGTGAACAAACCAAGAAGCCACCATTCTAGCAGAATGGTGACCTTTCTGTGCATTACCGTGGCTGGTTTGACAGCCTGTGTGTAATAATTCCAAAAAGTCACTAAAGTATGTTCAGTGCCACCAGCTTTAACAGTAAGCTTGTCACTAACATAAATGTTACAGAAACAGTAAGAAAGGGTATACTGTGTATCTGGGGTGTGCTGCTCTCAAAATAAAATGTAATTGGGATGGAAATCTCTCTACCTTGAGAGCATGTGTTTTGCAAGGTAAGTCAAGAGAAAATAAAAATGGATGCCCACGGGGCCGCCCACCAACACTGTACAGAAGTGCTGTGTGCTGCAATACTACATTGCAGATGCCCAACAAAGTTATAGGAAAGGATAGATCCAAAACCACTATGGAGAGCCAGAAAAACGGCACCAGTAAAAAGTAAAAGGGTGAGTGGGGAACATAGAAAAAGAATCCCAAGTCCAGCAAGAAGTGCTGGGGGTCTCACAGTGGAGGGAGATTTAGCATAGAAATGAAAATCTAACCTAACAGTCTTGTGTGTCCAAGAATATCATTTATACAGGGGACAGGAGTCACCTGCTTCACCCGATGCAATTTCTGTATTAAAAATGAAAAAAACACTGCAAGTACGTTTATTACTGCGGTTATCTCCGGTGTATAGCAGATAGTTGAAAGCTTTGCTACATCTCTTTGCTCAATGGTTCATTAAATACCCCCAAAATTACCTCATCAATTCATCATTCTAGTCTTCCTACTGTGCGCATCTCCTTGTGTGAGTTAAGAAGCCACTCTCAGTTTAATAGTCTGCTGTTGCCTGGTTGATGTACAGATCACGTGACGGATGTCATGCTTTCATATTGTATATCCCTTGCATGCCTCACAAAGGCGCTGGAAAAGCTTCCATAGAGGCCTTACCATCTTGGAGTGGAATCCAGTAGTGATAAAACAGTTCAGACCAGTTTCTATATTGCTCCATTACTGTGATGTCCAAAGTATATCCCATGCGGTCGAGTAATCTGGGAGGTGGCAAATGCCGCAGTCTAGAATATGGATGAGGTCGAGCATGTTTGGGTGGTTGAAAATGCCCTCCAGTCTAAATCTGGATGTAGGATCATAGGTAAAGTCCTCCAGTAAGTACAATTGTGTTTTCTTGTAGGGAGACCTATGTTCAGACAGTACCGTGCACTGCCTCCTGTTGTCTATCTGTTTGAACTTATCAAATTCATGATCTAGTATAGGTGGCTATGTGGGCCATCACCTGGTTCCTGGATAGAATCAGGAGAGCACAGGGTGAATTCCAGATGCAGGGCCCTAGTCTCAGATAGGCATCATCCTAAGTGGGTAGGATCGCCGCCAAGTCATGCCAATTAATTAGTCAGACCCTGCGTGTCAGTATGCAGTGAAAAAATCCACTTCTGCTCCTCCTTAAGAAGAATGGTTCCAAAGTTACCGCCCTCTTTAATATCTGGATCTTTTCCAGAAAAAGTCCATTTTAACTGGTCTTGTGTGTCTTTTTACAAAATGGTCTACCAGTGGTGACAAGTTTTTGTTCCGATACAGGTTTTTGCTTGATGATGCTTTTGACTGGTATCCTTATGTATCTTAGGTTGCATGGACATGTTAGGGTGTATATAACATACATTTCTGCAAGACTATGCACCCGATTTGGTTAACAGAAACATGGTTTACCATCTGGCACTGATATGGTGCACATTTTACCTGCAGGCTACTCCATTTTACACATTGATCGCAACACCAACCAACCTGGTGATGGGGGGGGGGGTCACCTTAATTTTTAAGAAATGACCTCATTTGTTTGATTTTACCCTCAGACTCCGGATATAGAAATGGAATCTGTTAAGGAGAAGTTTGGCCACTCACTCTTTTACACTTCACTTTTTGATTACATATAGCCCACCTTCATTTAGCTGGACGACCTTTGAAAAGGCTTTTTTTTCAAACTTTTCGGCTTTGGCTCTTTCCCATAACAATCTGTATTTTAGGACATTTTAATTTCTGGGCTGACTCCATTTTATCTTATATGGACATTTCATCACTGCCTTAATTAGGGATAGGCTCTACACATATAAAGGGACATACTCTTGATCTAATTTTTCCTTCTCCAGATTTATGCTGTTTCTTCGGGGCATTTCTTGGATAATTTGTTGATCCCTTTTAAGATTACTTCACCTAGTAAAAGGCAGGCTCAGCCCAAAGTATTGCAGAGATTGGCACCATAATCGAACAGTTGGTGCTTGCACAACAGAACACTTCAAAATTACCCCTGCCTCTACCATGGTCTCAACGTATTACTACTTGCTCAGCAGCTGCAAATGAATTGGCACCTTTAAAATTGTTAAAGAAAACTGCACGTCTCAGCTCCCTGGTTCTCGCCGAAACTCTGGGCATGGTGGGCAACTGTCCGCAGAGCTGAGTGGAAATGGTGCATACATTTTGATCTTGCATTGTAACTTTAAGAAATAGTTAGCCTCAGATCTTTGGATAAAGGCTGAACAAAGTCTTACTTTGGCAGCATTATACAACAAGCTGCCAATACTCCAAATAAGGATAACATCAGAAACTGATGCAACCTTCTGTACCTCCTTCCAAAGGTTGTGGTACTTTTAAGTCCGAGTCTTTTCATCTTATTGGCCCCCTACAGCAGTAAACGATGTGTTTGTCTAAAAATCAGCCTCTCCTCTGGATGAGATTCCTCTTCTCCCAGCAAAGTGCATCATTTCTATTGGATTCTGCAACAGTCTTGATGTAAGTTCTGACTCGACAAAACAGGTACGGCCAGGAGAATGGCTCCCTTCTTCTGGTCTGTCTGGATCAACCTTGAGGGCCGTCTTTGTAAAGTCATTTGAAAGAGTCCCTTGTTTCACTGTCCTTTCCAATCTTCTCTTCATTGGCACTGATACATTAGGGTTTCTTGTCCGTTTAGTAGTAGTCTTATTGTTTGGAAGATTACTCCAACAGTTATTGTCCTTTAACACTTTTCAACTTTGTTTAGGTACCCACTGTGACAAGGGAGAGGACTCCTGACCCACTCTCGCCTTTCCCAATTTTGTAGATTATCACTAGGACGAGGGAGATGACTCCAGAGTACTTCTTGGCTCTTGGTTTGACTAGAGTACCTCACAAGAACCAACTCGGTTTACCTGCGGCTTCCGTTACCTTGATTGTGGCTGGGGCACGTCACCGGTTCCAGGGTCGGCTTTTCTTCTGCATGCGTCAGTGTGTCTTTTTTCAGCTTCTCGTTGCTGCTTCGGCAAACACAGTACAGTTCATGGACCACAAAGTCCATCTGCTTGAGGTTGCTCAACCACCTGGTTTCTGGCAGCTGCTAGTGGAGATGGGTCCGTACCCACTCAGGGAAGGCTTCTCAATGCCCTGTACGAGGTCCTCTCGTCTGAGGACAGACTGCCTCTGAGGACTCTGCTCTGGGTTTGATTCTCCTGGGCTGTGCTGGACAGACGCTGCCTTCTCGCGAGGCCGTCCCTACTCTCTCCTAAGTCCATCAGTTATGATGTGTAGCTGGGTCCTCCCCAGCTTAACGTCAAAGTCTTTTAGTGCCTTTGATGTAATTCATGCCTCCTTGGGCCAACTCGTTACTGTACATTGCCAGTCAACCAGTTATTACTCTGCATTTTTTCTTGGCTCTCTCTCGTCTCAGTTATATCAAATCTAAGTGAAGAGATCTTACAATAACAGTATTCTTAGGTTGAGTTTCAGAGGTATTCAAAAGATCCTGGATAAAAGGGTTTAGGGACTTCCTTCACAGAACAGGGGCCCTTAACCCCACATATGGACTATTAGGTGGCGGCCACAACTCACAGGGAAGGGCTCCCCTCTGGGAAGCACTGACGAGAACCAGTGAAGTATGTAGTATGGTGTTGCAGTAGGCATGGTAATTGTCAACTTCAGGTAGACAAGAGGGCTCTTGCCTGTAATTGATCTCAACTATTTTCAATTCAGCATTAAATACCACATTTGGGTGAAGGAAGATCTGGTAATGGCGCTCAAACCCAAGTCAGGAAGGCCCAAGTGCAGCATTTCAGCTCTACGCCCCCGGGAAAGTATTTATTTGTATTTCTATTAGCCCACCGAGCTACCTTCTGGGGTGCGGATACCTTTTCTTTTTTTTTACAGGGACCAGGCTTTGCGCAATTCATGCTTCTCTTAAAAAGATACTACACATGTCTGCAATTAGAACAAATATTTATAGGACTGGATGCGGACCAGGAGGTGTGCAGGTTAGTGGTAACAGGGGCTGTCTGGGGGCCTCTGGTGGGACAGCAGGGGGAGGGGGGCTGGGGGGGTTGAGGTGATGCACTCTAATGGAGACTCGACCTGGGGCACCACCTCCAAAGACAAGGGTGGAAGCGTCAGAGTCCTATAGGGTGCTGCACCAAGGCAAAATGCCCTGCTTTGGAGTGCCAGACTGTGGGCTACTGCCCCCACCCTCCCAACCCCCACTGTGGGTCTGGATGTTAGCGGGTTGCTTGCAAACCTGAGAATTACAGCAGCCAGATGTCCTTGTAGCATAATCATCACCGAAAGACAACAACTGCTCTGGCTGTGAGCTGCAAGTAAATACTGCCTCCCTGAGCAATGGACCTGGTAGGAGGAGAACACCAGTGGCCGAGTAGGTGAAAATAAATATATATGGGATACATTACTCGCCGTAATTGTATTTCTGATGCTTGTATCTGCTTAGATGCACATGCTTTCCATAGGCCGACATCTAGTGGAAGCTGTGGAGTAATGCACATGAGGTTTTTCAAAGTTCGAAAAGGGACATCGGCAGGGCGTGACTAATACCATCCCTAGTACCCATGATTCCCCCACGCGTCGAAGTCCCTCAGATTGTTCCTGACAAGAGGGAAGTGTAAGCATGAAGTGTAAGAAGAACCATGAGGTGTAAAAGACCCATGGTTCTAATACCCAGGCACCTTCTACTCCAAGAGGGGAGAAGGGCGGGTGCATGTGAATCTAAGCAGATCCAAGCCTCAGAAATATGATTACTCTGTATCCCTTCTGAGGCTTGCAGATCTGCTTCAAATCACATGCTTTGCGTAGATTAGCAAGCACTACTAGAAGGAGGTGGGTTATTAGAAGGTAGTGCTGCAAAAAAAAAGAGATGTTTCAGCACCGCTTGTCCCACCTGTGTGTCACCACTAGACTGTGTCCAGACAGAAGTGTTGGGTGAAGGTGTGTACTGAACTCCAAGTGGCAGCCTTGCAAATGGCATCTAGAGGCACATCTGCTATGAAGGCTAAGAACGTGTTGACCCACCGATTACAATGGGGACAGGAGAAGGGGATGCAGATCATGGATGCTAACTCGCCCCCGGCCCCCCATGCCCCAAGGCAACGCATCGGAGCAGTATTGACCTGTGAGACTAGGCACTGGCTACAAGAGGAACCAACCGGAACCTGCTGAGCACCTCTATCCTCTAAAATATCCAGGCAAGGAGTGAAGTGGAGGGCCACCGACCCCTGGTGTGCTTTGAGAACGCAGAACCTGCCAATCCCAATAGGGACTGAAGGATGAGAAACTGATCATGAATACTAATCCTTGCCCCCCAAAAGGTGATATATCGGAGCTGTATTGACACATCCCACGTGCGACAATGCACTGGTCACCTCTCTGTGGCCCAATGCACCAAGTGTCTGAGCAATAAGATGTCAGTGATCAGAGGTGGGAAGGCGATAAAAGAGCACACCAGACTGTGGTACTCAAAAACCGCTGGAGGGTCACAGACTGAGCAGTTGAAACCAGTAATACCGACACTTCAGCAGGGGGGTGGGGGGGGGGGAATCAAGCATGTAATATAGACATTGGGCTGGACAGCTGCACCCATACTTGGAAATTGTCCCAGAGGCTGAACCCAAAAGACTACAGAGGGGAAACGCCCACATCCCATCCACCCAGGGCAGTTTCTAGTCCATTGGGTGCCCAGGGCGAAACACTACAATGCGCCACCCTTCCCCCCCACTCTCGGCATGCGCGTCACTCCCAAACTACACGCCATGGTTAAGTAACTCCTACCTAATGTCAATTAATCACTGCTATACAAATTAAACAGGTTTTATTACATTGTGACTCAAGAACTTCGCAAAAACGCTAAATGCTAGTGTGTGCCAGTTTTTCTGGTCAAAGTGTGTCACTTTCATGAGTTACTTTTTTATGCAACTACTAGTTTTGACCAGTGTTACTGAATAAATATCCTTTAAAGCATTACGTTTGAACAGCCCCCTCCCCACCCTACTCATTGGGTACTATTCAAACAGCCTGTACTATTCAAACAGCCTGTCACAAAAATAATGAATTGCCATTTGCAACTACGGGCCACTTTTTCATTGGTGGCCGAGCCAATATTATGCCCCAGTCCGACCCTGGTGGCTTAGAAAGGGGAGCCATTGAGTTTGTATTCCATGGGCAGGTGCGGATGGTGGGGAGCACTGTGTGCAAAAAAGTCATCAGAGAAAAATGATAGGAAGCCGGAGAGGCCGGGGCAGTAGCCTGGCCGGGTCCAGGTATCATTCAGCCCTCCCGGGGTCCACACAGGTGGGTGCTGCAAATGCCCCATCTCACAGCCCCCTGTACAGCCCCACATAGAGCTACCCACCGCATACCACCCTTGCAGACATCCACCGCACAGCCCCCCATATAGATGCACACTGCACAGCCCCCCATACAGAACTGCCCACGGCATACCCCCTTTGCAGAAGCCCACTGTACAGCACCCGCAGATGCCCACTGCATATTGCTCCCTTGCAGAAGCCTACATAACAGACCTCTGCACAGGCGCCCACTGCACAGCCCCTTGTAGACCTGCATATTGCCCCCTTCCCTTGCAGACGCCCACAGTACAGACACCCCTGTCAGCCTCTGAGGTTGTATTCCCAGCAGAGCAGATGCAGATGGTGGGAGCACTGTGCGCGAAAAAAATGATCGGATGCATAAGAGGCCAGTGCAGTAGCCAGGCCCATGCAGGCCTCCTGGGGACCTCACAAGTGGGTGGGTACAGACGCCCACAGCACAGTCCCATGTAGAGCTGTAGTACCCCATGAAAGGACAATGCAACGCATGAATGTATGATAGGAAGAAGGAGAGGCCGGGGCAGTGGGCTGTCCAGGCCCAGGCACCAGTCAGGCCTGCAGGGGCAATTAGAACTGTAGGACTCTATGAAAGGACAAAGCACCACAGGCCGGATGTTGGTTCTACGCAGCGAGACGTGGCTTCTCACCTGCTTTTGGCCGCGCACGGAGCCTTCCTTCTCGCAATTCCTGCTACTCTGGCAACCAGAGCCTCCAGGAGTTCCAGCTGGAGCCAGAGGCACGCAGAGTCCGGGCCACATGCACCGGCAGCCGGAGCCTCCAGGAGTTCCAGCTGCAGCCAGAGGCTCGCAGAGTCCGGGTGACTTGCACCGGCAGCCAGAGCCTCCAGGAGTTCCAGCTGCAGCCAGAGGGACGCAGAGTCCGGGTCACTTGCACCGGCAGCCGGGGCCTCCAGGAGTTCCAGCTGCAGCCAGAGGGACGCAGAGTCCGGGTCACTTGCACCGGCAGCCGGGGCCTCCAGGAGTTCCAGCTGCAGCCAGAGGGACGCAGAGTCCGGGTCACTTGCACCGGCACCCGGGGCCTCCAGGAGTTCCAGCTGCAGCCAGAGGGACGCAGAGTCCGGGTCACTTGCACCGGCAGCCAGGGCCTCCAGGAGTTCCACCTGCAGCCAGAGGGACGCAGAGTCCGGGTCACTTGCACCGGCAGCCAGAGCCTCCAGGAGTTCCACCTGCAGCCAGAGGGACGCAGAGTCCGGGTCACTTGCACCGGCAGCCAGAGCCTCCAGGAGTTCCAGCTGGAGCCAGAGGGACGCAGAGTCCTGGTCACTTGCACCGGCAGCCAGGGCCTCCAGGAGTTCCAGAGTCCGGGTCACTTGCACCGGCAGCCAGAGCCTCCAGGAGTTCCAGCTGCAGCCAGAGGGACGCAGAGTCCGGGTCACTTGCACCGGCAGCCGGGGCCTCCAGGAGGTCCAGCTGCAGCCAGAGGCACGCAGAGTCCGGGTCACTTGCACCGGCAGCCAGGGCCTCCAGGAGTTCCAGCTGCAGCCAGAGGGACGCAGAGTCCGGGTCACTTGCACCGACAGCCGGGGCCTCCAGGAGGTCCAGCTGCAGCCAGAGGCACGCAGAGTCCGGGTCACTTGCACCGGCAGCCAGGGCCTCCAGGAGTTCCTTCCACCTGCAGCCAGAGGGACACAGAGTCCGGGTCACTTGCACCGGCAGCCAGGGCCTCCAGGAGTTCCAGAGTGCGGGTCAGTTGCACTCAGTGAAATTAACCCGGAAATGCGTCATTGCTCCGAAAAGCACACTGACGTCGATGTCACATGGAGGAGAGTGGGCGGGCTGTTGCTATGGTCCTTTTCTCTGATGGGATCAGCCACTAGGAAGTCACGTGGAAAAGAGTGGGCGGGCCGTCGCTATGGTCCGATTATTGGATTGGACCTCCCATTTGCACGTGCCATGCCTGCGCATACTTTGGAAATTAGTCTCTTAGCGCCCGCCATGTTTATGACATTTGCACGGGACGTGAATACTGCGCATGCGCATGGCGTTCTGAGTTGTAACCATGCCCGGCTCATGCCTTTTTTTTTCGCGTGCTTCACAATGTGTTTGTGACCCGGCTGTTTAGTAGGGCGACGTAGAACATTCAATGAGCATGCGCAGTTCATGCCTAGTTGTTCTGCCCACTCATCAGATTTTTACTGCGCATGCTCTGGAGGTCGTATCTCAGCACTGCAAACTCGGCGATCAGTATCTCAGCACTGCGCATGCTCTGGAGATCAGTATCTCAGCACTGCGCATGTCTGTTCTTCATGTTGGCGACTGGCTTTGCTGAGGCTTATATTTCGTCCCCCGATATGCAGTCACTCTCCGAGGACCACAAACGCTACTTTTTTAAATGTGAAATACATCCCAATCTTTTTGGGGAATCATTTGCTGTAGGTGAGTGACCGGCGACTAATCACTCCTCTTTTGGTGAGAAAGTGAACATCTCTTTTTGTGTTGAGTTGTCTCTGCTTGTTCTTCATAAACCTCCAGTTAATCCTTCTTGTGTATGGGTTGGAGGATGCATTCCTGGCCGGCGAGAGGGGATCAGCAACTCCTCTTTGGCTGTTTCGTTGATATATCTTTATATAGCCTCCCCTGAGGCTTGCAACCGGTTCCATTCCCCCTCTGTGCCTCCTTGTGCTTGATCCCGCCTGCCCCCCACCCTGATGGGCTGCCCTTGATGTGTTTTTACCAGTTTTAAAATTGCACTGTGAACGTTTTTAAAATGGCACTGTGAAACCTAGGCCTTTTTTCCCCTCTATTTAGGACTCACAAACTTGGGTGTATTTTTTTCCCCTGCTTTCAATATTGATTGGGATAGTCTTTTACTCTGAGTAACTGCCGCCTTGTCCAATTGATCAACTTGTCTCGCCTCTCTCTGTCTCGTCTGCCTGCACCCTGCACTGTGTTTTCCACTTCCCTTCCTCTTCTCTTCTCTCCTCTCCCTACCTATTCTATGGCGCTCTATCGACTATCCTGCTCTCCTCACTAAATCTGGTAGGAAGACGTTTAAAAAGGACATCCTGGTCTCCAACCCAGGCCTCCCTATCGTTGACACCTATACCAGTGCCTCCACCAGGCAAACTTTCACCGACATCCTCTTTGTCGTTCCCTCACCAGACCTATGGACTCTAAATATGGTCTCTGTGCTCTCTCCCTTCTTTTCCTCTCCCATTAATGGTAGCACCGGTGGGAGGCCTTCCTGTCCTCCTTCCACTCTTCTAAGGTCATCATTACATTTTTTGTTGAATGGTACCGTCTTGATCCAAGGCCCTCAGGCCAACCTTCTCCTCTTCGATAGAGGCTTCCCACGCCTTATCAATTTATGTTCTTCACCTGCTGTCTCCTCTCCCCCATCCACGGCTTCCTTGCCTCCTCCTTGGCTACCTTACCCTCCCCTCCTTCCCTTTCTGCGCCCCCATCGGGCTTCTTTTACAACTCCGCAGGGCATACTTCTGATCTGTACCCCTCCCCGGAAGTTTTTCAAGTAGGCAACCTTCTTCATATTGCCACTCTTAGCTTCGCTGTCGAACACTCCTCCGACATCTGCTGCCTTCTGGAGGAACTTGACCTCGATGTCCTCGGTCTCACCGAGACATGGTTCACTGCCAGCTCTGTCATGAGCTTTGACCGTCTGCTCCCTGACGGCTACAAGATCCTCTCTGCACCCAGGTCCAACTCTGGATCTTCCCTGAGTAGATCCCTTCCTCTGTCATTCCTACGCAGGCCTATTCCTCGTTCGAATAACTCGTCTGCAGGCTCTCTCTCTCCTAGCCATTCCCTTACTGTGGCTACCATCTATCGGCCAACTGGTCAGATCCCCTCCTTCCTCTCTGAGTGGGCGGACCTCTCCTCTACCCTCCCGGTCTCGACCAGTCAACTCCCCCTTCTCGGATACTTCAACATCCACCTTGAGGCTCCATGTCCTTACTCTGGATTCTTTCGTGACATTTGCGACTCTCTCTCACTCTCTATTCTCCCATCTGGCCCGACTCACTCTGCAGGACACACTCTGAATGTTCTGCTCTCCTCAGACCTCCCCCTTTCTATCCCTCTCACCACTCCTCTCTCCTGGAGTGATCACTATCTCAAGCCAACTCAATCGCTGCCACCCACCTTCTCGGTCATCCGACCCATGAAGCGCGTGTCAGTTGAGGCTTCTGCTGCCATTTTCTCACCCCCCGCCCCCTTTGGCTAACTCACACCCTGACACAGCCCTTTCCATGCTCCACTCTGCTATATCTGACACTCTCAATGTTCTTGCCCCTGTCATGAGAATTCGCCTGAAGCCCACAGTCAAGTGCAACTCTTGATATGACTCAGACCTCGTCACCCTTAAACACAAGTGCAGGGTGGCTGAGAGGAAATGGCGTGCTTCATGTACATCCTCTGACAAACTGGGCTGCCGCCTACTCCAAAGGCAATACCGGCTCTCTGTCCTCACCAAGAAGAGAGCTCACATCCAAGCCCGCGTCTCTGCAGCATCTAACAACTCGGCTGAACTCTTTAAAATCTGCAAGGAACTGGGCAATCCTGCGTCAGTCTCTACCTCTGCTCTCCCTTCCCAGTCCCGCTGCACTGCACTGGCTTCTCATTTCATCTCTAAAACTCAGGACATCTTGTCCTCTCTCTCCTCCTCTGGCCCCTCTTCGGCCACCTCTCCCCCGCCCCCCTCCTTCTCTGCCTTTCCCCTGTTCTCCCCAGATGCAGTCTATAGACAAGTCTAATTTATGAAAGTCTTGTCTACAGGTCCACCCCTGTTCCTGAAAAACCATCAAGGACCACATTGACTCCCTGGCCCCTGCCCTGGCTGACTTCTGCAACCACTCCTTCGCCATGGGAGTCTTTGCTTCCGCCCTGAAGCACGCCCTTGGGCAACCTCTTCTTAAGAAACCCTCTGCCCACCGATCCTGCCCGGCTAACTATTGCCCAATCTGCATCACTCCTTTCCTGGGCAAACTCTTGGAAATGCTGGCCATCTCCCAGCTCAATATTCACACTGAATCTGTTGGTTGTCTCCTTGATCAATCGTCAGTATGGCTTGAGAGCCGCCAGAAGCACGGAAACTGCTCTCCAGAACATCCGTGAACACCTGCTCTCCAACCTTGATTCGAACACCCCCTGTGTCCTCATCTTAGTTGATCTCTCTCTTCTGCCTTTGACACGGTTAACCATGCCATCCTGCTCAACCATCTCTGTGATAACCTGGCGATCACAGACCAGGCCCTGCCGTGGCCGAGTTCTTTCCTCTCTGATCGATCCTCCCAGGTTCAACTTGAATCCTTCCTCTCCTCTATCTTTAGCTCACCTGTGGTGTTCCCCAGGGGTCTAACCTCACTCCCTGGCTGTTCAACCAATACCTGGCACTTCTTGCCAACCGCATTGCCGCGCTCTGAGTCTGCCCCAACTTCCAGTGCAATGCAGATGACACTCGGCTCATTTTCAGGCTACCCTCAGTTACCTCTTCTCCCTCTCCGACTGTCTGTCTGCCATCCAGGAGTGGTGTGCCACCAATGATCTCTGCCTTAATGCCAGTAAGACAGAGATTCTCATTGGCACACCCGCTCCCTCCTTTCCTGTCACTCTCTGGCCGGCCTCTCTTGGCCCTCTTCCTGCTCCCACCTGTGAGGTTAAAAACCTCAGGGTCATCTTCGACTCCACACGTCCCTTCTCTCCTCACATCTCTGATATCTCTAAGAAGTCACACTACCAGCTGCACCTCCTCAGAGGTATTCTTCCTTTCCTCCCCTTCCCCCAGAAGCTCACTGTCTCCAGAGCTCTGGTTCTCTCTAAGCTGGACTATTGCAACAGCCTCTTTCTAAATCTGCCTGCTCCTACTCTCCGCCCTCTGCAACTCATCCAGAACAGGACTGCGAGACTTGCCCTTGGCCTCAAGCCCAGGGATCGTATCTCTCCAGACTGAAATCTCTACACCAGCTCCCAGGGCTGCGAGGATTAAGTACAAAACCCTCTGCATTGTCCACAAGGCCTTCTGGGGCCTGGGGCCTCAATACATTCAACTCTCTCTTCCTAAGAATCTTCCTTCTCAAGCTCTTCGCTCTTCCACCTCCAACTCCCTCTGGGTCAGTCGCTTCTCCAAGCAACGAGTTGGTGGTAGATCTCTTTCTTCGGCTGGGGCCTCCCTCTGGAACAGCCTCTCTGCCACCCTGAAACTTGAGGAGAATCCTCTCTGGTTCCGGAAGCTCCTCAAAACCTTTCGCTTTGCTTCTGCTTTTTCTCCTCTCCTGACTTCCTGGCTGAAACTGATAATGCACTGGTTACCTGGCCACCCTCTGATCTCGGGCCCAGGACCCTGCCCCCGCCAGTAGCACACCTGCACTGCCTTCCTGGCAACCCCGACACTTGGGGACTGTTTTCTGTTTCCCTAGAGCCCCACTACCAGCACTTGAAACCTGATGTCCGCACTTACCCTTGCACTTGCCACTTTCTGGCTGTACTTTACTTTTTGTTATTTTTTTATTTATTCTTTTTTTATCCCATGTACTGCACTGTCCCCACCCCCTTCCCTCCTGCACCTTCCCCTTTTCCCCCTTCCCTTGCACTTGCGTGATCTGACGGACACCTGACCTAGTAGGATCATTGTCTGTCTTCCCTCTGTTCTCCTCCCTTGCCTCGTCGCGCCTTGAAACACTTGTGTATAGGCACGTTATAAATGCCATATCATATGATGTATTGTGTTTATACTATTTAATTAATAACACATGTCTTCCATTTCTAGACTATTGTGTCATCCTACTCTGCAAAACGTAAGAAGCACAGGCACTGAAAGGTAAATAACTGCTGTAGTTTGTTTCTCTGCACAGGTTGTTCTTTGCTTTTGAGATCGCCTGTCTTCCACCCTCTGTTCCTGGACCCTTCATGCCCCTCTTCTCTCCTGTCCTATCTCCATTCCTCCTGCCTCTTCCTGGAAGTGGTGTCCTGATCCAGGTTTAGGGTCTGTTGTGGTGTGAGCGGACCTCGCTCACCCACAAGTGGGGCTTCCACCGCAGAACACACGCCTACTTCAATAAAGGCAACACACGCAGCATGATATGGAGAACCTTCTTTATTGTTTCTCTCCGTAGCTGTGACTTAACTTCCCTTCCTTTACCCTCCCCAGCCCAACGTCACTTCCCCAACAATCGGGCCCCAACTTGGGGCCGCCCCCACAATGATGCGGGAGCGCATGCAGGCTTGGTACGTCACAACGTGACTCCTCCCCCCTTTTTTACATGCAGCGTCACTGCTGCCTTCACCCCATTTCTTCAATTAGTCTCTGGGGTTTTATGCAGCAACGTTGAGGCCTTATGGGGAGAGGGAGTTCCTGGACACATGCCCCGTCGCCTCTATTTGTCTCTTCTTCTTCTGACTGCTCGTCATCACCTTGATAAGGATCATCGAAAAACAGGCCATCTGTCATGGTGGCCATTGCTCCCACCTCTGTGTCGGGGTGCCTGCCAGTTTTTTGAATTGGGGTGAGTTACTTATTTTGGAGAATTTTTTTAAAATGTTCCACTAGTCCGGGCTGATCTCGGTGGTTCTTGAATATGGCTGACTTTTAGACATACTTTAGTTCTTGTGTTTCTTGAACATTAAAGTGAATGCTCTAATATGTACTGATATTCATTAAATTACAACATTCTCCAGGCATATACCAGATATGTTTTCATTTTTTTTTTTTTTAAGAGTGCTCAGTTTGAAATATCATTTAGAGTTCAGCGTGGACTAATGCAACATTTTAACAAATTCATCTTCTGCGACTGGCTGGGTAAGCCTTTCAGTTCCACACCTACTGCAGCTGTTTTTTACAGGGGATATTGAGTCATCAGTCTAATTTACACATGTGGTAATTTGTAATCTCAGCGCACACACTGTCTAGTTATCCCGCACTCTTGTTTTCCTTGTTATGGAGTGCTGGTGTTCTCCACTGGCAGTTATCATGGTGCCTTTTCGGCTGGTTACTACCAGCCGTTCAGGCACGAATGTTGGTCCTCTTTTCTCGACATCAGCTGGCATACCACCACTTTGTCTCAGGTTACATTTTTGCAGTCTTTCGATCCCTGCCGCGCGTCAGCGCTTTCATTCATTCATTCATTCTTTCTGTTCCTGCCTGATCTCGAGCCTTGACCAGTTGTTCTTGGGGTGTGGTCTGAGTGGGAACGGGGGCTTCAGGCAGTCTCGTTCTGATGACTCGACGAAACATGAGGTCCAATGGGCTGTCCCTGTTGGTGCTGTGCGGCGTGTGCCGGTATTCCCATAGAAGTTGGTATAGCGCCTGCTCAAACAGTTTATTGATGAGGTTGGCTGTCTGCAGGGGTTTCTTGATGTTAGCTATAAAAAGTTTCACTATGCCATTGGCTTGGGGCTATTGCAGAGTTATCTTTTGGAACTCCATGTACCGTGTGAAGTTCTCGAATGGTGGACCGTTATCAGACTTTATGATCTTTGGTATACCATAGGTCAACAACATGCAGTCTTGGGCGTGGGTGACGCGTGTCACGACTGTAGACTCAATCAGCTGTACATCCGGGAAGCGAGAATGTTAATCAATTATCACCAATGCATAGGTACCATTGCGCAGGGGTCCAAAGAAGTCTACGGCCACTTCTTCCCAGACACCTTCTGGGAGCAGGGACATCTGCAGTGGGTTGGGGAGCGCCGGTTGCGCCACCAGCATGCAGATGTCGCACCTGCCCACAACCTCGTCTACTAGGGAATCCAGCTTAGAGAACCACATCTTTTGATGCAAGGCCCCTTTTGTGGACACCACCTCCCCGGTGGCCTTCGTGTGCCAGCATGACTGTCTGTTCTCACAGGGCTGAAGGGAGGACAACCTTGCAGCCCTTCATGACGATGTGATCGTCCACCACTGTCAGTTTTGTTTTTTACTTGCTCCAAGGATCTTATGTCTTCCCTCACCGAGTCTTGCTCCAGTCTGGCTTTATTATTGATATGCGCCATCCTGCCTGTTCTGATGCAGTGGGTCACGATTTTCAAACCCGGGTCATTTTCGCATGCTTTCGCATGCTTTTCCCACAGTGGCCCAGTCCACTGGCAGGGGTTGCAGGTGGTGGATAACATACTTAATGTAAGAATCGGCAATGGAGGGGCCCACATGTGGGGAGACTGTGGGGTGCCTGGACAGGTAGTTGGCGGGGTTGTGCTCCTTGACCGGGCGACGCACTATCTCAAACGTATAGTCCTGTAGCCGCAGTCCACACCTGGTTATTCCGGGGGAATTCTCACCTTGGTGTTGTTGAATATCGTCAGGAGGGCGGGCCTAATGGTCAGTGATGACTGTGAATGCCTTCTCAAAATGGAAGAGGTGAATGTTCTTGCAGGCCCACACCACTGCCAGGCTCACTTTTTCGGCCTGAGAGTTTGGGCCTCATTACACGGTAGGCGGTAAACCAAGGTGCTAATAGCACCTTGGTCCATGCCGGTGAATTACCGGTACCGCCATGGAAGAAAGGGGAAAAACCGCCCTATTCCAAGGTTGGGAAGGCGGTAATTCCCCCTTCCTCCATTGCCCTTCCCCATTCCCATTTTTGCCCCATAGGGCATAATGGAAATGGGGAAGGTGCTAATAAAGGACCGCAAATTGCGGTACCGTAATTAGCACCCTGGTCCCTTTGCGGGTTCGTTTTTTAACGCCTGCTAAAAGCAGCGTTAAAGTACCAACCCGCAAAGGGACTTCGTAGTAAGGCGGTAAGGGTTAACGGTCACCAGTACCATTACCGGTGACCGTTAACCCTTACCGCCTACTGTGTAATGAGGCCCTATGTCTCTTCAGTGATCATGAGGCTTCTGCTTGCATAGGCCACTATGAACCGGGCGTTCGGGTCTGAAGGGTCCCTCTGCGTCAGAAGGGCACAATTACTTCAGTCTTCCGGTCTTCGTCGGGATAAGCCATGTCCTCTGCCTTGGAAATGTTGTTCCTTATGCTCTGAAGAGCACAGTGGCAGTCTGATGACCTTTCGAATGGCTGGTCCTTCCGGGTTAGTACGCAGAGGGGATTGCTGATGGTGGCGTAGTCTTGCAAGTACCTCGAGCAGTAACTCGCTAAACAAAGAAAGGACCGCAACTCAGAGACATTCTGGGGTGGCTGGGCCGTGTTCAGTGCTGCTACTTAGTCCTGGTTTGGCCTCATGTCCTTCTCCAAAGAATCTAAGCAAGCCCTTTCTGAACTTTCATTTTGCTCTGTTAAGTGTTAGTCCCACTGCCTCCAGTGCTGAGCAGACTTTGTGCAGGGCCGCATTGTGTTCTTCTTTAGACTTGCCAAAGACCAGCACGTCATGCAAATAATTCAGACAGTTTGGAACATGGCGAATTACCTTGTGGATTTCCTCCTGAAAGATCTCTGCAGCAGACGAGGTGCCAAAACTGAGCCATTTGTATTGGAATAGGCCCATGTGAGTGACAAAGGTGGTGATATATCGTGAGTCTGGCGTGATTTCAATCTGGTGGTAACCTTTTGTGATGTCCAACTTTGGAGAAGAACCTGGCACCATGCAGTAGGTGTATCATGTCCGTTATTCAGGGTGCCTGGTGCTGTACTCTATTGCTTCATTAGCCCTCCTCATGTCCACACATAGTCTGATGGAGCCGTCCAGGGACTTCTTCGGAACGTGTACTATGGGGGATACCCATCGGGTGGGCCCTGTTGCCAGCTTGATGGCCTGTTGCTTTAGAAGTTTATTAATCTCCTCCTCTACCTGTCTTTGGATATTAATGGGTATGCTCTTGTAACACTTCATAATTAAAAAGAATAACACCAATTCATTATGAAACAACACTTCTGGACAAATTATGAGTCCAATTTGAGGGCTTTAAAAACATTAACAGAAGCTACTTGGATATAAGCATTTTGCCGGCACATAATATATAAGGCCATCATAGCTGCATTTCCAAAGAGCCCAAGTAGGAACCATGGTCTCCAAAATAAATGCGTTGCAACTCTGCTAATGCAGGACAAACTGAAATAAGATGCTCAAGTGATTCAGGCAAGGATCTATTCACACAAAAATGAAAAAAAAATAATTTGTGTATCTATGATGTTGTGTCCTTCTTGAATGACGTGTGGGCCAAAGGTTGAAACGCAGCCTTAGGATGGCACTTCGCATTGCAGATGAAGGGGATTTTACCAAGTACGATTCCATAATTTTCATGTGTTTAGGGTAGAAAAGTAGATTACAATGGGTCTTATATTTTAGACATCTGGTCTGGGTCGCAATCCAGGTGTGGCTGTATAACATATGTTTAGCTTTGTCTGGATTTGTGACCAAGATATCTATGGTGATATCAGCTCTGGCTAGAGCAAAGTGAACTTCCCTCATCCATTTTTGTACAAAGGCATGAGTAGTCGAAAACAAGTATGACGACAAAATTTGTAGGATGTTAGGACAATCAGTCGAAATCAAACATTTATGGAAAAGAGCACAAAGGCGCCACAGATAGACAGCATGGAGTGAAACTAAACCAAGTTCATAGCGAAGCCATCAGCCCGGGATACATTGTGGCAAAGAGAAGATGCTTCGCCAAAATTTGGCTTCCAATTTCTCAAGAGCGAGTTGAGTCCTGATCGGCTGCGTTTCAAGGCCATAAAGAATGCATGGAAAAGCTTTCTGATTCCAGTAAGATAAAACTGGGTTCAGTGTGAATTTGCCATATCGGTGTAAAATTATCTTGGTTTGTGAGATGGCAGTCTCCTACTCCCATAACTGAAATATGCATCAATGACAAGACCTGGTGCACCAATATTCAGTCAGCATTGTTCAATAAAATATCCTTTCTACAAGATGAAATTAAAAACAAAAAATAAAACCTCCGACTCTCGCTTCGTCCGCACGCAACTCTGCCAGACCTGATCAAGTCAGCTATTCGACTCAAATTTTCACCTGTCTCTACCCGGGAGGTGGAGAACATCATAACCTCCCTCAAACCATCCACTTGTCAGGGTAACACCTGCCCGGCTTCCATTATCAAAGAGGCGGCTAGGGACCTAGCCCCCTTCATCACAACCTTAATCAGACCAGAACCGTTCATTCCGGGCCGCCCTATTATGAGGTCTGCAGCGGGTCCTGCTCTGGAACGCCTGGTTAGACCAGGCGTCCTTAGCGGGACCCGCTAGCAGGCCAGGATGCTAACAGGCCCGTCATTAACGGGCCCATTGTTAGCATCCTCCCCATTCCCATTGAGCCCTATGGGGGCTCAAATGGGAATGGGGATGTACTGGGTCCGGGTACCGCGAAAGGGATTTACCGGGCCCTCCAAGGTCGGAATGGCACGGTAAGTCCCCTTTTGCGGGACCTGGTACCTGGTATGGGGGTAGCCATGCCGCTGAAAGCGGCATGGCTACCTCCATACTCGTAATGATGCCCGCTGTTTCATGGGACTTTAGACTCTGCCCCCTCTCATCAGCATCCCTCTTCCGGGTTTACTCTTGCCAACTTCACATTTACTTTCAATGTTCATGGGATTCACTTTCCTTGCTTTCTCATGTGGCGGGATTCACTTCCCTTGCTTTCTTTACAGTTCTTTTGTCAAAGGCTTAGCCTGAGAACTGTATGGCCACTTTGACCTATCTTGGCAGCTCTCCTAGGGCCTTCTGGAATCTGTAGTTCCACTCCGACAGGGATTGATCAGAGTCTCTCAGAGCAGCACCCACGTGGGTAGGTCCCCTTCTGCAGCTGCTCTCCCCTCTACAATCTTATAGTTCTTTAAACTTTTCTCATTTTGCCACTTTGAGACTTTCATTCACCACAGCCTGGTTCTTATTGGCTCCCGCCTCGGCTCATAGGCTGTGATGAACCGCTTGGCTTTCTTATTAACCGGAGTCGAGGCTGGTCCCACAGAAGCAGGAGTCTCCCTTGCTCCGGCGTATCAGTGTCGATACGCTCCGTGTACCTTTGCCTTCTGCTGCAGCTCACTTGGGATATTGTCCTCGGTCTTACGATTCCTTCAGCGGAGGGTTCCCAGGGTTCTGTCGAGAAGGGCAAGGTCGTGTCTTGCTTCGTGGGCCTCTCAACATTTGCTGCTTTTCTCCTCCTCTTCAACTGCCGGGTCTGGCTAGCTGTCTCGTAGTGCGGTCTAATGAAAATTAGACCATCCAGACCAGAGATAACAAATGATTACTCTTTCAATTTGTAATCATTAGCTATTTATTTTGCAACAATCCATATATCAAATTACACAATGACAAATATATTCATATAAAATGGCTCTTTGAACTTAGAACAAACACATCCCTCCAAACAAACTTCATTCACAACTTCTTCATGCATTCATCACATTCACAAACGATAGAAAAATGATATTTTGTTCATATCACAATAACAATAGCAGTTAGGGCAGTTCTTAGTTCAACACTTGATTGATTTACAATGTGTCCATCTGTCAACATTCAGAGGATAGAAAAACTGTTTGTCGACATGTTTCGGTTGAGTTCTTAACGTGGGCAATGAATTCCCTTTGTGTATTATATTCAACCTTCTTCAGGACAGGAGACGATTGCCAAATCTATTCAGGACATTCCATTCCACCGAAATATTTAACCCATGGCGGACCGTATCTAAAGAATAGATCCATTTCTGTTCCAGGCGATGTAGAGCACTAGCCATATCCCCGCCTCTTGACTTGGTGCAAATGGTTTGTAGTACGAACCACTTGATGTCTGTATCTTTATGGTGAAGTCTGTCAAAGTGGTCTACCAGAGGATTGTCAGCTGTATGGTTTCTAATAAACGAGCGGAGTTCCCCAATACGTATTTTAAACTCTCTTGTGGTTTTTCCAACGTATAGTAAGTGACACGGACATGAGATGACATAGATTGCATTTTTTGTATGGCAGTTAGTGTGATTCTTCATCGTCCATGTGTTGGTCCCATATTGAAAAGTATGTTTGGTCTTGGTAAAGGGACATACAATTTGTAATGTCCAATAATGGGTGGAAGTCCCCATTGGTTCAAAATCGAGTTCTCTTTGGGTTTTTCATAGTAGGTGTGCACCAACTTTTGTCGCAAATTGCAATTTCGTTTGAATGCAAACATGGGTTTCTTTGATAATGTACCCGGGTTCTTGATTAAATCCCAATTCTTATTGATGATTTTCTTGATAGCATTGCTGATAGGATTATACGTTGTAGGATGTCGTCGATGTTTCTTGATTCAAAATTGGCCATGTATAAATTGGCTACGTGTGGGGCAAAGGTGGCACCCATGCTTACCCCTTTTTGTTGTTTAAAAAGCTGTTTTTTGAAGAGAAAGAAGTTCTCTGTCATTGCTAGTCTCGAACACTCTAGTATAAACCCTGTTGGTGGTTTATGTGGTTTACTACGTGTGTCAAGTACTTCGGCTAGTACTTCTAGACATGCCATTTGAGGAATCGACGTGTATAATGCTTCCACGTCCATGGTGACCAGCAACCCTAT
Organism: Ambystoma mexicanum; assembly: GCF_040938575.1. Taxonomy (NCBI): domain Eukaryota; kingdom Metazoa; phylum Chordata; class Amphibia; order Caudata; family Ambystomatidae; genus Ambystoma; species Ambystoma mexicanum. Next base: position 3,251,560 of record NW_027182391.1, read on the forward strand.
TAGTGAGCTGTTATTCAATAAATGGGTTTTTATTAAACAGAGATGACATCTTTTTTGTATTTTCCTTATTTTATAGACCCAAGGCCTCTTTGCCTTATACACCCCCACTTTTCTATGTGACCACGCAGATTTGGCGATCGTCTCTTGTCCTGAAGAAGGTTGAATATAATACACAAAGGGAATTCATTGCCCACGTTAAGAACTCAACCGAAACATGTCGACAAACAGTTTTTCAATCCTCTGAATGTTGACAGATGGACACATTGTAAATCGATCAAGTGTTGAACTAAGAAATGCCCTAACTGCTATTGTTATTGTGATATGAACAAAATATCATTTTTCTATCGTTTGTGAATGTGATGAATGCATGAAGAAGTTGTGAATGAAGTTTGTTTGGAGGGATGTGTTTGTTCTAAGTTCAAAGAGCCATTTTATATGAATACATTTGTCATTGTGTAATTTGATATATGGATTGTTGCAATATAAATAGCTAATGATTACAAATTGAAAGAGTAATCAGTTGTTATCTCTGGTCTGGATTGTCTAATTTTCATTAGCTTTATTGTTTTGCCTGATAGACCACAGACTTAAAAGCAGGCGCCCCTTATATTTTGTCTACTCGTAGTGCGGTCTGCCTTGCTCGTACTGTGCTCTCTTGCTCCACCTTTTATCCCTGTAGGGAAAGGAAAGGGCCGTCGGATGTGTGTGATTCAGATTAATTTTCTGACTTTGCCTGACCCTTGTGTCGGGGCATATCAGATAAATGGCTTTGGGGTTAGTCCATTTTTTTTCTATGGTGTGAATAAGTGTTTAGTTCGGGAAAGGGAAGGGTTGGAGCGTCAGAGTATCCTCCTCGTATTAGGAGAGTTGATGACCTTAGAGGGGGGAGGTTGATAGAAATGACCGGAATTGTTATTGTGAAAGAAACTGGGCGGATTGTAGGAACAGTAGTTTTTAGTCCAAGTAGACTGGGTGTTGGCGACAGAATGACCAGAGGCATGCGGAGGAGAATGATTGGGAGTATTCAGATAGGGGACCGGGAGGCAGGGATTCTGAGAGAGATGGTTTCTTAATGCAACAGGGTGTGGCATCCTAGGGGATTGGTTATATACGAAGGTGATGATGGATTTGGGTAGGAGAAATTCTATGGGTGAAAGGGGGTAGATGTGGTACAGCCCACAAATGTATCAGGGATCTCACCCTCCTCTCCTTCTTCCCCGGTATGATACCGCGTCTCCCTTTGGGCAGTATAACCCTGGGCTCCCCTACCCAGGTGATATTTCCCTGCACATCTGCCTTCAGGGTTTCGATAAGAGAGGGCCAGTTCTTCACTGGCCACCTGAATAAGGGATTCCCAGGATCTAATTGGGAGAATACCCTCAGGTTTCTCACAAGACCAAGAAGGGGACTACGGTAAGCAGAAGGCTAGGCATCAGGTTAAGGAGCACGCAGGCAGTGAAAAGGAAGTTTTGCAGTTTCACCAGTGCATGTGATTGAGACTGACCCGTTTCCAGACCGTGTATACAAGTGGAGACATGCTGTAGGAAGAAACCGTGTGCAGGGAGTTGATGAATCAAACCTGATTCTCACAGAGAATCTGTTCTAAAATGCCTCTCATGTGGCCAGGGCACGGCAGCCCCATCCTGATCCAGTCCCTGGGGGTGGCGCTGTGGAGGCGAATCGCATGGGGGGGGAAATCCTACCAGGGGGAGTGGGAGAACAACTTCCCGGATGACCCTAAGGTATTAATGGGCTATTGCACAACTACAATGGTGAACAAGACTAAGTTTCCTGTTAACAGACTTCAAGACCCATAATCCTAGTGTTACTATGACAAGAAGGAGTTGGGCAGAGGCACAAAGATGCCTTTTAGGAGTAAACAAGTTACGCCTGAAGAGACTTGAGGAGGATAAAAGGCCTCCTCAGTTAAAGGCTAGAAGAGAAGCAGGAGAATCAGGAGAGTCATGTGATGCAGCGGCAGGTGTAGCAGATCAGCAGCAGGAGTGGTAGTGGAGGCAGCTGTGGCAGACCCTTAGCGGAAGCGGAGTGCGCCAAGACCGAGAGCCCTGTGGGGCTGGGGTCTGTTCCTGTGGGGCTGGGGTCTGTTCCTGTGGGGCTGGGATCTGGCCCTGTGGGGCCTGGGTCTGGCCCTGTGAGGCCTTGTGAGTGGCAACGGGGCTCTTGCTTCTTTCTACAAAGATTGTGCAGCAGGAAGTGCTGCCGAACTGGGCCGTTCCCAAAAGGACTTACCTCCGGGTGTTGTGCAGACACCAGAGTGTCTGAGAGGCAGCCTGAAACCCCTTCGTAGCACTGGAAGCAGCAGGGATCAGAACCCTACCGAAGCGTGCAGCTCGAGGATTTGCATGTCCAGCGGAGTTGAGCTGAAGGACCAGTGAGTTTCAATAAAGAGGCAAACCCTGTGCCGTGAACACGAATAGTCAAGGAAACTATTCTATCTGCAGCTAAACATTTGTTAAAGCAATATGTACCTGAGAATCGCATATGCGTGTTGAAATAAAGTAGTGGGCCATTGTTTAATCAATTAAGGTGGCCCTCATAAGCAGAATCACTCGCGAGTAATCTTCCCCATTCACAATCGAATGAATCATTGTATCTAAGACTGTCTGAGCTGAAAGTCACTGACAGAAGGGAAATAACTATACAAGCCAAGAGGGTACTGTGGCCTTTATCCAGAAGTGCTGGGGACGTGTTGGCAAGGTCAATGGGTTATACAGAAGCAGAGGATGAACCTTTATTGGCTAAGCCAAGAGGATATTAGAAGTCTTATGGAGTGAAGCAGAAAAGCGTTTTTGAAAGACAAGCTGCTTGAATTGTTGGTTGTAGTGTTAGATCAGTCCTGGCAGGGAAGTGGACCAGGGCAAGGGAACTTTAGAGTAGGTCAGGCATGGGAGTAAACCAGACAGATATCGTAATTGAAGCCAAGTCACATTGGAACCTTTGTTGTTGAATTCCTCACACTAAACACAAGCTGCTGCTGTGGAAATTGTTGAATTGAGAATCAACTATTGCTAAGGAGTTTGCTGAACTGTGAAAATACATTCCTGTTACTGTGAACTTGAGAAATCAAGGAAAGATCATCCTGACTGACCTTTGTGTTACATCGTTGAAAGAATTAATGAAAAAACGTTGTCTCGCTGGTAGCAAGAAGTTGTTTTGTGGAACCACTAAAGGGGAAAGACCACCCTGACAAACCTTTGTGTTGTTGCCATATTGGAAGAACTGATTGAAACCTTACCCTTGCTGGCTGCAGGGAGTTATTTGTGGAACAATGTAAAGACTTTATCTTCATTTCAATTGAATCCCTAGATCCAGACTTGGGGACGACAAACTGTTGGAGAAAATCAGTGTTAAGATTTTATGTTAAATGCCATGTATTGCTTGTTGTGTTTGGGGATAGAATCCTTTTTGTTAGATCATTTCTGTTAGTTTATGTTAGGTAGGGAATTGTTGTTAGGGTAGGGATACTGGGGAATGTATCCATCCTTTTCAAATGGCTTGTTCCAAAACGAAAACCCTGCAGTTGGCCGCCTCGCATTCTTGACCCATCACAGATTCCCCTGCCTGTTTGTGCACCCACCTCGGTCGGGCAGTGAATTAACAAGCTGAGGGCTCCGGCCATGGTGTGATGGAAACACCTGATAATTGTCAACGCCTCCCCACCTAGTCCGCAGTGGTGGTAACTGGTGAGAAGCACAGATGAAAATCTGCAGGCCCGTTTTGCAGTCTTCCATGACCGTTTGCCTCTGGGCTCGTCTGTGGGTTCAGGTGCCACAGATAAGTGCAGTTACAAGTATTGTGTGTTTTCCCATGTACAGTAATATGTGGGAGATAAGAAGAGCGAGAAAATGACCTTGTGTTTTTGTTGTATTTTCCATTCTTTTCTTAGATTAAACTTTGCGGATCATGGTTTCGCCAAGTTATGAGGGATATGCTGCATCATTACGAGTTAGGTGGTAATTCAGTGGTAAATCTGCTGAATGGCCACCAACATCGTTTACTGTTACTGCCACTTGGTCGTGCGGGGTTACCACAGGAGTACAAGTGGTGGTAGGGCGGTGTAATTCACCATGTTTTTAGCCCATATGGCTCCATAGAGATTCCGATGGAATTACTTCAAGCTGTATTTCCGCCACAATAATTCAGGCAATTTTTGGAGGAACGTCTACCTCTAGCCTGATGCTGGAGGTAATCCTTCACTTTTCCTTCAAACTCTGAATTCAGTGATGTGGTAAAAAATGTTGGTAACTCTTACTGCCAAAAAAGGTGGTGGTACAGTATTAACGACTACATCGCCAAACTCGTAATGAGGCTCCATGATGTGTTACATATGGTATGTTGTGGGTGATGGTGTTGTTTATCTGTATACCAACCTACACCAGCGCATAAGCAACATCATGTATGCAGGAGTCCTGAGAGTATAAGATTTGATTCGTTTCACAGGTGGCATTCAAAGTATCATTACAAGAGTATGAGCTATGCATTCAGAGTATCAGGTGACAGGCTTGTAGAGATGGTCTAGGGATAGCGAGTTAGGTTTGTGTGAATGTGGTGCTTTCCCTGCAGTCTCCCATACCTATCCAATGTACTTTCCCACAACCTCTTTCCTGTTCCCCTATTTCCTTGTGGCTATCCACAACTTCTTTCTAACCCTCTTTCCCACCATTGGTTGAATAGATGTGGCCTGTGAATCTATGGCCACTCTGACCAACCAAGGGGGGAGGGTCATGCACATGCAACTTCTGCGGTTAAGGCGAGAGCGTGAATCACACCTACGACAAAAGGGGGCTGCTTATTTCAGCAATGAGGCTTTTCCTTTTATTGAGGAAGGCTCTGGGCATGTGAAATCGGGAAAGGACATGGGGCCTCATTACGACCCAGGTGGTAAGTGAATAACGATGCCGGTAAAGGATTACCGGCATCGCTTACCGCTCCGGGCGATCATGACCCGCCAATCCGCTATTAGCGCCACGTAATTAACAGTGACTCTAATAGCGACATGGGTGCGGGCACGCGACCCGTCATGTCGGCAATACCGGCATGGCATAAACAGGAGGACATCACAAGTCAGGCGGCCATGCAAATAACGGCCTACTGAAGGCCGATAAGTACCTTACCGCCGTGGAGCAAATACCGGCATCGCGGACCACCCGTAAACTGCCATGTGCAGTGATCCCAACTGCCACAGGTGCACACAATCAGCACAGGTGGAGTAAATAAAGACTGGGCCAGCACAAAAGGAGCACACCCCACCCCTTCCCACACCCAGTCACACACCAGAATGATTCCCATACTACTATCAATGCTGAGGATGGATGACATGATTGCAGTGCAACTCCTGCTACAACAACAACAACAGCAGCAACAGGCAGCACAGAGGAGACGCAGGAGGAGAATGGGGTTGAGGCAGGCCCAGCATGCCCCACCCGTGCAGCCAGTGGTACCACGCTGACAGCCCCCAATCCCTCGCATCAGAGCCAGTCCATTCAATCTAACCCCAGAGCAGATCCACACCCTGTACCGTCTGTACCGGGACACCATCACCACCATTGTGGACATGATACATGACAACATTGTCAGCCTGATTAAAATACGCACCGCCATTCCACCCTTACTGAAGGTAGTGTCTGTGCTCCACTTCCTGGCCACAGGCATCTACCAGCACACAGTGGGGCACATGCATGGCATATCACAACCATTATTCTTACGTACGCTGAACCAAGTGCTTGATGCCGTCCTGAAGCACACAGGCAACCACATTTTCTTACCACGGACAGCCCAGGAGATCTCAAACACCAAAGTTGGTTTCCATTCACTGGCCGGCATCCCTAGTTGCATTGGCGCCATCGACTGCACCCATGTGGAATTGGTGGTACCACATGCCATGGAGGTAGCGTACCGCAACCGCAAGTTATACCACTCCATCAATGTGCAAATGGTATGCGACTCAAACAAGATCATCACACATTGTTGTGCCCAATAACCCGGATCAACCCATGATTCTATCGTCATGCGGAACTCCACGATACATGGAGCGACATGCAGGGCAGAGATCATGGCTTCTCGGTGAGTTGCATGTCAGCCTCATGGAAATGCGATGTGGGTAGGTGATTGGGGGAGAGATGCATGCTTCACCTGGCTGAGATGGGGGGGAGATGCATGCTTCACCTGGCTGAGATGGGGGGGGGGAGATGCATGCTTCACCTGGCTGAGATGGGGGGGGGGGAGAGATGCATGCTTCACCTGGCTGAGATGGGGGGGGGGAGAGATGCATGCTTCACCTGGCTGAGATGGGGGGGGGGGGGGAGAGATGCATGCTTCACCTGGCTGAGATGGGGGGGAGATGCATGCTTCACCTGGCTGAGATGCGGGGGGGGATGCATGCTTCACCTGGCTGAGATGGGGGGGGGAGAGATGCATGCTTCACCTGGCTGAGATGGGGGGGAGAGATGCATGCTTCACCTGGCTGAGATGGGGGGAGAGATGCATGCTTCACCTGGCTGAGATGGGGGGGGGGGAGATGCATGCTTCACCTGGCTGAGATGGGGGGGTGAGATGCATGCTTCACCTGGCTGAGATGGGGGGAGGAGATGCATGCTTCACCTGGCTGAGATGGGGGGGGGGGGGGAGAGATGCATGCGTCACCTGGCTGAGATGCGGGGGGAGAGATGCATGCTTCACCTGGCTGAGATGGAGGGGGGGAGATGCATGCTTCACCTGGCTGAGATGGGGGGGGGGGGAGATGCATGCTTCACCTGGCTGAGATGGGGGGATGCATGCTTCACCTGGCTGAGATGGGGGGGAGAGATGCATGCTTCACCTGGCTGAGATGGGGGGAGAGATGCATGCTTCACCTGGCTGAGATGGGGGGATGCATGCTTCACCTGGCTGAGATGGGGGGGAGAGATGCATGCTTCACCTGGCTGAGATGGGGGGAGAGATGCATGCTTCACCTGACTGAGATGGGGGGGGGGGAGATGCATGCTTCTCCTGGCTGAGATGGAGGGGGGAGATGCATGCTTCACCTGGCTGAGATGGGGGGGGGGATGCATGCTTCACCTGGCTGAGATGGGGGGGGGAGATGCATGCTTCACCTGGCTGAGATGGGGGGGGGGGATGCATGCTTCACCTGGCTGAGATGGGGGGGGGGAGATGCATACTTCACCTGGCTGAGATGGGGGGGAGAGATGCATGCTTCACCTGGCTGAGATGGGGGGGGGGAGATGCATGCTTCACCTGGCTGAGATGGGGGGGGGGGAGAGATGCATGCTTCACCTGGCTGAGATGGGGGGGGGGAGAGATGCATGCTTCACCTGGCTGAGATGGGGGGGGGAGAGATGCATGCTTCACCTGGCTGAGATGGGGAGGGAGAGATGCATGCTTCACCTGGCTGAGATGGGGGGGTGCATGCTTCACCTGGCTGAGATGGGGGGGGGGAGAGATGCATGCTTCACCTGGCTGAGATGGGGGCCGGGGGGAAGATGCATACTTCACCTGGCTGAGAGTGCCTTAGAGAATGGACCATGCTCATACCTCAAAGCAGCCCAGACCTGACACCTGACCCCATAATGCAAGATGTAAGCTGCCCTACCATGTAAATGATGCAGTGTTACAACCATTCCATAGCCATCAACATATGCACTGTACTCAAGTAGACCATATCCCCCGCAACACAATGCAGCTACAAGCTATTAGTATGGCCAATACACAGCACCAAATACCATTACTGCGTACAAAGGAGTCACATGAGGGCCAAATACATTAATACACCACTACACTCAAACCGAGGTCCAACAAAAATGCATGTCACCATTTGTTGTGCATAGTGAGATCATCATGGGGCTGCCATCAACGGTGACAGGAGGAAAGCATAGAAATGACTGCACATCAGCCAGATCATGGGAACAACCGGCGTGGACTAACACAGTGCATGAGCACTCACAAGGAATAGGAACCCCCCTGCGCCCACTAGACGATGGCACGCACCCCTGTCCATAAGAGGAATACACACATAGCAGTCACATCGTGTGTCGCCATTCATCCATGGATATGTGGTTGCATTCAGGAAATAAATGCATGCTATGGTGTCATTAATACAGGTCCCATATTACATATACATTGTTGCCCACATGCAGGTGATTCAGGCTATCCCTTGAAGAGGTGGCTTCTTACCCCAGTCCATAACCCACAGAACAGGCATGAGGAGGACTACAATTGTGCGCATACACGTACCCGTGTGGTGATTGAGCAGACATTTGGCCTCTTGAAGGCACGGTTTCGCCTCCTTAGCAGATCTGGTGGGGAACTCCTGTACGGCCATGAGAAGGTGGCCAAGATCGTCATGGCATGTGTCATGCTACACAATATGTGCATCAGACGGAATGTGCCTCTGCCCCCTGATGCTGAACTGCAACCACCTGACGATGAGGATGAGGAAGGTGGAGATGGGGCTGCAGTTCAGGGAGGCAGCGATGCACAGGAGGGACGTGCCATGCGTCAGACTCTGATCAACCAATGTTTCTAGCACACATGGATGGGGAGTGTGACATGGAGGTGGCACTCAGAGCACTGGGTGTGTCAGGGACATGGACACTGTAGACTGTTCACCAATCAAGCACACGTACACAATAAGCAATGTCCGCACATGTGTTTTGATTTCCCAACAGGTGTATTTAAGAAATATAACAAAGTGCACAAGCCCTCCACCCCACACACCCTCTTCCCCCCCTTCCCCCTCAACTCCCCCACACACCCTCTCCCCCTCAACTCCCCCCCACACCCTCTCCCCCCTCCCCCCTCAACTCACCCACACGCCCTCTTCCCCCCTTCCCCTCCCCCCTTGACTTCCCCACACATGGTGTGCACTGACGTGCTCCATTCGTCCACATGGGACCAGTATGCCTGGCCGTACCTATAGCCCTCCCCCTCTTCCTGCACCAGGAGCACCCCTGTCAGATCTGTGCAGGTTCTGGCCAGACCTACGCACGGGGCTGGTCCTAGTTGACCTTGTGTTTGAAGATGTCCCAGGTTGTTCTGGCAACTGTGGCGCACGCATGGCCTGCATTGCTGCCACCCTTTCGGAAAGGACCTGCCGCACTGCAGCCAATTCGGCGCAAATGTCCTTCGAGGTGGTCTCCATTGCTGTTTTCAAGGATGCAGCACATTCCCTAATGTCATCCTTTGCCCGGCCACATTCCATGATATGCTGTGTCAACAGCCCTGTCAGCTCCTCCTGGCGCTTCTGTATAGCCCTGATCCCCTCTTGTATGGTTGGAACAGTGGTGGGTGTGTGAGCGGTTTCCAACTGGGTTTGTTCCTCATGGCTAGGTGGTGTGGGGCTGAAACTGCCGGGCCATGAATCCCCAGGAGACAGCCCGTGCATGCTGCACAGGGAATGTTGTGGAGAATGCAGGGGGCCTGTGGCGGCAGTTGCGGCATGCGGCTGAACATCTCCCTCATCGTCTGACATGGCTGCTGTGGCAGCTGTCTCCCCCACTGTGCTGCTGGCAGCCGATGCAGTGCCTTCTGCCACTGGCTCCTGGGTGCTTGTGGCTGGTGTGGGTGCTGTTGTGGGGGCTGTAGTGCACACTGGTACTGTGGCCTCTGGGGTTTTCTTGCGCTTCCGCAGTGTTGCAGGTTGGCCTCTACCCCTTGAAGTCGAGGGGCGGTGTTGTCCCTCCTTGCCCCTGGCCTTCTTTCGTGGTGTGGCATCATCCTCCCTAGTGTCCTCGTCACCACTGTCTGAATGCGTGCCTGTGGGGGACCAATAGAGCGAGAAGGTTAGTGATGGGTCTATAGGCACCAGGCATGCATTGGTGTGGCTGCATTCATCTGAAATGGCAGTTGATTGACATTGGGGTAGTGTCATATGGGTTGCTTGGCTTTTGGGTGGGTGATGCATGGAAGCGCATGGGTTGAGACACATAATGGGGTACATTATGCATGTGGACAAGATGATGCTATGCACTGCCTGTAGGCAGTCTTGTACATATGTGTCTGGTGGACCCTGCTCTACATCATTGCACTGTCAGTTCAGGTGGACATCGTGTTGGTATTAGCATTGTTTCATTTGGGACACCTACCTGCATCTGCTGATGACGGGGCTCCTCGCTCCATGTCCCCCCACTCCCTCAATTGCCTCCGTCCCTATGGTGCTGGTGCATATCTCCTCCCATGGTTGCAACTTGATGGGGCAGTCCGCACCTCCGCCTGTCGCCATCCCCAGGTTGCGGTTGGCAGAGAGGATGCTCCGCATGCGTAAACGCAGATCGTCCCAGCGCTTACGGACATCTTTGGGAGTGCGAGGTGTAGTGCCAACGGCACTTACTTTTTGGCAACTTCAGCCCAAATCTGCTTCTTGCGCTGCAGAGCTGGTCGGGACATGTCGGTGGAGAAGACCATATCTGCATGTTCCTGCAGTGTCTCCGCTAGCATGGTCAACTCCTCTCGGGAGAAGCGCTCCTTGCGCAGGCAATCTGTTTTTTTTTGTCACTGATTTCGGCATGGTAGGATCCAGCAGGTAGTGCTGGAGGTGTGGTAGAGTTCTGGGGGTCAGATGGCTCCTAGTTGTGGTGAATGGCAATGGATTGTGTTTTTAAAGATGGCCGCCGTGCTCTTTCCTGTTCCTGTGCGATGACGCTACTTCCGGTTCCGCTTATTAGCGGTGACTGCTATTAACGGTCACCGCTAATGCCGATGGCTTGGATGCCGGTAGAGCTATTTGCACTTTGTACTATGCCGGAAAGGGAGATTTTTCGCCCTTTTACGGCATGGCGGTGGGGTCATTACCGGCATAGCGCAAAGTTTGTGCCCGCGTACTCGTAATAGGCCGCTTTTAGCAGTCTATTGCCAGCACGGACACAGTATTTGCTCCATGCCGGTAATGACCGGTACTTACCGCCCAACTCGTAATGAGGCTCATGTTCTTGTGTTTTTGCTATACCCTGATATCCAGTGGTCACATTTGCACATGCACGGGTTCCATCACTACTTTCTGAAACGTGTTATGCATCAGCACTTGATGACAATCCTTACCAATGCCCTTTGGATTTGGCTGCACACAATAAAGGAGCCCACTTTTTCTACAAAACATGGACCCAGGTGGTCCCTTCATGCGAACTCTGCGATGGCTTTCTGACGCGAGTCTTATCACCTCTTCCTCACAGAGCCTTTCGTCCACCCCAAGGGGAGTGTGCTAGACCCCCTGTCCCTCAGCAGGGGCCCTGGTAGGAATAGAGGTAGAGGAAAGTATTTACCCGTCACTATGCATCAAAAGAGAGTTGGCAACAAACCTCTGCAGTAGTGGGTTAGACCCTCACCATCTACACAGGGCTGATTTACTAATGTCATGTAATTTATTGATGGTCTACTGTTCAAACACCTCCCAAACCATTCCTTATCATAACATGCACCATGTACATTAAGGCAATATACAATAATGTATATAGATACATAACCCTTAACGCGCATTCATTAATGCTTCTGACTTGATTGTAAATTACGAAAACTCAATGAATGCTCTCACACTCTCCTGTAAAGTGAAATTATTTCTATTATGAGAAATAAGTCACAAAAAGGCATTAGCACTATTATTGTAACTAGATATTGTTGGGATAATTCTCAAAAATGTGCTAATTCCCTTCACCTTAGAGTCCCTCAGCAACTTTGTTGGATTTTATGGGGTTTCATTTTTTACCTGGAGAGTGTGTGACCCTTCTTTTCCCACTCTCTCATGTATTTTGATGTGTTTTTATTTGTGTGTTCTTTGATTGTGGAGTTTTAGACAACTCCATAAGCATCATCTCTTCATGTGTCACTCAGCACCCTCATTGCAGTGACACATGGAAGCCTTACAGGCTCTCCCAAGGTTTAGATACCTTCTCTGGGATCAACTACTGTTTCCCAGAGAATGTAAAGTTAAATTGGCATTACTAGTCTTTTTAAATTCCTAGATCCAGCACACCCTGTCCTACAACAGAGTGCTGGAGGGGGTACCTATTGTCCCCCGAGTCTAGAAACTCATGTAGCATTCAAATGCTACCCTTTCCTCTCAGAATGGCTGGTGGCAGTGGTATTACAATGATTTTTTCCGACTGCGAACTATTCGTAGCTCCGGTAGCTAAAATCCACCAGAGCCATGTTTTTCAAGATGGCGTCTGAGCCCCCTTTGTCTAAACAGGTCCTGGTCTTCTTTTTTAATCATTTCTTTTTGGAAAGGTCCTTCTAGTGTTTGACTCTGCGTGCCAAACCAGGGTTGGTCCCTTTGTTCCATCGCCTTTGGCGGGCTTCAGTACTGAAGACCGCCTCTGGTGCCGGAGTGTCTGGGGTGGGCAGGAAGTGAGGGAGGTGCCCGAAACTCCCTGTGCTTAGTCTCCTAGGAGACCCGAATGTACTCTGGCGTGATTGGCTGGCTCACTGTCCTGCAAGGACAGCCACCCTGCTGGGGGAGAGGCTTCTAGGCTGGAATTAATGGGAGGAAACTGGATAAAAGGCGATTCTCAAGGCCTGGAAGGCAGTCGACCACTGGAATGAAAGAAACCAAAGACGAGCTGAAGGAAGATGACTGCTGCAACTCCTGGACCTTTGGTTTGCCCGGTGAAGCCCTGCTGCAGGTCCGAATAGCCTGAAACTCCCTCGACAGAGAAGCCCCTTCAAGGACAACTTTTTCCTTTGAGTTGGTAGGACCAATCAACTCGTAAGCCACCTGGATACCGTTCTCAAGGCTGGTTAAGATTAACCAGGGAGAAGGACACCAGCTTGTGGGCTTTAAGGAAAAGCTACCCGGAATCAGTTTTCCAGCTTGTGGACTTGTCCCTGTGCAGTGCTGGAGTCCCCCGACGCCCTCCCTCTTGTCCCCACGACTGAGGCTCAGGAACAGCGAGATCTGCAGGAACTGCCAAGAACAATAATCTTCAGCTGCACCTTTTCTTCATTTAAAAGGTACTGTGAAAACCCGATCGAGATAAATTATCTCATTCGACAAAATTTCATACAACTTTTGCAACTTTCATGCCTGATCATCTTGTGACCCCTCATGTGTTTCTTTTGTTCGTAAACTATTGAATTGCATTGACTCTTCTGGTGAACTCAAAGTATCTGCACTGTCTAAGAATACTTGTGATCTTTTCTGTACATATTCTAAATAAGCTTTGCCTTTCTACTCCTCTATTTAAGGATTTATGGTCATTTGTTCGAATCAAAAGATTTCAAATAGCCAAAGTTTTGAAACAAAAGTTTTGAAATCAAAAGCTACGACATGCTATGTTTAACATGGAAAGTGCATTTCCCCATTCCAAAAATGGGAATGGGGAAAGGCCATGGCGGCATGGGGAATTACCGCCCCACCAACCTCGGAATGGGGTGGTAATTCCCCATTCCGCCATGGCGGACACCGGCATGGAACATGGTGCTAATAGCACCATGGTCCTCCGCCTGGCTCGTAATGAGGCCCAAAGTCTCTACCTTGCAATTCAATTTTGAAAGTCAAGTAAAAGTTCACAACGGTCCCTCTTTGCCCGGCTCAGACCTTACAGCACACAGATCACGTTGGTCCCCCTCTGGATGGCTCAGACCTCTCACATCACAGTTAAACACAAACTTGACAGGCCGGCTCCCCTCCCCAAGCTTGTACTTCGGTTTACCTTCAATCAGGCTCGGACCCCTTATGGATGTCGAAGACTTTCAAATGTGTGTGGCTCTTTTTACAGACCACCGGAGGACCACTTCGACTCAAGGTTCACATTTACTCTTGCTTAATTCTCTTTTGCATTTTGTTCACTTTATAGCTTCAAACAATGTACCTTTCACTGAGACTTTCGAACAGACTACTTCCCTTTGCCGGACCACTCTGTTACTTAGTATCGCTGATCTCACAGCTGCCTTTTACTTCAAAGTTCATTCATAGGTCTGCCTTTCTTCGCATCTCATCCACATGCGTGCAGCTTTCACTTGTAATATAATGTTGGGACATGGGTAAAGAAACCCAAGTTTTAGTGTTAAAACTGTATGTTTATATAAAATAAAAAATAATATTGCTACTACATTCGTTTTAACACACACCAGTCTCTCATGTCACTTGCCAACTCACTGGCTGTGTGTGCTTCTTTCTTGTTTTGCTATTTCCAATTCAAGTGTCAAGGTTAGTGCCACAGGCTTGGCTGTGCCTCCCCAACTCTGGCATTCACCTTGGGGGTCGCTGGCATCCTTGAAACACAATGAAATCTTCACTTGTGGGATCTGGCCTTCTCCACGTGTCTTTCGTGGTCTGTTGGAGGCAACGACCTCCAGTAGGGAACCCTTGGGGTTTTCAGCCCACTGCTCTATTCCCTTGGTCCGATGCTCTGCTCCACCCCAAAAGTTCTGCTCGTACCTGTGTTCCGCCTTGCTCATAGTGTGTCTTTAGGTGTTGCCTTGGATTCTTGTGAGAAGAGCTAACTGGTATCAGGTGTATGCACTTAGCGTAAAGTGCCTGACTTTGCTTGACCCAATTAATGGGACATGTCCAGTACGATGTGAGAGAGTTAGGGCCTCATTACACGGTAGGTGGTGGACCAAGGTGCTAATAGCACCTTGGTCCATGCCGGTAAAAAAACGGCATCGCCTTGGTGGAAAGGGGAATTACCACCCTATTCCAAGGTTGGCGGGGCGGTAATTCCCCCTTCCACCATTGCCCTTCCCCATTCCCATTTTTGCCCCATAGGGCATAATGCGAATGGGGAAGGTGCTAATTATGGTACCGCAAATTTGCGGTGCCGTAATTAGCACCAAGGTCCCTTAGCGGGTTGGTTTTTAACGCAGCCCGCTAATGGACCTCGTAGAAAGGCGGTAAGGGTTAACGGTCACCGGTACCATTACCGGTGACCGTTAACCCTTACCGCCTTCCGTGTATTGAGGCCCTTAGTCTGGTTACTCTCAGTCACCCTCTTCCTCAGTCCAGTGTTTGTGTAAAAAAAGGGGGGGAGTTGGGACTTTGGAAAATCCTACAAAATAGGATGGGGTAGATGAACAAAAAAGGGGGGAATACCGCGTCTCACCAGCGGTTGCCTCCCCCCACTCCCTGACGACCCCTCACCTAGGTGATCCTCCTGCACTGGTGGTCCAACCCCAGGGCCTGGATCCAAAGGCGATGATCGTGGCCTGGCCACCTGAGAGAGATCTCCAGGCACTAGCAGGTTAGACACCCTCTGGATTCTCAGTCTTTTGAAATTCACTTTTAAAAAAATGTCTTGAGTCCGCACGCCGTTATTTGCACCTCGCATCTTACAGAGGCAAGACTTCATCAAGGCATCTAGTAAGATGTGCAGTTCAACAGGAGACATGAATTGTGATTGGCTTTTCTCAGTTCATTTTATGTTTGGACATTGCCCTTTGCTCCAGAGTTTCTTACAATGCACTGTCCCTATCCTGAAAGGAACATCATGGTAAAATCCTGCAAACCTATGCACATGTCGGGCACAATGAATATGTGTATAGATGACCTGCCCCTATCCTGAAAGGAAACATATGGCTGCAGCCTGAATACACACATAAACCTAAACAAATCTTACTTCAGTGAAAGTAAATGCAACACAATATGGGGCCAATTGCTCAAGTGATTATTTCACACAATATGCAGTCGTATGATCCCTTGCCATTCATTCAACAACCATTTGCATCTCTTACAGGATGTTAACCATACCTCTCACCTCACACGGTCGTGACTTTTTACTGTCCCACACGGATTGCGTGCAGGATGCGGGACATACCCCTGTACATCGGGGCAGTCCCGCAAAATACAGGGCAGTGGTCAACTGTAGGCCAGTCTCGTGCCTGCCCATAGATTTCAATGGCCGGGTTTCCTCTAAATATGATTTCACCTGCATGGGCTCTGAAATGGTGGAGTATGCAGATTAAGACGGTTTGGCCCAAACTGCAATAGACGCTACCCTTACTTCATATGTGCCAACATTCTAAAGCATGGGAGATTTTGCAATGGAAATTGGGAGAAATGAGTTTCCCCATAGTCTTGCATCAGGGTTAGGAATTATATTAGGCAGGAGAAAAGGAAGTAGAGCAATATTTTGTATAGAAAAATCGGGAGTCTCGCGCCTAACTCGGGAGGGTTTGACATGTACGTTACTTAGCTAAAGCATACGTTCACCAAATACAGGCATCCCAATTTAGGCGGGAGACACATGATTTTTGTAAACGACAATGTTGCTATTATTTACTTTCTCCCTCCTAAAAGAATTCATACCCCAATGCAAAACCATCAGAAACATTCATTCTCCTGATTTCTGTGAGAAAATGTCCCTCTGTCTTGCTTTTGGCTTTACTCTTCTGGGCACATGTAGGGGCCTCAAAAATGCACCCCTCGCTCTCCCCGAACCCAACAAGACAATTATTGGACTCCGACAGCCAAACAGAGCACACATGAATCACCGGTTATATGAATATAAAGTGGCTCGATATAGGCCCTTTATTCACTCTTTATACATACACACATAACATATCCTCTATTACATATAAGAATAGAAAAAGAGCAACACTGTTATAATGGTTGCAGAAGACACCGTCATCTCAACCCGCACAACACTGCTTAGTCCCAGAGCAGGTAGGCAGAGAGATCAATCGTACTAACGGGATCTGGTGTGGAGCGTCCTCCCTCTCAGCGAGACTGCATCACCTGGGGGTCCAATTCTATCTGCTTTCCCAAGAGGAATACCTCTTCTTTTTATGGGGGAATCCCTGCCCGGCAATGGTTACCAGGCTGCCCTCGGCCAAAGAGCAGACTATAAGCATGAGGTGCCAAGAGTGGACATTTCCAGCTAGTAGTGGAGAAACCTGGCTTCTTTCCCTTACCTTCTTTCCCAGTCCCATTATCACTGCACCTGCAGAATGCTCCTACCCCCCTCCTGGCTCGTCCTTCAGCAGACAATACAAGAACTATTTTCCACGGTTAATTCAACTAACATTATTATGTGACCTTGCCTCTGTTGCAGAAATGCACATCTATTTATTGGGCCCACGAGAACGTATGCTTTCATTGCGGTAATGGAAGTGAGTGTCCATAATGGCCGCGCATCAGCACCATGTTCTTTTTGCTCATTTTTCGCACATGCACTATACCCTCCCAGAGGTGTGGGGCATGACGTGCTCACAGGAGCCGGCCCACAGTGCTGGGGAGCCAGCACCTTGGTTGGTTGCTGGGATGACCCTGCTAGGACATGCAGGCACGGGCCTGGAGTGCCCAGGCGCTGTGGATGCCGGGAGCATCCATGATTGTGGAGTGGTCTGTGTGGACCCAGGGCACCATGCTGATCACACGGTGTTGGCCTGCAGGCTAGGACCACAGGACTGTGGTCTCATGGTGAGGCCTGCAGGCCCATGAATGAGATACAGAGACATGAGTTCCATTGTTGGTGTCTGCCACCGTTCTTATGCACGTCCGTGCAGGAGCTCCTTTTATTAGCATGTCTGCGTCATGACACCTCTTAAAAGGGCTATACACTTAGGAGGGCCACACAAAACTCCTCCTTTTTCATAACGAACAAAAACAAATATAACTGACTATTAACTGATTACCCCCCATTACAAAATGACAATACTTAGACCACTTGGGAATTGTAGAAAAAGAATGACCACATAGATTGGGACTCACATAGTTGCAAACATATATCATATCAAGCATGCTGCAAAACATTTGGCGTGTGCCAGTCAGGGTTGGTGGACTGCTGAAAGTCTGTTGGCATCTCTATGATGGTCTAAACACTTTATTACACATGGGATAAACAGAACTTCAACCACCAAATAATACCATTGTCAGCTACTGGCACCATACACAGCATACCGACGCACTGCGGGAGCACAGCTTTGCATACATTTTAACTGGGATCACTTTAAGCATATAAGCAATGTTCAGGATCACAGCATCTAAATACATGTTTACTGAGTCCTCTTTAAGCATCTGCAGGGCTGCAGGAAACCAGTTCAAACTTGCACTAGTATCAGCTCAGGAGAGTCGATAGCACAGTTCATCGGCGAGCAAAGACGCACCGGGGGCCACATTGGCATAGTCCCTTGATTTTGGGGCAGGCAGTTAGAAACTGGTAGATCAGTGTCT
Source organism: Ambystoma mexicanum (assembly GCF_040938575.1). Classification (NCBI taxonomy): domain Eukaryota; kingdom Metazoa; phylum Chordata; class Amphibia; order Caudata; family Ambystomatidae; genus Ambystoma; species Ambystoma mexicanum. The sequence goes on from NW_027182391.1 coordinate 3,269,678, forward strand.
AGGCTATTCCATATTCCGGCTCCCCAGGCGGGAATGCCTCTGGATGTTGACAGGGCATGGGGTGGCAGCATGTTATTCACCCCCCATACTTGGCCACACAAGCACCCTCTTGGTGGAGGGCCGCACCAATGTCCGTGCCGGCATGTTGGTATGCCGCCCTCATAGAAGCCGAACCATGCCGCAAGCAGGAGTCACATCCTTGCCGCTGGTGTGGGGTAGCGAAACAATGGTGGCATGGTGTATGGGCCACACTCCCCAATGCAGGAGTCATGTGTCTTCCCACTGCAGCAGTAGGCCGTCCTCAGTCTCTCCATCCCCTAGGCAGGAGTCTTTGGCAGGAGACAGTTGACAGGGTGTCTGGGCCACTGCTTATACTCCACCAGGAAGGGTAAATTGGCAAGAAAAAGCCAGCATCAAAGGGCGCACAAGCACTCCTGTGGAGCTGCAACCCTCAAATTACCCATCTGCTGGGTCTCCTTGCTGGAGTACCACCAGCCACTCTTCTGCTTCCCCCTGGCAGGAATACCCTGGATGTAGAAAGAATACTGCCACCGGCAATAAATGTGCCTTCTACATCTCTCATCCTCTACTGAATTGGATGATTATTGGGTACTATCCTGAGGGTTCCATGTAATAATGTCCCCTCAAAAATATCGCCATGCAAAAATGCCGCCGAAAAATTGCCGTTTTTTGTGGGGACATTATTGCATGGAACATGCGGGGGACACCCCTGCAACCCCCAAACCCTTTTTTTTTTCTTTTCTTTTAAAAAAAAGTTTTTTTGCTGCCCCTCTCTCAATATATATATGTTACCCATATAATATTGCCACAACCTTTTCCCGGCGATATTATATACGGCGACCTTATATATGGGGATAATATTACCTGATACCATCCTGAGCAGAGCTCGATCTTTCAAACTTCTTTCTGGCCATCTTTTCTGTCCACATTCTCATCACTTGATGTTTGAGCAGAATCCGAGGACACTGAGAGTCAGAAAACACTGCAGTTTGCAAAAGGTTGTCCATGATTTAACCGAATTTGAAAAAACAAAAGAAATTACTGTTTAGTTTTCTAAAAACAAAATTCCTACTTGCTTTTGCACTTTAAAAAAAAAATAATAATAATGTGGGGGGGAGCCTTCCTGCCCACCCCCTGCTCACTCCCCTACCTTAACTAATACCCTTACCCACTCTACACCTATATTTTAATTTAAAGACCCAACATTTTTTTTTAAACGTTCAAAAAAATGTGGTCATTTCTTCCTCATGTTTTTGGGATTCGGTCATTTCTACAGATATCGTTGCAAAACATTGATCAGTTGTCAGTTGATCGGCACAATGGCTTTTGACAACTCGAGCATAACATTTGAATGCCTTTGTGCAGTGGCACAGCAAAGTTGTTGCTTCTTCTGTTATACTTGCTCCAAGTACAGGTGCACAACATTTACTTGCTCTCCCCCAGGCAGGGGCTGTTGGTATAACACTGCAAGCATCGGAGGGCCACAATCACTCACACCCTGAGCTGCAATCCTCATGCGCTTTTGCATTTGGCATGTGCCAGTTCAGTTCTTCCATTGCCGATTTCCCACTCCTATCTTGGGGTAGGGTCCGTTTCACACCGCCAACCTGCCCCGGGAACCTTTGTCTGGCGTGCTCAGTATACCTGGAGGTGGTTTGCTCGTTTACTGCTGGGCTGAGAATGCTGCATCCAGAATGTATGTTACATGCATTCCTTTTCTTTCGTAGGTTCTGATTCAAGAGCGCTTTCTGTTTCTCTATCCTGGACATTCAGGGTGTGAGGGGGTGGCACTTCAGCTCTGGCACATCTGTCTGGTGTGTATTGGTGACGCAATAGTCTTATAGCATTATCGATGCCCAGCTGTGTAGATGCTTTCAATTCTGGTAGGTTCACCACCCATGGCCACGGTCAGAGGGCTATGGGCTGAATGGATGGGGAAACTAGACATGCTCCTGCGTGCGGCGATCACTTTCTCTATTGGGGAAACTAGACATGCTCCTGCATGCTGCACTCACTTTCTCTGTTGGGGGGAAACTAGACATGCTCCTGCATGCTGCGCTCACTTTCTCTGTTGGGGGAAACTAGACATGCTCCTGCATGCTGCGCTCACTTTCTCCGTTGAGGGAAACTAGACATGCTCCTGCATGCTGCGCTCACTTTCTCAGTTGGGGGAAACTAGACATGCTCCTGCATGCTGCGCTCACTTTCTCTGTTGGGGGAAACTAGACATGCTCCTGCATGCTGCGCCCACTATCGCTATTGGGGGAAGCTAGACATGCTCCTGCATGCTGCGCTCACTTTCTCTGTTGGGGGAAACTAGACATGCTCCTGCATGCGGCGATCACTTTCTCTGTTGGGGGAAACTAGACATGCTCCTGCATGCTGCGCTCACTTTCTCTGTTGGGGGAAACTAGACATGCTCCTGCATGCTGCGCTCACTTTCTCTGTTGGGGGAAACTAGACATGCTCCTGCATGCTGCGCTCCCTATCGCTATTGGGGGAAACTAGACATGCTCCTGCATGCTGCGCTCACTTTCTCTGTTGGGGAAACTAGACATGCTCCTGCATGCTGCGCTCCCTATCGCTATTGGGGGAAACTAGACATGCTCCTGCATGCTACGCTCACTTTCTCTATTGGGGGAAACTAGACATGCTCCTGCATGCTGCGCTCACTTTCTCTATTGGGGGGAAACTAGACATGCTCCTGCATGCTGCGCTCACTTTCTCCGTTGGGGGAAACTAGACATGCTCCTGCATGCTGCGCTCACTTTCTCTGTTAATGGAAACTAGACATGCTCCTGCATGCTGCGCTCACTTTCTATGTTGGGGGAAACTAGACATGCTCCTGCATGCTGCGCTCACTTGCTCCTGCATGCTGCGCTCACTTTCTCTGTTGGGGGAAACTAGACATGCTCCTGCATGCTGCGCTCACTTTCTCTGTTGATGGAAACTAGACATGCTCCTGCATGCTGCGCTCACTTTCTCTGTTGGGGGAAACTAGACATGCTCCTGCATGCTGCGCTCACTTTCTCTGTTGGGGGAAACTAGACATGCTCCTGCATGCTGCGCTCACTTTCTCTGTTGGGGGAAACTAGACATGCTCCTGCATGCTGCGCTCACTTTCTCTGTTGGGGGAAACTAGACATGCTCCTGCATGCTGCGCTCACTTTCTCTGTTGGGGGAAACTAGACATGCTCCTGCATGCTGCGCTCACTTTCTCTATTGGGGGGAAACTAGACATGCTCCTGCATGCTGCGCTCACTTTCTCTATTGGGGGGAAACTAGACATGCTCCTGCATGCTGCGCTCACTTTCTCTGTTGGGGGAAACTAGACATGCTCCTGCATGCTGCGCTCACTTTCTCTATTGGGGGAAACTAGACATGCTCCTGCATGCTGCGCTCACTTTCTCTATTGGGGGAAACTAGACATGCTCCTGCATGCTGCGCTCACTTTCTGTGTTGGGGGAAACTAGACATGCTCCTGCATGCTGCGCTCACTTTCTATTTGGGGGAAACTAGACATGCTCCGGCATGATGCGCTCACTTTCTCTGTTGGGGGAAACTAGACATGCTCCTGCATGCTGCGCTCACTCTCTCAGTTGGGGGAAAGTAGACATGCTCCTGCATGCTGCGCTCACTTTCTATTTGGGGGAAACTAGACAGGCTCCTGCATGCTGCGCTCACTTTCTCTGTTGGTGGTAACTAGACATGCTCCTGCATGCTGCGCTCACCTTCTCTGTTGGGGGAAACTAGACATGCTCCTGCATGCTGCGCTCACTTTCTCTGTTGGAGCCCAGCTTAATTCACTGCTGGGTGGCCTGGGATCGTTAGAGGGCCATATACAGACGGTTGCATTGTGCCAGCATGGAGCGCTGCTCATTTCACACAACTCACTGCCGGTGGACACGGGATCTGCAGAGGGCCATTATCAATTTACTGGCATTTCACCGACCTGGATCGCTTCTGGTTATTTCGCCACTGATCAGGCCCGGGATCTTTCCATCTTTGCTCCGACACAGAGCACTGCATTTTATGTCTTCCAATGTGCTCTCTTACTATTAGAATCACCGCCTGACGGCCCTGGGACTCACTGGATGCAGCCGGGCCTCTCATTCCTTTCCTGCAGCTCTGATGACTATGCATTCTCATATTCACCGCCAGGGTGGCCTGGGATATTTCATTCTGTGGCGTGTCGGCACAGCAAGACACCGGCTGGAAACTATAACCAAGAATAGCAGTGGATGCCGCCCTGCAGCTCTCCTTAGTGAGGAAAGGTCCATGCTTTGATAGAGGGATCTGTGGCGCCCTGTTTCCTCCCTCAGGGTTAGGGAGAATTCTCTGTATAGGCTAATTTCCTAAACCTAGTGAGTCCCCCAGCAGCTTTGCTGGATTTTTGGGGTTTATTTTTTTCTCCTGCTAAGAGTGAGACTCTTTTTCTCCCACTCTTAGACATGATTTGAGATATCCTTTGACTTTGTAATGTGTTTTATGGGCTAAGGGGTCTTTTACTCCATAGGGTTTCATGTGTTTTTGGTAAGTGTGTTACACAGCACCCCCAGTGCAGTAACACAGGGGTGTCATAGTGACCCCCGAACATAGACTCCATACCCTGGGACTGACTGCTGTCTCCCAGGGCATGTAAGTGACTATTGACTTTACTAGTCTTAAATTGTGAACAGAACCAGTACATACCATCATATTGTGGAAGTACTGGTAGGGGTAATTAGATTTCCCCGGGGTCTGTTTTTCGAGGGGGCACTGTGCAGTCCCCCCCTCGTCGAGTTTCTGGCTGTTGGCAGTGGTTACCACGCAAAATATTCGACCGGAATATTTCCTATGGGATTTTCCCATTCATTTTTAACGCACCACTTTTTTGGTGCAATGTTAAAGATACCGCCGGGTTATTTATTTAATATTTATTCCCCAGTTGGGTCTTTTTGCCAGGACTCGGTTTTAAAATGGTGTTTGTGTTCGCCTCTGTAACTCCAACCCTAGTCGAGCCCTTTGTTCCACTTTTGGCGGGCTTCTGTGCAGAAGCCACCAAAAGTGGTGCCACTCTGTCTGGGTCTACAGGATGTGTGGGAGGGGGGGGGTTTAGGCACCCTGGAATGAGTTGCCTCGGCAACTCAAGTCGCACTCTTGTGTGATTGGCCCAGTGGTGAACCCCCGGTTTACCACTTAGCATGTTTGATTGACAGCTAGGACTGATGAATGGGGGGTTTCTGCATACAAGCAGGGCTTTGGGGACTGGAACTTCAGAAGTTGCCACAGGACCAAAGAATCCGAAGAGGGAGAAGCTGAGCCGACCTGCAACGACAACACCACCGGTGGAGCCCTGCTGAACCGCCTCACCACTTCCCGACGACAGAGAAGATATTCATCCCGGAGAGTCTTCTTCCTTTCAACTGGTGGGAATAACCAGTTTGCCCTCTTTTCACCTTCCTGGATCGTCTCGTGGTTGAATCGCCCGGGCCAAGCACCCCGGCGGCCGAATAACCATGCTTCACCACTACCGCGAATAAAAGGGTAGTACCTTTTAACCGGGAAACTCAACGGCTGGTTTCTTCCCTGGCAGTGCAACGACCTCCAGCTTTCCTCCACGTCGAGATCTCCTCTTCCCCTGGATGAAGCACCAACTTGCACCCGCTGCCAGGAACAACTGCCCCCGCTGGAGCTTTCTCACCATTTCAGGTACTGTGTCCCGCCTGGTCTCCCTTGCAACAGACTGTTCAAGATGTCCAGTAAATCCTTGACTCTCTATCCTGGGGTGACCTGGGACCTGTTAACTAACTTTCTCTGAACTGATCCAACTGTTTTTGAACTATCTGCAAAGACTTTTAAAGTATAATTCAACTGTGTGATATTGGACACATTCCGCCTTGCTCTCTCCAAGAGTGGGCCTGGCCTATGAACTTTCTTGCTCTACAGTAGACTCTGCCTTTCCTGACTTGCTGTGGTTCTTTAAAAAGTGTTGGTATTGTGTACTTTCCTAATTCTGCCTTTTCCCTCCCTTTTTAACTAACTTATTGGAGTGCCATTTTAGGTTAAGCGCTCACCTCTGTCTGCAAATAAGTGGTGTTTTAACTAAGTCTTGTTCAATAAGTAATCAGGGATGTATATATATTGATAGTGACTGTTTTTGAACTTGCTTGCAATATTAGTGTTAGTGTATTTTACAAGTGTGTTTTATTAAAATAAATAATGATATATTTTTATTCCAAAGCTCTGGTCAGTGTTTGCTTGTGCTACTTTATCTTTGTACCTATTTTGTATACTCTATATACTCTTCTTGAGAGAAGTCTGACTGCTCAGCCACAGCTACCAGGTAAATCTGGGTGGTACAGACTGCTACCAATTGGGTTTACTGCCAAGACCTGTAGTCCTAAGCCTTTTGCAGTGGTCCCTAAGGGAAATGGTAGCTGTGGCTGAGCAGTCAGACTTCCCTCAAGAAGAGTTAGGCAGTATACAGAATATTCACAATAGGTCAAGAGAACACAGTAGAACAAGTAAACGCTGACCAGGGCTTGGTGTAAAAGTATATAATTATTTATTTAAAACCACATCTAGAAAAACACACAGGCACTTATAGTAAGCAATTCAAAAACATGGTCACTAAAAGATATACACTCCCTTAAAAGAATATTAGACAAGTCTTAAGTAAAGCCCCACTTATTTTCAGACAGCGGTGAGCGCTTAACGTAGATGGCACTCTAATAATTCGTTTTTAAAAAGGGAGAGAAAAGCAGAGAATAAATTGAAACAGATCCCAACACTTTTTCACGAACACAACAAGAGAGGAAGGCAAAGTAACACCGTGAATTCAGAGTCAGTAGGCCGGATCCGCTTTAAGAGGATCAAAACAAAATGTGTCCAAAGTCACACGGTTGCAGTGCACAAAAGTCTTGTAACAGTTCAAAAAGGAGTTGGACCAAAGAAAGGGACCAGTTAGAGGGTCAAGGCGGCCAGCCCAGTCCAGAAGGTTAAGGGGTTATTATTACCTTGTAGCAATCTTTAGAAAGGGAGGCCTGGCGGACACGGTACCTTAAAGTGGTGAGAATACTCCAGCGGGGGCAGTTGTTCTTGGCAGCGGATGCAAGTCAGTGTTTCGTCCGGGGGAAGAGAGGATCTCGTCGGGGAGGAAGACAGGAGTCCGTTGCACTGCCAGGGAAGAAACCAGCCGCAGAGTTTCTCAGGTACAAGGAGCAGTCCGTTGATTCGCGGTTCACTGGTAAGTGGCTATCATGCCGCCGGGGTGCTTGGCACGGGCAGTTCAACTACAAACCGATCTGGAGTGTGAAGAAAGAAGGTAAACTGGTTGTGCCCACCAGTCAGGGGAAGAAGCCTCTCCAGCTGGGAGATCTTCTCTGTCGTCGGGAAGTGGTGAGTCGGTTCCGCAGGGCTCCACCGGTGGTGTCGTCGTGGCAGGTCGGCTCAGCTTCTCCCTCGTCAGATTCTCAGGTCCTGTGGCGACTTCTGAAGTTCCAGTCCCAAAGCTCTGCTTTTATGCAGCATACCCCCATTCACTCAGCCTAGCTGTCAATCAAACGTGCTAAGTGGTGAGCCGGCTGGCTCACCACTTGGGCCAATCATACAAGAGTGTAACTTGAGTTACCAAGGTAACTCAGTCCAGGGTGCCTAAACCCCCTCCCACACCCCCTGTGGTACCCAGACAGAGTGGCACCACTTTTGGAGGCTTCTGTGGAGAAGCCCGCCAAAAAGTGGAACAAAGGGCTCGACTTGGGTTGGAGTCACAGAAGAGAACACAAACGACATTTTAGAATAGAGTCCTGGAAAAAAATACCAACCGGCGAATTAATATTAATTAAATAAACCGGCGGTATGTTCGAGGCTATGAGAATTAAATAATTAAAGTTGGTAGCCTCGAACAATGGGAAAATCCCATAGGGAAATATTTGCGGTTGAATATAAAAAGTAGTTTCCACTGCCACCAGCCAAAACTCGATCAGGAGGGAAGGAGACGTGCCCCCTCGACTAACAGACCCCGGGGCAATCGAATTGCCCCGACCAGTACGTCCACAATATGATGGTTTGTACTGGTTTCTGTTAATAATTTGGGACTAGTAAAGCCAATGGTGACTTTACATGCCCTGGGATACAGTAGTCAGTCCCAGGGTATGGAGTCTATGCTGGGGTGTCACTATGACACCCCTGTGTTACTGCACGGAGGGTGCTGTGTAACACACATAGTAAAAACACATGAGACCCTATGAAGTAAAGGACCCCATAGCCCATAAAACACATTAACAGTCAAAGTAACACCATAAATCATGTCCAAGAGTGGGAGAAAAAGAGTCTCACTCTTGGCAGGAGAAAAAAACAAACTCCAGAAATCCAGCAAAGCCGCTGGGGGACTCACTAGGTTAGGAAATTCAGCCTAAAGAGAGAATTCTCCCTAACAGGGAACATGGAGGTAATTATGGGACCGCAATTTGTGGTACCGTAACTACCGCCTTCCCCATTTCCATTGAGCCCTATGGGGGCAAAAATGGGAATGGGGAAGGGCCAATTGTGAATGGGGAATTACCGCTCCGCCAACCTTGGAATGGGGCGGTAATTTCGCCATTCACCATGGCGGAATCAGTAAAATACCGGCGGCAACCATGGCGCTACTAGCGCCATGGTTACCGCCTGGGTCATAATGAGGCCCTAAAACACAGAACCGAATGAGGCAGCAAACGCTGAGATGACCATATGAGCAGAGGACCAAAGAGGTGAAGGGCATAGTGGGAATGAGCTGGAAAAGTGCAATATAGCAGTGATGTGCTGTTGGCAGCCTCAGCCCGGTGGGTCCGTTGGCTGGGCTTGGAGTGTTTTACGGTCGGTAGTCGTCGTGTGCTGTTGTGCAAGTCTATGTGTGGTTTGTTTTGTTGTTGCAGTGTAGTGACGTTTGTGCGGATTGCTGTGTTTTAGGCTTGTGGTTGTGTTTGGTTAGAGTTTGAGAGGTGTATGCAGAGGGAAGAAATTGTTAGTGGATTGGTTAGTTGGCATCGCTGTCCTTGTAATTATGTTTGGGTGTGATGCTTGCTATCCTTCATTATTCCATCGGGGTGTGGCAGTTGCTAATTTTTAATATTCTGTCTAGATGTGAGGTAGGCTAGTGATCATGATTCCTTTCAGGTGTTGCACTTGTCATCATTCACAGTTTCATTTAAGTGTTCTAACATTCGCATTACTATCTACATACGACACAAGCTAGGGTCAAGAATTCCATCTAAGTGTGGTACATGCTAACATTCATAATGCTGTCTAGATACGACACAAGCTAGGGTCAAGAATTCCATCTAAGTGTGGCACATGCTAACATTCATAATCCTGTCTAGATACGACGCAAGCTAGGGTCAAGAATTCCATCTAAGTGTGGCACATGCTAACATTCATAATGCTGTCTAGATACGACACAAGCTAGGGTCAAGAATTCCATCTAAGTGTGGTACATGCTAACATTCATAATCCTGTCTAGATACGACGCAAGCTAGGGTCAAGAATTCCATCTAAGTGTGGCACATGCTAACATTCATAATGCTGTCTAGATACGACACAAGCTAGGGTCAAGAATTCCATCTAAGTGTGGTACATGCTAACATTCATAATCCTGTCTAGATACGACGCAAGCTAGGGTCAAGAATTCCATCTAAGTGTGGCACATGCTAACATTCATAATGCTGTCTAGATACGACACAAGCTAGGGTCAAGAATTCCATCTAAGTGTGGTACATGCTAACATTCATAATCCTGTCTAGATACGACGCAAGCTAGGGTCAAGAATTCAATCTAAGTGTGGCACATGCTAACATTCACATTTCTATCTGGATACGATGCAAGCTAGGGTCAAGAATTCCATCTAAGTGTGGCACCTGCTAACATTCATAATGCTGTCTAGATACAACGCAAGCTAGGGTCAAGAATTCAATCTAAGTGTGGCACATGCTAACATTCACATTTCTATCTGGATACGATGCAAGCTAGGGTCAAGAATTCCATCTAAGTGTGGCACATGCTAACATTCAAAATCCTGTCTAGATACAACGCAAGCTAAGGTCAAGAATTCCATCTAAGTGTGGCACATGCTAACATTCATAATGCTGTCTAGATACAACGCAAGCTAGGGTCAAGAATTCCATCTAAGTGTGGCACATGCTAACATTCATAATGCTGTCTAGATACAACGCAAGCTAAGGTCAAGAATTCCATCTAAGTGTGGCACATGCTAACATTCATAATGCTGTCTAGATACAACGCAAGCTAAGGTCAAGAATTCCATCTAAGTGTGGCACATGCTAACATTCATAATGCTGTCTAGATACAACGCAAGCTAGGGTCAAGAATTCAATCTAAGTGTGGCACATGCTAACATTCACATTTCTATCTGGATACGATGCAAGCTAGGGTCAAGAATTCCATCTAAGTGTGGCACATGCTAACATTCATAATGCTGTCTAGATACAACGCAAGCTAGGGTCAAGAATTCCATCTAAGTGTGGCACATGCTAACATTCGCATTTCTATCTGGATACGACACATGCTAGGGTCAAGAATTCCATCTAAGTGTGGCACATGCTAACATTCGCATTTCTATCGGGATACGACACATGCTAGGGTCAAGAATTCCATCTAAGTGTGGTACATGCTAACATTCATAATGATGTCTAGATACAACGCAAGCTAGGGTCAAGAATTCCATCTAAGTGTGGCACATGCTAACATTTGCGTTTCTATCTGGATACGATGCAAGAAGGTAGTGACTGCTGATATTCATCGGGTGTGCAACCATTAGACCTAGAACAGACACTGTGCCTACAGTTATTATCCACAGAAGGGTCATTAGACCCAGAGAAAGTGCCGGATCAGCAGCCATTAGCCCTGGGGAATCAAGGTGCTATATAGCCACTCACACCAGCTACACAGCACTTACTTCGTCTGCGAGCATTCCAGAGCCTGAACTGGAACATAAATGAGCTCCGGAGCAGCTACTGTGTCTACGATACCAAAAACAGACTAATTTCAAAAACATATGTTTAGGAAGTCACGTACTAATTTCAACGTGATAATCACAATACAACAAATTGCAGCTTCAGCTGCTGCCTCGTGCTTCAACGTGCATTTCCAGAGGTCGCAAAAGGGCTCCTCTTACCAATATATCAACACACTGGTGAAAACGATCTAAGTTAATGGGTGCTAAAAGGAACGCATGTAAAATACACAAGAGTTGGATCGCATGTGCTCACCTTATGCTGCCTGGATTGGAAACGGAAACGAAAATGACTGACAGCCCGGAGATTTGATGTGCCAAACAACTGCCAAAGGAGACGAGGATCACAGAACTGAACTTGAGAATAATTCACAATAAAATGCCCAAGAAGACGCAGATCACAAGAACTAAATTTAAAACACTGATTCATACATGCCAACCCTCCCGATTTAGGCGGGAGACTCGACTTTTAAGTAAAAAATGAATCTATTTTTCACTTTCTCTCACTTTTAATCATTCTAGCTCCAATGTAGTCCTATGCGGAAATTTACATCTCCCGATTTCCCTGACAATCTCCCTACAAGGTGCGTCGGAATGTTGGCAGGTATGCTGATTGCCCATAAAATCCCAAAGTAGTGGCAGACTGCAAAGACAGAGGAGAAGAGACAGTAACAAAAACATCAAGATTAAATAAAGTCTTTTTTTGTTGTTGTAACATACTATGGGCCTCATTACACGGTAGGCGGTGAGCCATGGCGCTATTAGCGCCATGGCTCATACCGGTAAAATACCGGTACCGCCTTGGTGGAAAGGGGATTTACCGCCCCATTCCAAGGTTGGAGGGGCGGTAAATCCCCCTTCCACCATTGCCCTTCCCCATTCCCATTTCTGCCCCATAGGGCTCTATGGGAATGGGGAAGGCGCTAATTACGGCACAGGGGCATTCAGCTTATTTTCTCCTTCTGACCTGGCAATGCTGTCAAGGTCCCTGCATTCCATCTCCTGCAGCCAGGAGTGGGAGGACATGCCCGGCCCCTGCACTCTTCTCCTGCAGCCAGGAGCCGGGAGGAGGGAGGACATGCCCGGCCCCTGCACCCTTCTCCTGCAGCCAGGAGCCGCGAGGAGGCAGGACATGCCCGGCCCCTGCACCCTTCTCCTGCAGCCAGGAGCCGCGAGGAGGGAGGACATGCCCGGCCCCTGCACTCTTCTCCTGCAGCCAGGAGCAGGGAGGACATGCCCAGCCCCTGCACTCTTCTCCTGCAGCCAGGAGCTGCGAGGAGGGAGGACATACCAGGCCCCTGCACTCTTCTCCTGCAGCCTGGTGGTGAAGCTTATCTGTGTCATTTGTCTGGGGCGCACTGGGCCCTTCGTGTTTGTTGAGGCCTCTGCCTGTTTAATTTCTGAAACTGAGCCTGACTTTGCCCTTCGTGATTCATGTTTTTCTGTCTATGCTCGAGCTATCCGAGCATGCTTCGTATCCATTCCCGCGCATGCTCTACTGATTAGTGTCTCAGAGCTTTGTATATCCATCGCCCCTAAGAAGGGTCTTATCACTGAGCATGCGCAGGTTGTTCCATGGTGTACGCATGTTCGGATCATCATCCTTTTCCTGCTCAGAATTTGGGGATTACTATCTCGATGCTCGCCACGTGTTGTCTCACGAATACCGAGCATGCGCAATATGTTCCGTGATGGACGCATGCCCTGTTTTGAGCCGTTTCTCAGCAGTGCGCATGTCTGAGCATGCGCAGTATGTTCCGTGATGGACACATGGCCTCTTTTGAGCAGTGTTTCAGGAGCACATCTTTGAGCATGCGCAGTTTGTTCTGTGAACGCATGCCCTTTTTTGAGCAGTGTCTCAGCAGTGCGCGTGTCTTAGCATGCGCAGTTTGTTCCGTGATGGACACATGGCCTCTTTTGAGCCGTGTTTCAGGAGCGCCTCTTTGAGCTTGCGCAGTTTGTTCCGTGAACGCATGCCCTCTTTTGAGCCGTGTCTCAGCAGTGCGCATGTCTGTTCTTTGGGTTTGCCGGGAGCTCAAATGCCCCATTGTATCGCGTCTCTGCTTGGGGGCAAAGGGCGCCTCTGAAAGGTGTTCTTGATCTCTGTTCATCTCAGGGCGCGGACACAAGCAGGTAAGAACATATATGGGAAGTTTTGTAACTTGACTTAGTGCCACTCAAAAGTGGCCCTTGGTACAGGGGCCCACCTGGAAATCGCAGGAGTTTCCCCGTAGGCCTCTCCATCACTGGTGCTGTGAGATGAGCATTCACACAGGGGGATATGCAGTGGGCATCTGTACAGGGGTCTGTACTGTGGCCATCTTTACAGAGGACTGTGGTATCGGGTAATATTATCCCCATATATATGGTCGCTGTAAATAATATTGCCGGGAAAAGGTTGTGGCGATATTATATGGGTGACCATATATATGGGGACAGGGGCAAAAAAAAATATACTGGTGCTGTTCACGAAAGGAGTTGACCTACAGAAGGGACCTGACGCATATAAAAAATGATCACACCATTTTAATAATAAATCGACAAGATTAAAAAGTTATTAAATTAAGCGGTCCACAATGCACAGATAACAAAACTTTACAAGGAAAATATAGGAATACGAAGTAGGCAATCAATTGCTAACTAAAACAAATTCAAGAAAAAACAGTATACACTTTGGGCAACCTTTTGTGTATCAGAATCCAATTGGATTAGTATGCCATTTTATAACATCTGTTTCCAATTCAGAGGGCCGTCTCGACATGTTTCTGTTCACAAACATAAATCACGAACATGCATCAGGAGAAAACGGTTTCAACGGAAAACCTAGTTCTTAAAGATTCACAGACTTGATAAAAACAAAGGGTCAGCTGATGAATAGCTGGTTGGGATTGTCGAGTTCAAACTCATGAACTAGAGAACCAAAAAAGGTAAGTTACCTTCTGGTATGCTCGTGGGGGCTCAAAACCTCAAAGATTCAGTAGAGGGTAGAAAGGAAAATTAGTCCTACAGGATAGAAATATAAGGGAAAGCAACTTAGTCAGCTTTCGTGAAAAGCAATATCGATGCTCACAACACTATCATAGAACGCAGAGACAACAATATGGTAAGAAAATGTCACTCATGTGTGTCTAGAAAGAGCACGACACTCACCTTCCAGAGGGACTAGAAGGCCGGACGTAAGTGACTAGGGTCAGGGAGCAGTTCTCAAAATCCTCAAAGTGCAGCAATATGCAAAATCTGAGGCTGCCTAGCTGTAATCAAGGCAGTGTCCTGCAAACAAAAGGTGTCAGGGGCTTAGCGGCAAAAGCATCAAGGATACCCACCATTAAAAAATATATAGACAGATGGCTGGGATGTACAACAAATCCGGGCGAGGGAGAAAGGCCAAATTAACCACATTCAGAGTATCGATAATGATAAGATGCACAAAAAGTTAGCCTGACTAGGCGGTGCACAAAGGGATAGTGACCCCTCTGATTAATACAAGCCACACAGGAGGAATTGATTTAGCTGAAAAAACAGCCTTTCAAAAGATTACAAAATATATAAACGGTAAAGAGAAATAATTCAATCAATACATATACATACTTTACATGATTGCAATATAAAAATAACATTTCAAAAAAAGAAAAAAAAATCATATTTACACACCTTTTAATTCTAAATTCATGGAATTTGCTCGTTTATATTTAGCGACAATCTTTACAGTTTCTCAGTTTGCCCGGTTCTATAGCTTCCTAGAGATTCAACTTATGTTTCCCTGAGATTACATATCTTCCAAACTACAATTTTTGTTGCAGTCTTTCAGATTTTAGGTCTCAACAAACATAAGCATAGCTAAATTCATTTTGACCAATTGACTATGATACAACCTGTCCCATAGGACCTCACAGTCAGTAATGTTTTGATTTTCAATTAAAGCAGGACAGACAGCAATTAAGTGTTTTAAACTTTCAGACTGTAGCGGAGCCTTACAAAATCTACAATCGCCCTTTATCGTCATCCTGCACATAAAACGCACTTCATTCGTAAGACACAAATTTAATCTTATTCTCAGATAGCAAAATCTCATTTTTGGACTGGGAAATTGGATAAGATATTGCTCTTATTTACTGCCTTAATAGCATAGGATTGACATTTAAAGATCTTTAGTTTTGGACACGTGTCCCGGGTCTCAATCCAGTCAAACATCCATAATTTCTTTTTGGCTCTTTCCGGGTTATTTATTAAGAGCTCATCATCAATGCCAGCCTCTATCATTAGTGATTGTATCCACTTTCGCCATTTAATGATGTTATTGGTGTCTGACGTCAACATAAATGTTCCCATGACAAACAAGACACCATTATCTTCGAGAACCATCAAATATTTACGATACAAGTTTAACACTTTCCAAAGGTACACCGCAATACAGAGATACCATTCCCAGTTCGTGTCTTAATAGACAGATTGGCACTGACCTAGGAAGGCCACATACTGATTTCCAAAAATCTCCTTTTATTTTGACCCATATTGATTGCTTCATAATTTCTCTTGTTTCAGAAGCATAGGTTAATATAGGAACAACCTTCTGTTTATAGAACGTCACTGCTGGTAACAGAGAAAACTTGCCATATTTAGCTTGTATCATTTTCGTTTGGTTTATCCCAGTAGAGACCTTTTGTTTCAAAACTCTAAAGAACGGTTTATCCGCTGTGTCATTGCTGAATTGGAGGCCAAGATATTTATACTCATCCACTGTTTCGATTTCTACATCTTGGATGGCCCATCTATTGTTATAATGAGAACATTTTTTCTTGAGACCCAAGATCATAATTTTACATTTCCCTTGATTTATCGTCAACAAATTTGCATATTTACCAAAGGCAGTCAGTAGATTGTGCAAGCCCCCAGGGGTCTTGGCCAATACCACTAGGTCGTCCGCATGGAACAACCACGGCACAGGACAACCCCCTATGCGTTGGGCATCTGCTCTGCAATTCAAAAAATCATGATGCACCGCAGCCATGAAAAAATTGAAGAGAGTGCTAGCTAAGATGCACCCTTGCTTGAGGCCTCTGAATGTCGAAATACGATCTGATAGTGTTCCATGTGAGGCTAATCTAATTTGCACAGTTGTTTCAGAAGGCAATTCTTTTATCCAGAATATTAAATATTCTGGGCAATTAGCCTCTCTGAGTTTCTTTATCAACAGCTTCCTGCACACCGAATCAAACGCCGCCTGGAAGTCAATAAAGGCCATGTATATTGTTTGACCTTTCTGCTGCTCTTGCTTTTTAATGACTTCCAGAAGGTGCAGATTAATAGCTTCCCCGTTTCCAGGCATAAATCCGGTCTGATTTTGATCTCTCAATTTTGCAACACTCAACCAGTCATTCAGGTCTCTTAGCAACAATCTAGCAACATTTTTACTAGGTATGTCCAATAATGATATTGGCCTGTAGCTGGCAGGATTCTCATGATCTCCTTTTTTTATAGATGGGTATTGTTATCGCTTTCCTCCAAGAACTTGGAATACAACGAGTTCTAACTACTTTCAAAAATATGCATAGAAAGATTTTTGCCCATGCCATTGGATGTTGTTTAATCATATAATTGGGCAGGCCATCAGGCCCTTGTGCTCGAGAAGTGGAGAATATTGATATTTGAAATATGATATCATCTAGATGAAAGGACCAGTCTTTGGTTAGTATTCTATCATATGGGGTAGGGACTTCTTCTAAATTATTACCCGCATACAGGGATTTATAGAACGTGGCCCATACTTCTTGAGGGATGGGATTCAGCTGATGGAAAGTTTGATTTCTAGACTGTTTGAAGTTTAACAGGCACCAAATCATAGCTGTATTCTTAGACTTCCATTTTTCTAGCATATTCTCAGCATGCTGGTACAATATGGTGTGTTTCGCTAGTTCTTGTATTTACACTTAAGAGATCTTAACTTAGGACCCCTTTCACATGGATTCAAATATTTCACTTGCCTTTTGTCTTTTCTATATTGCGCTTTCCGAAGTGAGACAGCTTGGTCATATGTATGTAATGTCTTCTGACCAATTGCTTTTATGCTGTTTCTTTTCACCGCAAAAATTAGCATTTCTTCCACATAGGAACGCGCAACTGAAAGACATCCATTCAGTCCCTTCCTCTCACTCCTTTCAAAATTACGGTTTAACATATGTAGAGATTTTGGACACCACTTAAATCTGTTTAACGCATTATTCAAGGACAGATTTGTGGCCAAAGATTTTTCATACTGTTTCTCGTGAAAACACCATGACCACTTCATGTTCTGAATATCATGATCACTTGGGGAATAATTGAGAATTATGTTATACAGTTAAACATATGCTCATCTACAAAAGTATAGTCGATCATAGCAGATTGAGCACCACGGTGCCAAGTGTTATGTTGGGGAATATCTCCTTTTTTAGCACCGTTCAGTTTAAATAGATGACGTTCTTCCATTATTGTTTTCCATCTCATAGCAGCTGTAGAAAAACATTTATCACTCTGAACGTGACAAGTTATATTCAGATCTCCGGTGATGATTATGTGGTCACAGGATGGATCAGAAAAAGTCATGTTCAAGAGGGTCTGTCTCTAAAGAGATAAAGAATTCCTCAACTGTAATGGCTGCGTGGTTCCAGTATATATTTATTGATGCTATTGTCTTAGAATCAATTTTTATCCTCACCAGTTGGAGGAAACTATTTGGGGAAAACCACGGCTCTAACTATATACTAGGAGATATTTTTATGGCTACCATTAGTCCTGCCATCGGTCCCCCTTTAGCAGGCATAAAGGCAGGAATCAAAGCTATACAATGGTTGTCCCATATTGGAGCAGATGCCAACCATATCTCTTGCAAAGCCAGTATATCAAATTTTCCCAGCAAGCAATCCTTACTTTTTGTCAGGTGTTCAAAACCTCTCGTATTCCAAGAGACTAGAGAAAGAGAGACAGAATTCTGGAATAGTTAGTTTCTGCAAGGTCTCTCTTCTCTATCACGTAACATCTTTCACTTGATGAATTTATTTTTCGATTCGCGGATTGATTTTGTCCGTTTGTGGTGGATTTGGACTGATATTGATTCCTCATTAAAGATATTTGTGGAGGAACCGGTATAGAGTTATTCAATAATTGAAACCCTAGTTCATATAAATCCATTCTTGCTTGCCACAATGCATTTTTAACAAAGCCCGATTTTATCCACAGCTTTACAACAGATAAATCATTTGGATGTAAAAACTCTATTTGGTCAATGTCAGCTGAACAAATTCCTTCCAGAGCTGGTACGTCAGCAAAGATGTTCATAACTGACTGTCTGTTGAGATCAAACGCATGGAACGGATGCGAGCGGCACTGCAAAATTAAGTGGTGTGAGATTTCAGTGGGCCTCATTGCGCTCCTCTTGAGACAGAATTCATTTTTTAGTCACTTTGGTTTAACATTTTATTTGGAAAAGCAGGCGAATCAAGTTGATTTGTAATATTCCTTTCCCCCGAGTCATCAGTATTAGATTTATTTACCATTGAGACAATTCTTTGATCTGATTTCTCAATTTCTTCTTTCCATTCTTTCATTATTATTGTGTCCACACCAGATAATTTTGCAGATTCCGCTGGCAAAAGTTCCTTTAAGGGTTTCAAATCTATAGGATTCGGTAAGTTTACGGGCGAGAGCTCAACAGATACCGTGTCATTTCCTGACAGAGCTGAAGCCATAGCTCCCTTATTGATGTTGTACAGATTATTTTGGTTTCTCAATAAAACCGACTATCTCGAGGTTCATACACCATAGACGCTACTTTGGCCAATTTGGTTTTGTTTGCTTTTAACATTAGCACCTCGCGATATTTATTGGCAATTGCTTTCCTAGCCAATGTTGATGCCGAAATGGGTTTTGATAGTGTCTGTATGAACTGTCTAGTTCCAGAAATATTAGAGTGAGGAATTGATTTAACATTTCTTGATTTTTTTTTTTTTGTAGCCTTAAGTAAGGAAGTTTGTCCTTTTTTGCTTGCTTGTCAAAAATAAGATAAGTGGTCCCTTTTTATCTGGCACCACTTCTTTTAGAAATTTCAACTTCCTTGCTTTCTGGTCCATTCCCACTACAGGAGGAAGTCGAAGTTTCTATATTCCTCAGTTTTGCCTTTCTTTTCTTGGAACATTGCTGTCCCGGAACACAGTTACCATTCATACAGCCTTCAACCTCAAGAATGGGAATAATTTCATCCTTCTTAAACTCCTGCACTTTCTCTTTTGCCTTCTCAGCACATGTTGTTAAGACTTGCCTGCGTGATGCTGTAACACCAGTTGTTGATTCTGTGAGCAATCAATCACAAGTACATCAGGTTTATCAAGTTTATCAACGTTTATTTTCCCCTGTTTTTCTTCACTTACTTTTTTCACATTTGAATCGATATTACCTTGATTGTTAAAACAATCACATGAATGATTACATTTTTTTTGATTCTACAACACTTTGGTTAATAACACATATTGCTCATTCCTTTTTGAATCTAAGGAATCGTACAAACGTGTTAGTGAAAATAAGGCTGCATTCATTGTTTGAAGAGAGGTCTCAACTTCTACAATAAACGTCCCTTGGGAAGGAGGATGAATTATAGCCAGCACATGTTGATTGCACTGAGGAGTGGGATGTGTAAAGGAGCAAGACAGAGGAGATGACTCATTTGCTGAAGGGGAAAACATCATTGGTGATTTGGATAGATCATGGGCACTCGCTCCAATATCACACTCCGCAGTATCCACTTTACTAGAGTTATGAAAACTCATATCACACACTTCACTTTTATTGGAACAATTTTCCCAACTTGATGTTACATTTTTCAGAGGTAAATCGAGGGCTTCAATTTCAACCACAGTTTCCACCTGCTCATCCATTATTGGGTTTGGGGGCTTTGCTATGTGTTTGATTTCATTTGCCCCCCCTCGAATTCCCAATTGATTTTTGATGATAGCCAGCACACCAGCCGCCATCAAAGAATCAGGAGGGGTATCTGTTAAATCAACAATTCCCCTGCTTTCATCCTGTTTTTCTATTTGTGCATTACAAGCTTCTTTATTTAAGTGGGGTAGTTGAGCCTTCTCACCTCCACCCCCCATTTTGGCACCCAGTTCGCAGAATTTGCGTATGTCAGCTAGGGGAGCACAGGATCGTATGTTTGTTGCAGATTTGCATGCGCGTACTAACTGAATAGAACGTGAGGAGGATTTTGGGGTCTGAAAAGCCGCAGCCACAAGCTTTTATTTTGTCTTGTGGCGGCATTCCCGTTTTTAGCGTTAACATCATTATGGGCCGATAGCGATGTGCTATAACAATTGGATTATCAGAAACCGCAAATTAATTGTCTTTGTTTCTCTGTTAGCTATCCAACCAAGCCCTCAAAAAACAATAGAATTAAAAATCACAAAATGAATTCAATTTTGGACCACTCACCAGACAAAGTCCACTAGTAGACCTATTCAATTTTTCCGCCTGACCCACTCAACAGATGATATATATAAACAAAAACATCAAAGCATCAAACCGCAAACAATACTTGCTTGTACTTTCCGTGTGCGCGCACGAGTGCGCTGCACCCGCTGTATTTGAATAGAGGAGGGCGGGATCAAAGATGGATGAAAAATCCACAGCCCAATCAGAGACGCTGTAAACAAGGAATGGGGAGGAGTTAGGTTAGCTCTACAAGGCTAGAGAAGCTTGTATATGTATATACTCAAATACAGACTCTAAAGACACTTTACATATTTATTTGGAAAATAAAAAAACAAGTCAGGCAGCTTCTGTGTGTCGGATAAAGACATCCACACGGCGATGGTCCAGCTGCTCAGTAAGACAAGGCAGAACAGGAATCCGGAACGTTCCAACAGTAATCCACAAGGCGAATAAATGCCAACAGCGTTCACACAAAGCAAACGGTACTTTCCATGTGCGCCGATTACTCTATTTCCTTGTCTCGCTGGAGGTTAGTAGACTTTGGCTCTGCCGTCACTAGTGTCCCTTCCTATTCGATGGCTTATTTGTGATCGCTATATGCATTTTTTCCATTTTCTGCATTATTTCCATTTTTTGCTCTTTACACCTGCCCGTTTTATTAATGCATGACCACTTGGATTCCTCCTGTGTGGCTTGTATTAATCAGAGGGGTCACTATCCCTTTGTGCACCGCCTGGTCAGGCTGCATTTCTGTGCATCTTATCGTTGTCGATACTCTGAATGTGGTTAATTTGGCCTTTCTCCCTCGCCCGGATTTGTTGTACATCCCAGCCATCTGTGTATATATGTTTTAATGGTGGTTATCCTTGATGCTTTTGCCGCTAAGCCCCTGACTACTTTTGTTTGCAGGACACTGCCTTGATTACAGCTAAGCAGCTTCAGATTTTGCATATTGCTGCACTTTTGGAGGATTTTGGGAACTGCTCCCTGACCCTAGTCACTTACGTCCGGCCTTCTAGTCCCTCTGGAAGGTGAGTGTCGTGCTATGATAGTGTTGTGAGCATTGATATTGCTTGTCACGAAAGTTGACTGAGTTGCTTTCCCTTATATTTATATCCTGTAGGACTCATTCTCCTTCCTACCCTCTACTGAATCTTTGAGGTTTTGAGCCCCCACAAGCAAACCAGAAGGTAACTTACCTTTTTTGGTTCTCTAGTTCATAAGTTTGAACTCGACAATCCCAACTAGCTATTCATCAGCTGACCCTTTGTTTTTTATTTTTTTTTTAAACCTACAGGTGCTATGAAATTGACTCAGATCAAGTCTGTGAATCTTTCAGAACTAGGTTTTCCGTTGAAACTGTTTTCTCCTGATGAATGTTTGTGATTTATGTTTGTGAACAGAAACATGTCGAGACAACCCTCTGAATTGGAAAAGAGAGATGTTATAAAATGGCATACTAATCCAAATGGATTCTGATACACAATAGGTTGCCCAAAGTGTGTACTGTTTTTCTTGAATTTGTTTTAGTTAGCAATTGATTGCCTAGTGCGTATTCCTATGTTTTCCTTGTAAAGTTTTGTTATCTGTGCATTGTGGACTGCTTAATTTAATAACTGTTTAATCTTGTCGGTGTGATATTTTTTTATGTGTCAGGTCCCTTCTGTAGGTCAACTCCTTTCGTGATCAGCACCTGCATTTGTAGCTCTGTCTCCCCTTTTATATTTTCATACTGATCCACCCGGATCTAGACAGAGTAGACACTTCCAACTTGTAGTTGGACCGTTGTCTACCGTGTTTCCTCCCTTATACCAAGGCATCTCATACCTGTCTGCATTAGAGAACCAAAAACCCAGAGAATTACATCACCCAAGCTCTGCCCGCCGGCCACCCCCACATATTAAAAAAACACAACTACCATGGAACGTAAAAAAGTTCTAAGAAAACTGAGCCTTTTTTCCCCAAACTAACAATTGCAATAGAAACAGGAAAACCTGGCAAATGAGTCAACTTTTATTTTCTTCCTCGCCAGACTTCACAATGCATTTCTTTCCCTTTAAAAAGGGACTGTAACTTTATACACAATGTTCTTCACTCGCCCCTGTTTACATAAATGATATAACTTGACAACAAGACCACTAGATTTTCAGGCACAGTCCTGTAACGTTCAGCGCACAATACCATGATCCAGATTGCAGAAACATTTATTTTTGTATGGTGTTCGCACCCAGGCCCCAATTTGCCTACCTAAAGAATGTTTATGCCACTCTTATGGCTCATTTATATAGTGGTGTCCTGAACGGCCATAACCCGGAGACTCCATGCACTTCCCCGGAAACCCTGAGAAGAGAAATAAACCTCAGTCTCTGGACTAAACCCGGAGGTTAGGCAGGTATGGGGCATCTGCAAAGGTGGAGGGAAGGTGGGCAGTGCTACATGGGGCTGTGCAGTGGGCATCTGTACGGGTGCTGTGAGATGGGCATATGTAGCACCTACCTGGGAGGTGCCCGGGATGGCTGAATGATGCCTGGGCCTGACCAGGCTACTGCTCCGGCCTCTCTTGCTTCCTATAATTTTTCTATGATAACATTTTTGCGCACACTGTTAAAAAAAAAAACGGTTTCATTTGTATAGCAGTGATTTATTGACATTGGGTAGGAGTTACTTAACCGTGGATTGTAGTTTTGGAGCGGCGTGCATTCTGAGCGCTGAGTACTGGGGGCATTGTAGTGTTTCACCCTGTGCACCAAATGGACTAGAAACTGCCCTGGGTGAATGGGCTCCTTTTTGTCTCCCTGGGACCTCAAATGCTATGTTTTAAATATGAAATATGTCTTTTAAGGAATCATAGGGGAATCATTTGCTATAGGTGAGTGACCAGTGACTGTTCTCCTCTTTTGGTGAGAAAAAGAACATCTGTTTTGACCAAGTGTAAAGTTGTCTCTGCTTGTTCTTCATAAGCCTCCAGTTACTCCTCTCTTCTGTGTATGGAATGGATGGTGCATTACTGGGCCGGTTAGAGGGGAACGGCAGCTCCTCTTTGGATGTTTCGATTTATATATTGTTATAGGATGTCTTGCGTTTGTAGTATTTAATCAACATCTCTTCAATGTCTAGATCTAAAAACACTATTGTATCCTCCTGCTCTTCAAAAATTAAGAAGCACAACGACTGAAAGGTAAATAACTGCTGTAGTTTGTTTCTCTGCACAGGTTGTTCTATGCTTCTGAGATAGCCTGTCTCCCACCCTGCGTTCCTGGACCCTTCATGTCTCCTTCTCTCCTGTCTTGGGTCCCTTCCTGACTCTTCTTGTAAGTGGTGTCCAGATCCAGGTTTAGGGTCCAGGTCTGTGGCTCAGTGAACTAGTGGATTCTCTGGAAGGATCCATGCATGTGACCCCCTATTGGCCAGCGTCCAATGTGCATTTCTGATGAAGACCCACTTTGAAGCACCCTCCCACACAATGAGGGAAACTCCAAGATGTGGCTCCATGAAGTCCTCGCAGCTCACACCCTGCAGATAGTGTTACAACAACATGATTCTGTCATGTTTATGTTTATTGAGTTTATATTGCGCTTTACGCCAAAGCGCTTTACAGTATAACAACAAAAATACAAGAGAAAGAAGCATATTTACAAACTTGATACAAACTAGTGGTACAGTACATAGAACAATTTACTCAATTATAACACGTAATGGGCTCTGTGTGACGTGCTATGTGAGGGATCTAAAATCCTGATATTGGCCCATCCTGGCAGGAGGGGTCAGGGATGGACCATATCCATTAATGCCTCAATCACTGATGAGACAAAGCCTTTATGTGAAAGTTTAGTTTAAGGCCAGAGTAACCTGATTTCGGGCTACCTCTTTCAGGTCCTAGTACTGTCAGCACTGGTAAACTGGTTTCCCCCCATAATCGATAGTTTACATAATAATCCACATGTTATTTTTAATCTCAGGCTACCCCTTTCCGGTCCTATTACTGTCAGCATTGGTAACCTGTTTGTGCCAAGAAGCAGTAAGAATGTATGCAAGGCACGTGCAGGGTACAGCAATCGGTACCTCTGGAGCCTTTTGAATTTATGGCTGACCCTGCGAAAGCATTGGAAGTCTTTAGGCTAGCCACCTGCTCCTAATGTGCCAACCATTCCGATTTTTCAGTTTGTTGGTAAATTATTTCTTCAGCTCATGATATTCGCTCTCCCAATCCGGACACCAGTCAACCAGTTCGAACCAGATCTCACCAGTGACGTGCAACTATCACTGGTCGACAACTCAAGCCCCAGGTATTTATTTATAGCTTGTGAGGTACTCAATGCAGTTCTCACTAACAAGTTTGGGGTTTCAAATTTTCCTATTAATAAAGTGTATCATCTTTGCTTTTCCAAAAATAATGGGCAGCCCATTTTCGCTGCATACTTAAACAATTCAACCAGTAGTATTTCATCTCCCACATGTATGATCAAGGATTACAAGATCACCTTCCTATGACACAGCTGATTTTTACACAGTTAAGTCTAGTGGAACAGTTGTCAATCCTCCCTAGAGTTGCAGGCAGACCAGACATGTAATGGTTAAACAGCATGGAAGCTAGCACACATCCTTGTTTTTCGACTTTATTGATAAATATTGGCATAGTGACGGCTCCCCTGCTGTCCAGCCTGAGCTGAACACCAGTATTCTCTTGCAGTCTACTGATAGCACCAAGGGTACTCCCAGGGCAAACTAAGCACTCGTCTTACTCCACAGTTTATCTACGGAGTCAAATGCTGCTCAAATATACCTGAGCTGCCCAGAAACCAGGACTGCCTTTCTTTGTTGCTTGTACTATCAGCTTGTCCATGAGTCTTATTTTATGGACCACCAGGGAACCAGGTGTAAATCCTATAGCTACGGATATTAGTGCAAAGGGCAACCTAGAGCAGAGTTAACAGTGAATACTTCAAGTCTGCTCGGTGTGTCAAGAGGAACAATGTTTGTGTGGACATCTTTACATTCCTTAGAGGCTGCTGAAATACAGCCCATCAATTTTCTACGTTTGCATGCTATAACATTTCATGTTGTGACGGTTGCACCTGCACGTCCTATAGATATGCGGAAAACACTTTAAAAAAGCTTATTTAAATACATTTGCTCTAAGACTTATCTTGTTAATTATGGTAAAATCATCTCTTGTACTTGTTTTTAATCAACCTGATCGCCTTGATCTTCGTGTACATTATAGGAGTATTGTGCTTAATGCTCCAAACGGCCTTTCGCATCTCCCTCTTTGCATCTCTGGCTTCCTGATCGAAATAGTAGAGTAGTGACTTTGGATGATATTATAATGCTACCCTTTTGTATTGCTACAGCTGCCTCTGTTTCTCTTAATCAGTCTTCCATCCCGTCCAGAGACAGACTGCCAAACTGATCCAAATCAGTGGTGCTAAGATTACTGACAAGAGTGTGTACTTTCTCTAAGTTTCTGTGCCACCAGCTAATCCTATTTCCACCACAGTGTATGTGGAGTCACCAATCCTCTCCTCCCCCCAACCCACAATAAGATTGAGGATACAGTAGTCACTATGCTCGCTCTTGGTGATCGTTAAACCTTATACAAGAGGCAATAAATTGTGACTAACAAAGACCTAGTCGCGTGTCACCGTTTTATTGCCGGTGCACCATGTGCTCTCGCCAGGGCAGACTCTGTGGGCTCAGCCCTTCATCATGGTAAATCCCCAAACATACAAATACGCCCTCTAGCTCGGAGCCTTTCCCTGTTAAGGTACATAGACCCAGTGCCCTTCAGTACCAAGAATATCCAGTAATGAAAGAACAGGTGTGGAAGATTAAGCGTCCTTTTCCCAATCCAATCACTCTAGTACAGTGGTCTTCAAACCTTTGCATACTGAGCCCCGCCCCCAGTTTGAGTAAACATATTGTTTCTGCCCCCCACCTACGTGTTGCTCCCCGTCCCCTAACCCCCGGCAGGGGTCAACTGGTTATATTTACCATTAAAAGTAGTCCTCTTAAGTCTTTGACCCCCTTGGACATCCTTCAGCCCCCCCAGTTTGAAGACCACTGCTCTGAAGCCCAGTGGCACAGCCTTAGCCAGAACTACACCAATCATGATCAGGCAAAGGAGAGGTAGGGTGACCACCTTCCACCCCTTAAGGTCTGTTGTGGATGTGTTTGGTAAAATCCCTGTGCACGCTTGTCCCTGTTATTGCAATTAAGCTAAGAGCCACCACTAGGGTTCCTAAATTCACTGGGATCGCTTCGGTTGCAGAGGATCCAGGGGTCCCAGAGGATGCAGGGGTCCCAGATGCAGTGGTCACTTTCAGTCTCTGGCTAATTGGCGGTTTCATGGATCGATACACCCATGCATGTGAGGGGATTATGTCAGACAAGTGGGTGTTAAGCGCGGTCAGAGAATTAGTTGGACCTGCCGCCACACAATAATTTCTCACTGCTCCATAAAGAGGTCAAAGCGCTGCTACAAAAAGGAGCAATAGAACCAGTACGAGCCACTTAGTAAGTAGGGGGTATTTTCTCACGATTTCCTTTTACCCAATAAAGACAAACCAAAAGGACAGTTTTGAACCCAACAGTCAACAAAAAAATGTGTAAAATCCCCAAAATTCAGAATGGTTACCCTCCAAGATATTCCTCTCCAAAATTGCGATGTAATGGCAACATGATGCAGACTTTCCCAGGCCACTGCAAATATCCGCAGCTCAATGTAGCAAACCATCATTTTCAATTCAATGAGCTTTCTCTTGGGATTCCATCAGCGCCTTGTCTTCACCAAGTTAATCGCAGTGGTGGGTGCTCATCTACACCCCAAA
Source organism: Ambystoma mexicanum (assembly GCF_040938575.1). Classification (NCBI taxonomy): domain Eukaryota; kingdom Metazoa; phylum Chordata; class Amphibia; order Caudata; family Ambystomatidae; genus Ambystoma; species Ambystoma mexicanum. The sequence goes on from NW_027182391.1 coordinate 3,296,978, forward strand.
CATAGCATTATACCCTTATCTGTACAACTGGCTAATAACAGGAGAGAATCCATCAATTTGTCACAAACACACGCAGGAAACTAGCTGGGCTTTCACATTGACAAACGCAAATCAAGCCTTGTTCCAAGTCAAACCAAGCAATTTCTAGGGGCCTTATTAAAACACATCCCTGTACCCCTCCTCAGAAGACCTTCAAAGGTGGTAACCAGCTTCACTTAACTACCCTGAACTCTTGCTTAGCTGTTAAACATTCCTCTGACCTCTGTCAACTCCTTGAAGACTTTGTCCTTGCTGTCCTCGCCCTCACTGAAACGTGGGTCAATGCCAGTTCTGTCACTGCTTTTGACACTCTCCTTCCTGAGGGCTACAAGATCCTCTCCAAGCCCAGGCCTAACTGTTCGGGCGGCAGAGTGGCCCTTGTTTTCCCTGATTCGGTGCCTGCTTCTATCATACTCCACCTCTGGGTCCATTGGTTCTGGTCTCTGAGAGGATTTTGTAGCCTTCAGAGAGGAGAGTGTCAAAACCCATGACAGGGCTTGCCGTGTACCATCTCTTGTGAGAGCGAGGCCATCCAAGTTAAGTTCTTTGAGGAGATGGCAAATGTCAGAGAATTGTTTCACAGCCGAGCGAGAGTGGAGAGTCGTGATGTGGGGCAGGTTGCCACATTTGAAAGTCTTCTGGGGTGGTGTACAGGCTTGAGGTACACCCAATGGAAGTGGTAGAGGGGCCTGAGTGGGCAGAGGTGGTAGCATGAGGTGGGTTATTAGAGAGAGAGAGGAGGAGGAGGGAGGTGCCAGAGAGGCAGCAGAGCAGGAGATGGCAGAGGAACCAGAGAGGTGCTAGTAGGAGTAGCAGGAGAGTGAAGGAAGTTGATAAGACGCAGCAGACACCTATCGAAAAGTAGATTGGGCTGAGAGCCCTGGACCAAGATTGTGCCATTCAGATAGATATTAATAATTGTCTTGGAGGAGTGGAAGGAGGCCTAGAGGACCACCCAACATTCGCCTACTACAAAGGGAAATGTTTTGGATACATGTACAGCACACTGTATACCCAAGGGGTATGAATGAGGAGTTTTGTTTGAATTGCTTTGTTTGAAGGCCTCATGTTCAATGGATAAACTGATTTCCTTTGTATGATGAATCGTTTGAACATTATACCTAGATATATTGTTCTCTTCTGTCGCATGAAACCTTTGACTAACATGTCTTGCTGTTAGGTGGACAGTTCACTTTTGTAATTGAATGATTAGGTATTTGAACAGCTGTACATTGAGGCACATGTGTGAACTACTGTGTTATTGATTGCCTATTCGCGTTTTAGAAATAGGATGATACATCTCCCTATAATTATTATGAAATGCACTTTAGTTTTTTTCTTCATCATCATTGATATGCATGTTGACATGTTTTTTTTCCGGGTTGAATAAATTCTCTGGGAATTATACCTAGAGGGGATGAGGATAGTCCCCTCCTGATAGGACTGTACTGTACATATTGAAATGACACATGAGAACAGTTTAATGTTTATTTCCTCACATGCTTGAATAACTGATTTGCAGAGTCTTGACGATATATGTAGAAGTAGTCAGATGACCCATACTTTGTAATCCCTACAAAGTGAACCAGAGTTTTCCTCTCCAATATGTCTGCACTTTGATATTCGCTAATCTAGTTCACGGGTTGTACACACGTGTGTAGGCCCTTGATCTGCTTTCTATATATTTTCATAGGAGTTGAAAAGGTGAGGAACACCACATACTGAATGTGCCTGAGTCTTTTGCCTTTAGTGTTTGGCAGCTTCTCACATAGCAGGCACTTTTATCAGTTCTTTACATTATGCATTTTGATTCCATTTTCTACTGAGACCTTAATACCAGGATTTTCCCTATGGACATGGGCCTCATTACGACCCTGGCGGTAAGGGGTTAGCGCCAGCGTTAGCTGTGCCGACCCCTTACCGCCAATTACGAGGTCCCTTAGCGCCATGGCGCTTTTAACACCTGCTTTTAGCAGGTGTTAAAATCCATGGCGCTAAGGGACCATGGAGTTAATTACGCCACCGTAATTTACGGTGGCGTAATTAACGCCTTCCCCACTCCCATTATGCCCTATGGGGCAAAAATGGGAATGGGGAAGGGTAAATGGGGATTGGGGACTTACCGCCCCGCCGACCTCGGAATGGGGCGGTAAGTCCGCCAACCACCATGGCGTAAACGTAGTTTACGCCATGGTGGTAAAGTCACGACCCAGGCGGTAACTTACCGCCTGGGTCGTAATGAGGCTTGGCTGCTGCCTCTATCTTGGGTTTTATTACTATTATGTTATCCTTAGTGGGGTACTGGTGGAGCGTGAGTCCACGTTAAGATGGCTGCTAGAAGTTCGCAGGCTTTGTCCAGGGAATGGTGGGTACGTTTGTAGGATCACGTGATCCCCCTTCCCCGGATCTGTCACATGAGATTACGTACTGCACACGCAGTATCGACCTGGTGTTATTGCTTATTGAGTTTTTGTGGGCACTGCACTTAGCGAGTGAAGCAACTGGTTGAATAATTACAGAGGTAAGATGAATGTACGGCTTGCCTGCACTTTGGTCGGTAAGTTAGATTTCGATATCCATTAAATCTGTGAGTGACGATATTGCCATACATTGTATCATTACAGGCAGCGTATACTGGTCTCTGTGATCGAGAGGCATTGAGAGAGAACTGGGTTTCCCTTTCGTTTGAAGGTTTTACGGATAGACTCCACTGAAGGTGTGTTGGCATATCAGCTTTTCTGATTTTGATATATTCTCCTTTCTTAGTAATTCAGACACTTATGGGGACATGTTTACTTTGCAGCATGTGAGTTGGAGAGGTTGTGATTAATTTATTCACTGGTTTGTGACCTTTTGGTGAATACTCCGACTGTTGTAGGTACAGGTATGTGACAGCAGGCCTCTGAGGTCTTTTTCACCTAGGTCAGATAGGGAGTCCTACTGGTGCCTTTATTGGATTGGAGTCTTTACGTTCAATTTGGGAT